>NC_137863.1:18983617-19323617 GCF_963924005.1 Protomyctophum bolini
GGGGTGACGGAAAACTGCAGCTTTTCCTCTGAGGAGAAGAGTCCGACAGACAGCGTAGGAAGAAATGAAGGTCAGAGACAAGGAAACACAGAGCTGGCCTGTGGTTGAACTCAAGTTGTGCAACTTTTGAACGAGTGCAGGTTTTTCTTTTAACACGTTATTATAGGAAATTGAGGCCCAATGCATTACAATGGCGGCGGTGATGCGGTGCGGGCGCTTTCCTCCTCCGCTCTCCGCCACTTTGGAATATTTTTGAACACTACGACAAGTGATTACACCGTTTTAATGTGGATTTTCATATCAAGCAACTATCAAGTCGGTGCAGTGGCTCTTCAAAGGTTAGTGTAAACTCGGCAGGGAGATCTTGGAACACGATTGTTTAATCACCGCAGGGAAACTGTTAAAATAGGCCGATTCTATACAAATGCCTTCCAAAACAGTGTAATAGCCTATAGTTCTCAAACCTTTCCGTGCCAAACGGGACCCCCCTCCAGAAGCATATGTACTGTATTTGGCCTCGGATGACCCCCATCTGAAAATCCTTTGTGCCTGGTGCTGGGACCCCCAGAAGAGAGTATTTCCAAATTATTGAACATTCAATAAAAACTTTCAAGAAACTTTTCACGAAACTAGTACTTGAGTACATGTACTTAGTTACTGTGCACCACTGTGTGAGGATCCACCAGGGGTCCCAGACCCTTGCCAAAAGGAATAAAGGTTTCAGACGGGAAGCGAGTGACGCGCCTTAGTCACTTCACTTCACTTCAAACCTGTATTTATTATTAGTCACTTCACTTCACTTCAAACCTGTATTTATTCTCCAAAGACATTGAGGTCACGCTCATTTGCAGTGTCGTCGTGATACACATAATACAACATTTCAAAGCAATAAACAAAAACAGAACAGAACAGTAAGATTTCCTCATCGCGTGGCGTAGCACGTATAGGCTATGTTTAAAAAACAGTTGCAGACACTTGGGGGTAAGTCTGCAATCAAAGATTTAAATAAGTAATAAGTAATAATTTTCAATGAGAGGCGCGATTATTTGCGATGCACCGAGGTCGGAGAGGCAAGCGGGCACGGCCCCGTGAAATGTTTTTCAGCTCTTTTTCCACGCCACGCATCTGCAAATGAGACCGGATCAGATCAGTGGGCGATCCCCACTGATCTGAGCGAGAACGCCCGCGTCAATAAAGTCCCCCATCTGAAACGGCCTTAAGACAGATGCCAAAGTGATAATTGGAAGGTTAAATACATACTGTAGCCTACAGTACATCAAAGGGAAATCTATACTATATCAAACACTGGTCATTGATTTAAAATGTATTGATCGTAGCCTCTCTGACCATTGATCTAAAACTATATTGATCGGAGACGATGAACAAATATCTAAAATGCTTATGGAGGTGGAGGAAATTGAAATTCCGAGGAACCGTGCACGGACTCAGAATCAATGTATTGTCACTTCCAAAATAAGACTCTCAGTAAGCACAATACCGTTCTCAGTAACTCCATGTTGTTTTGTTGTCACATGAAAAACAACAGACAAATTTAAAAGGAAGACATTAAAATCATAGAGAGCAGCATTATGAAGGGGAACAAAATCACACCGTGTGGAGTGAGGGGCGCTCTTATCATCATACATCATCTCATTCTGGCCAATCACAATTATTTGCGTCCTCACTTTTTGCCTTCAATGTTTGTGTTTACACTTAAACACTCAAAGCAGGGCATAGGAGGGGCTGGAACACCTCAAAAACAGCATAACGATTTCCTTCGTGACTCAAACAGCATACCCTGGGTGAAAGAAGGGATTAATGGGCAACTATGGGCATATGGATTTACATAGTAAACGGCATATTTCTGTATGGAAATTTACAGTTCCTCTGCCAGACAGAGACCCATGGGGTGAGTAATCGAGAGGGGGAAAAAAGTCATTTTGGGGGCGAACTTTAACTTCTTTAAGTATAAAGTACATCACAGTGGCACATGAGCACAACAGAGCACAACATGAGTTCTGACTGCATGTCATTTGTAGATATAACTATACCCATTTCTGAGTTTTGAGCAGATTTTGTCTGTCACACCATATGAAAAATTATCCATCTCATTCATTAGCTTTTTACACACTCAATAGCATTCCGGGGGATGAATGTCATGACTCATGATGCTCTCTCAGCTAAGAAACATATACAGCATAAGAGCCTGTGGCCTCATCAGCCAGGTGCTCAAACGCAAACCAAAAAGAAAAATCTTTCATTCAGAGAAACATGGAAAGTCTTTCACCCTGTCAGCCTGCCTCCGCTATACACTTACACTATACACATCTCAAAGACACTTCCTTGCCAGTTACCCGTGCACAGTACACACTGAAATACCGTTTCCTATTTTCTCGAATGCAGGTCTGGCACAGACATTATCCTCTCAAACATCAAAATGTGACCTTAAAGCACCTTAATGACTGAGTTTCGGTCAATGCTTATGAAAAAACAAATGGAATGTGATCCAGATCCACAAGAAAACCATTCCTACAAACTGTGGCTTTTTTGACCATGGAACCTTTCAACAGGAAATCAATACGGCAATACCTGCCTTCACAGGATGTGAGGAGGTTATATGCGCACCGTGAAGCACACGTCAAAGAATAATGTGAATAATCGGACGATCATTTTACATTTTATCGTGGGAAGACAAAATTGTGATCACACTTAGACATGAGGCCGAGGCGATTATAGAAACGTCTTTGTTTTTCTGTACCATTTTCTGAATACAGAATTGTCAACGTTAAAAAAATATATAATAATAATAATAATAATAATAATAATAATAATAATAATAATAATAATAGTAATTAGAATCTCTGTCTCTGTAGCAGATGGAAACATGTGTATAGCCTACTGAGGCTGATAATTATCTAAAATTATGTAGATGTGTTCCGGTATGTGAAAGGTAAAAATAACAGGTCTAAATAAGCAAGGTGGCAAGTGGCATGCTGGTATGCAAATGAGTGCTGCCTGCCATTACAATATAATCACATTTTTACCAATTATTATTATGCCAACATTTGTTTTAGCCATCTGCAAAATAATTGCTCACCAATAGCGTCCTTCAAAGGGCTCAACTGGGCGGAAAGCTGCCCACGTTGCACGCACGCAGCCCCCTGGGAAACTTTGTGCGAGTCAATCAAAGAAGAAGAAGAAGGTGTGAAAATAACTGGGAAAATACAAATTGGCCAATAATGAGCTGGTGGGACGTCTAACCTACTGTATGTAGCCTGATTCTAAAAGAAATGTCCTGTCAAGGACCCCTATCTGGATTTGGCTGCCACTGCAGACCCCCATCTGAAAATATGTTATTCCAGGGACCCTCCAGAAACAAAGATTTTAGTTAAAAACTAAATTGAAAGAATATATATTCAAAGATTTGCGCCACAATTTCAAGATAAAAAAAAAGAAAAAAAAACATAATGCACCAAAAGGGGTTCCCGTCCTGAATGGGTTAACTAACTAGGCGCTTGTGTGTGCCCGAAAGACGGACTGAAAATGTTGGGTTGGAAGTAATTCTCAACTTTGATTGGTGCCTCCCACGAAGTTTCCCAGGGGAGTTTGGTTGGAAGTAATAGGGAGGTGTTAGAAGGCACTGGCAGGTGAGTCAGTAGGATACACCAGCAGTGACAACACAGCAATGTGTGTGGGTATCATATTGTGATACATACAGCTAATGCTGTTCGAAAAAATGACAAGAGTAGCTCTCGGGAGCAGTTAAGGGGTTAAGAGCCTTGCTCAGGTTGACACTTTGACACATTGCGGAGGGCTGTAATGGAATCTGTGAGCTTTGCCTTCCCTGCCTCTTTGACCATTCAGTGTGGGCACATTTAATTTTTTACCATTGAGCCTGTACCGATTCCCCTCCCCCCCACGAGGACCCCTGGGCCAGTATTGTTTTGCAGGGCCCCCCATGCAACATATTTGTGTTTTTCCGTGTTTTCTTTTTGACCTAAATTTAACAGAATCGGTGTCCCAGGAGCCCTCGGCACGGCGTCAAACCTTACCGTAACCTAACATTACAATGTTGCGTGCCCCTGAGAGACAAGGGCCCCTGGGCCACAGCCCCACTGGCCCAATGAGAGCCAAGGGCCCCTGGGCCACAGCCCCACTGGCCCAATGAGAGCCAAGGGCCCCTGGGCCACAGCCCCACTGGCCCAATGGCTAATTTGTCCCAGAGTCTGAGGTCCTGCAGCTGTGTCTAGTTTCTCCCGGCGGATCCTGCCGGGAGCTGCCTATACCATAGAGTTATGGCTACAGTATATAATTACACTTTTTTCATTTCCGATCCGATTCCGATCCAACAATTTCTGTGTTAGCCGATACCGATACTGAATACCGATACCAGAGTGCTTTTTAAAAAAGTGCAAAGTACTGTCTGTAACTTAAGTTCACTTCAAACAAGTAGGTAGGCAGCACAATTTAAGCAGCTGTACAGCAGTGGTTCTCAACCTTTTTTAACCAAGTACCACCACCAATATGTCCAGCATTAATGTTAAAATACAATGTTAATATTCAGCTATATCACACAGGAGGCAAATTTATTCCTAATAGGGAGGGATTAATTTTTTCCACAGATGTGAGCTACAATTATGCTACAATAGTTCTGTGCAAAACTGGCACTTTAACTCTCTCTGAGTCACTCTCTCACACACACAGTCACAGTCACAGTCTCACACACACACACACACACACACACACACACACACACACACACACACACACACACACACACACACACACACACACACACACACACACACACACACACACACACACACACACACACACACACACACAACTAAATTACAGTATATAGAGTTACAGTATATTGTATTAACTCTACCATACAGATTTGACAAAATTACATCTTATTCATCAAAAAGTTACACAGTGCTGCTTTAATACAATTTAACTTTTACAATTGGGGTGGTTTAAATTTGTCCTGCTCTTCTATGGAGACATTTAGATCATGTCAAAGGTCAAGTCTCACCTATCTATACAGGACACATTTTGACCTCATGGTCGTCAAGATTACATTCATCCCCTGAGCAAGCAGGCAGGCTCAATTAACTCAATGGTAAATATTTCTGGAAACCATGGAGGTTCAAATCCGAGAAAGAAAGAAAGAAAGAAAAGTACTTCCACCACTGGAAAAGACTCAAGCGGTCTCATGCAGTGCTTGGATGTCCCCATGTGGAGAGAGTTGAAGTGTGGTGCACACTCTCAACAACACTGAGCGCTAATTGTTTCATTCGTTTGCCCTCGAGGGGAAAAGGATTTTCCAGGAGCGCCGCCTGCCTCTCTGCCCCTTGTAGCAGTGTAGCCTACTGGTGAGTCATGCTGTGCGCTCCGTTGCACAAGTGCTGTATAGAGGCTAGTAGTGATATTATCTAACAAAGAAACCCAAATACTGTACAAAAATAACCCATGTTACATAATGGTTTAAACCGTGGCACACACAGGAAGACTACTAGCTCTCTTGGGTGGCTGGCTGGCTGGCTGGCACACAAATGGAAGTTTGCTGCTACGCGCATCATGTGCCAAATTGCTTCCCTCATACGTGTGCATTTTCAGTTCTTGAAATGTGGGCACTAAAGCAATTACTGTTTCTGTATTTATATTTACTTCAAAGGGGGTAAACATTAAATAATAAAAACATGCTGACAAAAAAGTGCAAATGATTTTCTTGACCCATACAGTAAATTACTGTAAATGCATAGTCTATATTTGTACATATTTGACAAGGACCAATAATAACTACATTCATACAATTCCAATGTATACTAGACAACTAAAATACTTACTATTTGCATGGTTATAATTAGGTTTTGCTGCCATTCGGCCCAGCTCTTTATGGAGGACTTGAAGTTAACCAATGGGGCTTTTCTTCTATATTTCTGGGTAAATTGTTGGAGCTATGTGATAATCGGTGATGACAAGTGCACATGGGGTGTAAAGTCGAAATGAAGTTCAATCCCCGGTGTTACAGTTGTAATCACCTCTCTCTGTGGAATTGGAATTGACTTATAAGGAAACAAATACAAATTAAACTCACCACTAACTTATATGTCCTTGAAGGGTTCAACGCTATGTTTATGCAATAACTCAAGTATCTTATGCACTGCTTCAAGGAAGGTTAGTGATCTCAGATTCAGAGTTACACAGCCAAACTGAAGGCAATCATTGCAATACGGCAAAACGGCACAATCGAGAAAACGGCAAAACGGCACAATCGAGAAAACGGCAAAACGGCACAATCGACTTTTGTGAGACAGAGTTGCCGTTGGTAGGGCCAGAGCCATAGAGTATACGGTAGACAGAGTTACGCAAACTCTGTTCACTTCATGGGGCCAGTCCAGTCTACAGTATGTAGGCTCTACTACATACTGTAGACTTCTATTGAGAATGGGGACAACAAATAGGGACCTGGACCGGAAGTAGGCAGAAATGCATTGGACTCAGGCAACAGCCCAGCTGTAATGATCTTAAATCCCTTTATTTTAGATTGTTTTGTAGTTCACAACAAAATAGCACCAATTTTTGCCAGGTGAAACCTGGCTTATGATCGCTGCTATTGGCTATGAGGACCTTTGTGCGACCTAGTCTGGCTGGCCGAGTCTGACCCCATACTCTGAAACGGCGCCTAAGCCAATGGGAGTCTGACCCCATACTTTCCGTCGCACGGAAGTCTCAACCAAGCCCTCAGACTTCCATTGAAGTGAATAGCGGTGGGCGGGCCTGCAGTTTCTATTAGCTTGTATTTCCCATCGATGATGGAACACGGGTTTCTGAACTGCCCACAGTCCTCTGCCTGAAGACGGGTTTCTGAACTGCCCACAGTCCTCTGCCTGAAGACGGGTTTCTGAACTGCCCACAGTCCTCTGCCTGAAGACGGGTTTCTGAACTGCCCACAGTCCTCTGCCTGAAGACGGGTTTCTGAACTGCCCACAGTCCTCTGCCTGAAGACGGGTTTCTGAACTGCCCACAGCCCTCTGCCTGAAGACGGGTTTCTGAACTGCCCACTCTTAGTGTTAGTCTAGTTTTAGTCGACTAAAATGTCATAAGATTTTAGTCTACGGCTGATTTAGTCGACTAAAATGTATTTCGTGGGCCTTGATGCCGTCATAAGGACTGATTGTACACTTGTTGTGTGCTTGTAGATCAGATATTTTCAGCATACAACCAATTGTAAAATGACTTATACTGGATCTCTTGTCCACTATAGTCCCTTCCTAACATTTTGTCTAGTTATTATTTGTTGACGAAATTGTCGATATATTTAGTCTTAGTTTTAGTCATCACAGCTGCTTAGTTTTCATTTATAGTTTCCATTTAGGTTTCGTCAGTGGAAAAAGGTAGCCGACGAACATTTTTCATCTTAGTTTTAGTCGACTAAATAAAGCACTGATCTGACAGTGACAAAAGCATCCTCTACTGTGGGAAATGTCCCGAGAGAAACTAGCAATCACTGCTTTTATATTACACAGTGAAATCCTCATTTATGAACACACACAGCAACATGGGCCATGAGGATCAATGTGGCATTTCTACACCCACTTGAGTTAAATTAACGAAGACAATTACATCCACAGAATCTTGTCAAGTTGTCAATTTATTTTTTTCATACTGTAGGCCTCACATACAGTAAAGACATCTCAATTTTCTTTGACATGAATACACTATTTAACAGCTTTCTGAGATTATACTGCATTACTAATACGTTTTAATTAGACTGTCGCACAGCGCACGAGCACAGGAATATTATATGTTGCTTATAATAGCTCATGTTAGATTCCGGCTGATGTAAGAACACAATAAAGTATTATAAGTGATTATTATAAGTTATTATTATAAGTAAAATAACTCAACAATAGGGATTAAGATTAAACTGATTAGAGGTTTTCTCAATAATGTATACATGTAGACTACAATAACCTAGTTTGGTATTAATTAGTCAAATAGGATTATAAGATTCTTCTACACGTTGAGCATGATCATGAATAGGCCTAGTCCTTGGTGTTGATTTCACTCCGAAGAGTCTACAAGTGGACCCAAATGGACCCGTATGAGTCCATTTGGTTCCATTTGCACACTCTTCAGAGTTTAAAGGTATTCTTAAAAAAGTATTCTTTCTCTGCCTGCTAGCTGTTAGCATTTATGACGTTCCCAGTGCCACCATACGCGTTCATTTTAAGAGAAGGAGTTTCTCTAAAAGGAGCGCAAAAAAAGGTGATATTTGTTCAACAACAGCTCTCTCCAGCTCTTTAATAAACAGCTTAAGAGAGACTACTGCACCTTTAAATGCATACTGGGATTTCATTCTGTACAAGGTTGGTCTGAGCACACGCCACAAATGTAATGCAGTCAACACAGTTCCCTAACAAGGTGTCTCATTCTTTCTGTCTTTCACACCCACACACATACTGTAAATCCACTCACTCAGGTGTAGATAAGCACTAAGCAGGCATTGTTTGTGAGAGACTGCATTCTTGGCAATCCATTTCCCCTCATTTTTATTCCCTGACAGTCCTTAGCTGCCTGCCACTCCATCACAGCGCCTATCCTTTTCGGTCTGAGTGCACTTCACAGACTCACACATCTCGTCTGAGTACTTCATTCGGTTTTTCTTCAGTGGCTTTCTTGTTTATGGCCTTGTCATGGTGCATAGTGCTGTGTGCCTCACCCCCTGGCAAAACTCACTGCAGCGTAACTGGACAAAGTAACCCAGTACTTCAGTCAAAGTATAGATAGTGCTGCTATAATAATAATATCTCTCTATCCAGCAAAGCTATTCAGAGGGACAAACTCAGACTGGACATATTAATTAGGCGGGGCTGGCATGGTGACTGACTGCAGCTTGACTCTGTGTGGAAAACATGGCAGAGAAGAGGACATTGGCTAAGACAGTATCCAATATCCATACTGGATGATGCCAGCAGCCACCCACTGCCCACAGCACTTTATACTCGCAGAAGAGCACAATCAGTTTCGATCACAAAAGTGTAGCACAGCCAGATTGAGGAACTCCTTCATTCCAAAGGCCATTACACTGTACAATGAAGGAGGTGGGAGGGGGTAAATTAAGTAGCCACTACTTTTTAGTTAGTCAGAAAAAATGTGGAAAATTGCAAAATATACAGGAAGTTAAGGTGGTTGCACACCGGCCGCGTTTTTTCAGAAAACCGATGGAGAAAGGTCGCCTATTAAAAAGGTTTACATAACCCATTCAGGATGGAACCCCCTTTAGGTGTTTTAAGAATTATGTTACATTTTTGCTATTGAAAAATAGCAGATCTGCTATTTTTGAAAAATCGTGAAAATGTGGCACTACAAATCTCACAGCTTGGACTCCTCCAGAATACAGAGTCCTTACAGACTTAGACTGTTATTAGTCTCAACTGCTCAGTGAAAAAAATGGGTTGCAAAATCGTGGAATAAAAATTATGAAGAAAAAATAATAATAAATGGGTTAAGTGCAGTACTCATTACTCAATAGGGTAATGAGCAACGACTGTTTTCAGGATGGCTCCGCTATGCGGAAGTACGGCGGGTATGACGCCCACGCCGTAGCTGTCAAAATCGTTAAGCAAACAGCCTCCGGCGGGTGACATTGGTTGCTATGGTGACGCGTCCATGCAGCATGTGTCAAACATAAACACATTATTATTATTATTTTTAAAACACCCCGTTATAGTGCCACCAGGAGGCCGCTTTGTGCCATTCAACAAAACAGGTTTTCAGATTTCTCAGACTCCATCCTGATTGGCTAAGATTGGCTTCCAAAGTTCGCAGGAGTGCTCAGTTTCAAACAAAATGCTGCAAATCATGAACACATCGTGTGATTTCCGTGAAATTGTGCACACACATTCCCACTAGGCCGAGGAAGAAATGCCAAATGAACATTTTCAGCTCAGCCTTATGGTGGCCGAAAAGTGTTTTTACCTCTAACTGCACGGATCTGTGGATAACTTTGTATGCCAACAACCTAGAGGCCAAGGAAAAACCTTTGCCTGGAATTTTTCACATCGGCTCTTTATTGCGCCACCAGGAGGCCGACATATGTAAAACACATTTTCTAATATTAATATTTTATCCAAATGTCACGCAAATCGGTACACATGATCTTCATAGTCATGTGATCAAGACGGGTTTGTTTGATTTCTCATAATCCACCCTCATTGGCTACGATTGGCTTCTAAACTTTTCAGGAGTAGCCTGCTTTGTACCCGTTTTGTACAAATTGCTACACCTACTCAACACAGCGTTCGATTGTGGTGAAACTGTGCATGCATATTCCCACTAGGCATACACACACACATTTATATTGCTCCTAAACATTTTGCCAAACATCACACACACACTCCTATCCTGCTGGTGGAGACCTGTGCCCAGAAGGGCACTTTTTCTAGTTCTTACATATGCTGGACATGATCAGCAGTGGAAAGAGGAAGGTGCTGGAGAAATCTGTGTTATTCTAAAGCCGTTTTAATAAAGATGTATTAGTGTTATTTCTTCATTCAGAGCATGCCAACACATTACACAGCATAAGAGAGGTGATGGAGCAATCAATGTAAATGTATGACAGCTATCATTTCAATAAACATGGTTATGACATGGCGTTGTAGACATTACGTGTACGTAAGTGTAGGTTCTGGCGTAGTAGAAAGGGCTGTGACGGAGAGCAGGTTTATGTATCGAGCACTGATCCATTTCCGGTTGCCGTAGACGACTGCCGTAGCCGTCGTTGCTTAGAGTCGCTAATAAGTCCACACCTCCGCCCCTTGTAATTTGCAACCCTTCCATTATACTCGCCAACAACAAATTAACAATACCTTCTACCTTGCTGCCTACAGTGCCTATAGTGCTGCTCTCTTATAGGTCTGGGGAGCATTCATCTTCCTCACTGGGCAGCCGCTGTCTAGTCCACTTTACAGCCTGTAATCACTTTGCTGTGTAAATATATACTGTCTCCTCGCTCTCTATCTCTATCCCCTTTGCAGACAAGGTCTCTTTAGCCCTACAGGATATAAACTCCATCTTCTTGACAGGCAACCAACCATGTGAAACCTGATCAAAGCAAAGTTGTTTTTTTAAAGCAGTACTTCACCCAAAGAAATGACTTATTTTCTATCAATTACACACATTGCGGCAGGAGATCCACTTGGCTGCTTAGCAATGCACAAAAAAAAAAAGATATCCATGAATTCAAAAGCGGTGTTTAATTGATAGAAAATTAGTCATGTTTTGGGAGAAGTACCAAACGATAACTATAATTATATATATAGTTTTCAAAATCGTTCTAAGAATTTTCAGAATTCACAGCTATAGCACATGTTGAACGATAGTTCAGTAAAATCAGAAGTTGTTATCGTTAATTTGGTTGCTGGGATTCAAGTAGTTATGAAGTAACAGGTGACAGGTGTCCCATGGTGGAGTGGGCTAAGAGTCATGCAATATTTATTGGGGACTTTGGAGTCATTGTTGGACAATTTGATTACATTTACATTTAATTTACTTTTCAGACGATTTCGGTTTAATGCCGGAGGGACCCATTAATTCCTCATTATTACTGAACAATGCGTTTCCATGGAGACTGACCCAGTTGCATTTATGCATTCAATCCGGCCCGGGCAGCAGTTCACTTGTAAATTAAAGTGACATTTGCATTTGATCAAACTAAATAGAATTCAGGAAAAAGAAAACAGCCACAATCCATATTAAATGATAAAAGACTTTGACTTAATTAAGGTGGTCATTCAGCGCTCTGCTTCACATACGTAGGCTTACCTCATCTTTGATTCAAATTACTCTGAGAGAATTTCAAAGAAACGCATGTGTCCTCCAGCCTGTGATAATGACCATGATGTAAGGTATGCCAAAGGGTTATTTTGTTCCACGAAGCAATTGATGTTAACGCTCCAATTAAAAGCTAATTTCCCAAAGGGTCAAAAAGCTAAGGTCATCAGTAGTATCCAGGATGGGCCCCGCGCACAGCCTTCCAGAGTCTACTAACGAGTACTGTAGAACAGACTGAGCAAGGAATCCCTTTAGTTTTGGCGTTCTTTTGGGTTGAGCGCTAACCAGTTTCAGGAGCCGTCCCATTACAACTTACATAAATGAGTCTTCTCCAGCCAGCCAACTCTAATCCGAAACATTTTTTCTTTAAACCTGGCATTAGAAACGAACGGCCGTATAAACCGCAAAGCCTTTATGCTTCACCCTTAAATGAGTTGTCATCTTAGTAGTATGAATCGGGATAATAGCAGGCAGGCTGACAGAGAGGCAAACATCTGCATGGGCAGCACAGAAGGAAAAAAAAGTAGCTGACAAACTTGCCAGTGAAGCCAAGGAGAGAAGCTGACAGGAAACAATGTGACCTGATGAATTAGACAGCTCACCAGGGGTATTAAACTAATTTAATATCAATCAACGAAACTAGGCTGAGAGACGACAATGAAATATCTGAGTAGCATGCACAGCATGGCTCCTCTGCTGTTGGGTAAGATCGACTTTGCCTATGTACTCAGGCACAAGTATGTGGTATACACTTTCAACAGCATGCCAGCATAACAGCATCGCCAAAAATGTGTGATGATAGTGCTCTTTGGCATGCAGGGAAGCCAAAGCAACCATGGAGAAAAGCCTTCATTTGTTGTCTATTTCATTGTAAAAATGCTAAAAACTAGGCATTGTAAAACAACATGACAGCCCACGAGTAGTGGCACACACTGAAGAAGGCTGTTGTAGAGCTACCCAGTGGTTGTATCCCTCGCATATGCTCTTATCTGTGGAGCAGCAGCAGGTGTCGTCAAACTGTGTACGATAAACCGGTAAATTATGCACTGTATTTCTCTTATTAAAATTTATTTTTACAACCTTTGAATTCAGGGGGTGATACGGGGTGATATTCATAAAAGTTATAATAAAGGTATAAAAAAGTATAAGGTTTGAAAACAGCAAACACTAGTGTCTGGCTACTATGTGTAGCAATTACTATTGTAGCCAATATGTATCCCTGGTATTGCTAAACGCCCAATGAATGTGGTTTTATTTTTGTCCCCCCTATAATAATGACGAGAGACTCAGGGGACATTGAGAAAATTAATCTTCAAGATCCATAGCCAACATAAAACTGTTCTCTAGCAGATTAATTGTAAACTAGTGTGCAGATGTGAAGAACACGTCTTGTGGCAAAACTGTGTGAGAAGCTAAAACAAAATGAACTTCATGAGAAAGAAAGACGTCTTCTTTCAAAGCCTCAATAAAAATGAAATAGGCATTATAGACCTGCCTATTGTGATGGCAATTTATAGCATGAGGCAATGGAATGTCTATCATCATGTCGTTTTGGAAACCATTAACTCATTGGCAGCGTTTTCTTTTTTTTATTAATCTTTCAAGACCCACAGAATATTTAGTTCTATGACGATGTAAACACCAAATATCCCGAGACGAGAGTGTGTGTCTGGCGGGGTTACCATGATGTTCTGTTCTTTAGTTATTGGCAGATGAATATAGCTTGTTTTCACCAAAAACACTGTCTGGGAACATATAATCCGAGTTCCCAGAAGTTTTATTTTTCATAGAAACATTTATTTTTATAAATCCTATAACATTAGATAAAACCGTCTTAGATTATTATTTTTTAAATATCACGTTATTAGTGGGTGTGCTCTTCTTTCGGAAGTCCTAGGATCACTCACAGATTGCGGAAGAGCGCCCTCTATCGTAAACACTGAAAACACCACATGACGGACACGTGAGTCAATGTCGGTCTGTCGGTCTGTGCGTTGGATTGAAATTAGTCAATGATGTGTCAATGTCAGTCAATGAGTGTGAAATTATAATAGACAGTATGGGACTTGTGCATTTCCACACATGAGTTAGTTGAAAACAAAAACAGGGAATGCATGTTTTATGCATGCCAGAATAGAACACAGGTTCCATGCAGCGTGTGCCGACTACTACAGCCTTTTTGGTCTTGGGTGCAAAAGTTTCCTATTGAAACAGCGAATAAAACCTTTTTTCCCTCCTATCTATAATCTAGCTGAAGAAGAAATGCCCTACATTACCAACAAATGCAGTCTATCATAAGCCCTAGCTGCCCTGGCCCTCTCTGACTATGATGCAATAGGAGTTAGAACAGATAATGGCGGTGGGAGAGAATATCGAGGAGGAAACCCGAAAGAGAAGATAACAAGACTATAACCCACGAGGAAGTACAATGAGATTTACCAGAGATAATTCAAATGTACATAGTTTGATTCATACTGTAAGACAAGTCACACAAAGAAAACACCAAAGATGAATGACGATATAAAATTAACCAAAGGGAGCCTGCAAAGGAATAGCATGGGAGGATTGGGAGCCCACAAGAACAGATAATAAGATAGGAGCCCGCAAGGATAACATAATATAATAGTTCATAAAATGTATAGTAAAAGCAACCCAAGGGAGGACAGAGAGCTAAAGCATTAACCCATAAAAACCGGGAAAGCTTCTGTGTCCTTTTTAGATTTTAGCTATGAATCGGGATAATGGATGGCAGACAGGTTGACAGCAGCACAGAAACAAGTAACTGACAAACCTGCGAGTGAAACCAAAGAGAGAAACTGTCAGGAAATAATGCAATCTGATGAATTCAGCTCAGCAGGGGTATTAAACAAATCAAATATCCATCAACAAAACTACGCCCAATGAATGTGGTTTTATTTTTGTCCCCTCTATAAATAAGCAGATAGGCGTCCATGAATAATGACGAGAGACTCAGGGGACATTGAGAAAATTAATCTTCAAGATCCATAGCCATACTCATGGGCACAAGTACGGCGGGGTATACGCACTTTCAACACCATGCCAGCATCACCAAACATGTGTGATGGAGATGCTCTTTGGCAGGGAAGCCAAAGGTTCAACAAAGGAGAAAAGAATCCAAGACAATCTGCTGTCTAGAAAGTTAAAAAAGCCTTTATTTTGTTGGCTATTTCATTGTAGAAAAGCTTGAATAAGGTTGTTGTACAGTTAGGCCGTAAACGTTGTTAGGCCACATAACGCTCATATCTGTGGAGTGGCAGCAGGTGTCTTCAAACTGTGTATGCTATAAGGAGACGCTGTGAAGAAATTATGCACTGTATTTCTCAATAATACAATAAATTAAATATTTTTACAATATCTTAATTCTCTTGCAAACACGGGTGATATCCATTGGCACGAAATATAATAATACTAATGAACTAAGGTATCTGAATATCTTGTTTCCTTTACAAGTTATAAAAAGTGTACAGTATGAAAACACTATTGTCACTATGTGTAGCAATTACTTTGGCTTCCGCCTTATATCGTTGTCCCTCCCTATAAATAAGCAGAGGGGTGTCCACGAATAATGGTGAGGGATTCAGGGGACATTGAAACAACTCATCTTCAAGATAATAGGCAACGTGTCGCCAACATAAAACTGCTCTCCAGCAGATGACTTGTGAACGAGTAGATGAGCAGAAAACTGCACGAGAAGCCAAAACTAAATTTACTTGATGAGAAAAAATTAAATCTTCTCCCAAAGCCTCAATAAAAATGAAAAGGAGGCTTGTTTAGGGTGTACACTACAGTAATGTAAAATTACATGAAATCCATTAACAGCTGTGATATTATAGACATTATGGGACATTTCCATACATGATTTAGGTGAAAACAAAAGCACACCTGCTAGAATAGAACACAGGTTGCATTTCTAATAATAATGTGTGCTGACTACTACTGCCTTTCTTATACTGCCTTTCTTATTCTATTCAAAATTAAGTGTCCTTTTCAAACAGCAAACAAACCCCTTTTTTCTCCTTCACACATCTGTACCTATAATCTAGCTGAAGAAAGAATGGGTCAGCGTCATTATTTCAACGGCACATTTTTCCGACAGCACGTTGGTCCGTCTCGCCCCATTACTAACCCTGTCCCTAACCCTAACCATAACCGCACATGAAGCCGCGTTGTCGCAACTTGTTGGACTAATCATAATGCACCGCCGAGCTGATTCCAGTAGGCATGCCCTACATCTACAAGGAGCAAAAATGCTGTCTATCTGATAGACAGCATTTAGCATGATAAACTATCATAACCCTAGCTGCCCTGGCCCTCTATGACTATGATGTAATAGGAGTTAGAACAGATTATGTGAACCGATGTGCAGAACAAAGGAAGCCCACAGAGAGAATATCAAGGAGCAAGACTATAACCCACAAGGAAGTACTAGTAGGAGATTTATCGAAGAGAATTGACATTCAATTGTAATTATTTGAATCATAAGACAAGTGAGACAAAGAAGACGCCAAAGATGAATAACTTTCGAAAATTAATCAAAGGAAGCCCGCAAGGAATAGCATGGAAGGCCACAAGAAAAGATAATAAGATAGGAGCCTGCAAGGATAAGATAACAGAAAATAGTCCATAAAATGTACTGAATAGCCACGACAATTCAAGGGGGAACAGAGAGCTAAAGCTTTAAATAAACCAGGCAGGAGCTACAGTATGTTAGTTTTGCGTCATCCATAACGTCATGGGCCTTTCCGTGGACCTCTCTGCCAAAACCGCCTTACCTAAGGACTTGATAAATGCCAGTTTAGAACGAAAATAAGTACTGCGCATCGGAGTACAAACTGTGTGGCATCTCCTTTCAAGCTCCACTGTTGTAGCCAACTGTGCATTTCCGTTGCACAGCTACTGTTGGCAAATGCACATTCCAGCCATCTGTTAACTGTTTTCTGAGGCAACGTACACCTTCTCCAAGACAAGATAGATTAAAACTTCAGATTGCATTGTGAAATGTTATTCTATTAAACTACATGGAATGAATCTAGGAATGTGTGACCAATGACAATCCCTCTGAATTGTTTCATTGTGTAATTGTATATGGCTGCCAACCATAATCTCTGCGTTCTTACGTGTGCACTGTGCATTTGTGTGCACACCGTCCTTTGTGTATCTTGAGAACAGGTACGTTATGTTAACTATGAAGTTTAGTTGTAATATACAACAAGTAGCATGTGCCAACATGCTACTTGTTGTATATTACACAAAGTAGACATTGTGTTTATGTTTGGGTGTGTGATATTATTATTTTTTCTCGTTTTTTATGTAAGGAGAAACATTGGCCATTGTCACAATGGCCAGCCATTGCAATTTCACACACACTTCACACCAGGCCATTTTTATAACCTTCGGTTGATATATTCTGATATAATGAGTTCTGGGATAGGGGTCTGGCTAGTAACTCAAGACCAAATATATTTTGTTACAGGAGAGCAGATGTTCATGTTTTAAAGATCCACTTCACACGCCCAAGTGTGGTTTGAATATTCTGGAAAAATGAAGGAGTTTTATAGTACCTACTTTGCCCTCATTTAGAATTCTAATATATAGGCCTATTAATTACGCCCCCTCAGGTGTTGGGCTGGCCTGCTCGATGTGCCTAAAAAAAAAAGGCAACAAAAAAACACGGTGATGCAGCTATCTGCTTCTACAGGCAGACGGCGTGGAATAAACTCCCACTATACGTTCGACAGGCAGCCTCTGTAGACATTTTTAAAGCACGTGCTCAAGACCTATACTTCTACACTCTTGCTTTTAGTTGAGCTTTTAAAATCCTTATTGTTATTCATGTCCTCACTATTATGTCAATGTTGTTTTACGCCTTTGCTTTTATTTATTTTTATATTGCTCTGTAAAGCACTTTGAGCTGCATTTAATTTCTCAACTGGAGCCGATCTACAAACCCATCACAGATGCAACACGCTGTGGGCTTGGAGATCGGCTGGGTTTGCCACGGGACACCATCATAAATTAAGCATAATTTGGCACGGTGGCACAGTTGGTAGTGCTGTCGCCTCACAGCTAGAAGGTCCTGGGTTCGATGCCCGCTCGGGACGCTGTGGGTGCTGGTGGCGTGTTTCCCCCTCCGTGTCATCAGTGCCCATACCCGAAGGCGGGGTTGGCGAAAGGGCCTTTCTGTGTGGAATTTGCATGTTCTCCCCGTGTCCCCTAGGGTAGGTACCCTCACAAAAAACATGCAGTAATCCTGGTCACTAAACTGCCTCCCCCTGACCAGTCGGGGCGCCTGATGGAGGGGAAAGGAACTGGTTGGAATAACGTGTTCCTTCCACGCGCTACGTCCAACCAGGGAAACTCCCCCCTGTCAGGTGTAAAGGAGCAACTTGGACACTCAGGCATGAAGGAAGCATGAGTTCAAGTCCGTTGCTCTCCCCCATATATGGGGGACTAAGTTGGTGGAGGGTGTGTAGAGCCCAGGATCACATTAGATGATTGACACAGTGGTGAAAAATGGGTTACAAAATCGTGGGATAAAATAATATATACAAATAAAATAAAAATTAAGCATAAGTCAGGCATCAGTCACAATAACGCACTTTGGTGGACAAAGTATAGGCTACTCACATTTTTTTACTTATGTAAATGTAACGCTAACCTACCACAATACTATGCAATTAAAAGTATGGTATTGAAAATGTACTTGAGTAAAAGTACAAAGGTATTGGCATCAAAATGTACTTCAAAGTAAGTAAAAGCTGAATATACTGATTAAGCAGAATGCTTGCGTGCTTGTGTGTGACAAATGACAACACAGACCGTATTTACAACCATGAAATGCACCAAACCTGAACAAACAGATTTAGCTGCCTCTATCCTCTCTGCTTTGTCCCTGAGTGGCATGTTAAGCCCCATACCTAACACGATAATGACACCACTACAGACTATACACTGAGTTGGAGTGTAACTGCTGTGACACAAATTGCTGGATACATGACGATAGAAGGGTCAACGGTTGTATTTATTGTCACATCTTGTGCACGAGTAAAAACGTACTCGGCTTCCTCCAGACAGTGTAGCAGCAAAGGCAATAATAATAAGCGAGGAAAAAGAAAGTGAGAATAAAACTAGAGAATAGAAGACAACTACCCGCTTCGCATTAAGACCACTTGCCTCAACTCACTCGTCCACGCTCTCAATGGAAGACAAGTCCTGTATACGTTCCACTTTTAAAACCAATATTAGAGAGACAAACATTGACGAAATTGGCAGAATGAGGCCAACAGGGACAGCGACAACAAATCGTGAGCTTTACATCATGAACAATTGATTCGTACGTTAAGTATGCCTACTTGACAAACACGTTGCGTGTGAGTGTGCAAACGTCTGTCTGTCTTTCTTTCTTTCTCTAAACGGTGAAGTCAGCTCTGTATCCATTGTCATGAACTACAAAACTCCCGTTTTACTGTATTCTTATGGAGACACGATCAATATTCTCAAACTAAAGAAAAAAGCACCACTTCTGCCCTACAAAAACTTTGAGGGGAGGGTAGAGATCACAACCGTCTCCATGCGTCAAGCCTCCAAAGTGAACAAATGGTTGGGTTCTGAACCCTATACCCCAGCATGAGGTCCCAGTTACAGCCTCAAGTGGTGAAGTGTCCCAGTTATAACCATGATGACTACATCATCTCACCCCACCACCAAGGGCATTACACACTGGTGCTTTTATTTGGCACAGGGAATTGCCTTGGTAATGTTATACACCCACTTATACACCCACCGCAAAAACGTCTAAAAACTGGGGTAAAAACTGGGGTAAAAAGTCTAAGTTTTTTAACAGTCTAGGCTAAAAAACTAGCCTGGCTAATCAAATGTAGACCTATATATAGATGTTGAAACAACGTTGTTTCAACGTCTAATCTAAGCCTAGAGTCTAGACTGCTAAAAAACTTTCATCTTTAGATTATTTTTACCCCAGTTTTTAGACGGTCATTTAGACGTCTAAAAGCCGAAAATTGCTCAGTGGGCAGGCAGCCATCAATGGTACTACTGTACAATGGTGGAAGAAAGTACTCATATTGTTGTTGTTTGTAATATGTGGTTTTAGATATTTTAGATTTTAGCAGTGAGCCCAGTTAAAGTGTCTCTGATGCATATAGTAATAAAAGGATAGAGGGAGGACTGGACCGGAAATGTTCAGATGAATTGAATAATAAAGGACCAAATGGAAACAAGCCATAGTGCTTTCTTGGGTTATAAATCTCTTATAGCAGACCTTGAACTGTACTATCCTGTTCTTTTTCTTCTGCAAACTATTAATAACGTATTCGATCAATCAATGAATGTAGGAAAGTAAAAGTAAAAGTAGCCTAGTACAAATTTACTCGTATTAAAAATAACCCAAAGTTGTACTTGAGCACAGTACTTAGTTACTTTCCAAGACATGTCGTCTTGAGAACTTGTCAGCTTTCCTCTTGTGACATGTTTAAAAAAAAACCTTTCAAACTCAAAGATGAAGCAACTACTGTACGTCTCATGGCGATTACATGGTGCGTGGGTGTCTTGACAAATGAACACCAATGGCAAGGTTATCCCAATGATGAAGATACATCCACATGAAACATGTCACAATGATCTATTAGGTGGCCATTAATAGGCCGTAAAACGCGGAAACGGAACATCAATCATACATTATAGATTATAAGATATTATATTCTATACATACAGTACTTCATTACCCTGAAGAAGGCAGTACTATCTGTCCCAAACGTTGGTTTCTCTGTGTCCTCATTAAACCTTATGCACTGGCAGCTATGAGTGTGCGGCGATACATTTTTTTCATTCAATACTGTACATAACATATATACAGGTATGTTGGCTATAGTAACAGAATTATGAGCAAACTAGAAGCAATGAGTGGCTGACAGAGGTTTGCTTATGATATAGTAGGATACAGTACATCACATTTAACCCACCCATTAACTGGAAAGCATCTTTGTCATTTTTACCACTTTAACCATTATTTGACACTTTGGCTATTAAAAAATAGCAGACAGGCGTAGGTGTATACGGAAATGTATAGAGAATATTTTCTCCATCATTTAACTTAACAATAACATATCCGTAACTCTGCTATCTGAATGTGATCTCGCTGCAGTGCACTTAGTTATAACAGCCTCACAATATAGGTTTGCAAACTCCTTCAAGTCCTTGCAAATGAACACTCAGGATCTTACCATAAACGGTAGGTGGTCTGTGCCTGCATATAATCTATTATCAATGATGCAGTGGGTTAATATACAGTATCTTCAGGACAGGGGGAAAAACAGGCTCTGATTGAACACCTGGGGCCTGAGCATGTAGGCTATTTTTATATCCTGTCACAAATCATTGTATATTTTTAGGTGTGCTTGATATGTGTTTCTGCTATAAGCAGTGGTTCCCAAACATGCAGTATATGGGTCGTGACGAGTCGTGACCCATTTGTGAGTCACAGACAATATTTATCGGTTCCTTTATGTTTCGTTTCCTATAGGCCTATTTTGTTTTTAATTAATATATATATATATATCAATTATTTTTTTTTAATTATTATTATTTATTATTTAACCATGTGATTGTCACGCAACGATTTAAAAAACAACAACAACAACGTAGGGCTCCATGATGATACATCCTTCATACATCCTTCAAAAGCATGTATCATGTATTATTATTATTATTATTATTATTATTATTCATAATAATTTATCAGTATAACTTGGTGATGTTATAACCAGCCCAGCTATTAACACAAAAGAAAGATCAATACTGTATGAGATGGGTTTACTGCATTTTGGAATATGTCAAAGTATTCCGACAGGAATATACGTACCATACAGGGGTCATCAATATGTCCGTGTGCGGACAAATATGTCCATGGCAAAGACTTGGTCTTGTCCGTGGCAAATATTTATTTTTATTTTTTCTAATTCTTTCTAATTTTGATCGTAAGACCCAACCAGGTTTTCCTCATGCAGAATATGTATTTATTATTTACTACTACGACACTATGGCATAAAGTCCACAGGTACTATTGGTTTTCAAATATTTTATTCGCAAGGATCTGCAATTTTCACTATAGTTTGGATCCCGGGAAGAGCTAAAAAGTTTGGTAACCACAGTCTGCAGTAATAACGTTGTGTTAAACACATTGTGGGTGTGCTTCATTCACACATAGGCAGCGGCGTGACGTTAACAGCGTAGGTAGGGGTTCTCCACGCTGATACAGTCACAGCTACATGAAACCCAAGACCTTCCGCTGTGTGCACTCATCCATGACACTTCAAATTGTCTGCTGTGAAGAGGGTCCACTACAACAGAAGCCCTTTTAATGTGACTCAGAACTTGGCATGAAGTGTCTGTACAAAAACACAATTGGCCGTGTTCAGGGGAATGGAAACCGGGCACTGAAGGCAATCTTTGTGCTGCACTATTAATTCCTATACTGGCTGGTGCAGCGCCTATCAGCGGGGGGTGTTGCATGGGAGGAGTAGGATGGAGACACTACGTCCTCCCGATGGGGGCACTTAACTTCAAAGACAGGTGAGCCATTACAGGACTGACCACATGGAAATGTTTGGGCATATCGACTAAATTGCTAGAAAACTAGTCTAAATGAAATAAAAAGTGACTCAGAGGCTCTGAGTGAAATGCATTATACACAGTGAAAGCTGTTGTACAGTGCATAAAATACCAACATGTTGACCCAAAACACAACAAAACGAGATATTTCCTTGCTTGGTAATGAAAGTATTCCATAAGTGTCACGCTGGCCAGCACTGTCGGAAAAAAGGAAGTGAGTTGATCAAATAGAATCCATTTTCGGGTATACTGCTTCGTCTATTT
Source organism: Protomyctophum bolini (assembly GCF_963924005.1). NCBI lineage: Eukaryota > Metazoa > Chordata > Actinopteri > Myctophiformes > Myctophidae > Protomyctophum > Protomyctophum bolini. Next base: position 19,006,373 of record NC_137863.1, read on the forward strand.
CTCGCTCTAATGTTTTCAAAAACATTTATGAGAGCATTGTTTAGCTGCCTGTAAATTACATTGTGTGTGTGTGTGTGTTTACATGGTTTTCATGTTGGAAACAGCAGTAAATCAAGCGGGGCACAGCAGGTGCTCCTAAGGTTTGATTGGTCTGTTATCATTATAAATAACACGCCGCTGAATTCTGCGATTGACCAATCAGAATCAAGCATTCAACCAAGCCATGTAATAAAATATAAAATGTATAAAAAAATGTTGATGCTCATAATAAAGTGCTCTCTGCTCATTAAAAGTTAGCAATCGTTAAGAGCAACTTGTTTGTCTCTGACTTTCAACCTATCTTCATATAGGTCAAAAGGCCAAAGCACATTCGAATGGAAGGGAGATTTCGCCCTGAATAATAAGATTGGCAACTGGAAACATGGAAATATTAATGATAAATCATACAACCTTTTTGCCTAAAGCCTTGAACCACGGCAGAGGCAGCAGACGTTAGCATTGGTTTAAGGTAACGTTGTAATGAGTCTGTTGGGTAGTCATTAGTTAGTAAAACAGTGGCATGAGTCAGAGGAGATTCTACTCTCTATATCACCCCGCTGCGTCACCGCTTTTATTATGAACTAACATGCCTATGTTGAGACCCTGCTGAGAACACAGGAAAGAGCAGGAACTCGTTTGAACAGCATCCTAGCCATACAAACCAGCTAATCAGTTTTTTGTTCGTTTGTGAAACATTCAACCAATCCTTGACCTCCGCTCTTGACCCCCACGATGTTGTGCTCTCTGAGGACAATCGGCCAATGAGAACAAAGACGAAGGGAGCCGTTGAGCAGAATTTTAATGCTTGTATTGAGCAGGAACTGTAATTACTTACGTGCTGCATTTAGAATGTTATCATGAAGAAGGCTCTAAAGGCAGTGTTAGTTTTGACCATATAAGAAATTTAAAAAATCGGCACACCAATTCAGGCTCCCAAGTTTCTTTACTTTTAATCGGGTAACGTTTCGGGCCGCAGCCCTTCCTCAGACCTACCTGATTAAAAGTAAAGAAACTTGGGAGCCTGAATTGGTGTGCCAATTTTTTTATTTCTTATACGACTTCATTTTGATCCAGCACCCAGCCTAAAGGTATAGACGTGCGTGTCCTTTTTGACTGTTTGTTCAGCCTCCTCTACTACTAGTGTTATAGTTTTGACCAACACTGTTGTGTTTTCTATAGTATGTAGCAAAACAAGTCCTTTTGCACACCTACAGTACTTGACAGTACTTGTTCGATCTATTTGTCTATGCGTTGGCTGCCTATACTCCTACGCACCTGTAGGAGTATAGGCAGCCAACGCATAGACAAATAGATCGAACAAGTTTACTTGTTTTGCATTGAATAGATGCTGTAAGTGAAGACAGTGTGTGGGTTCAGTTTTGTCAATGAATATTAAACAAATGTAAAGATACATTCTATATTAAAACTGCCTAGAGTGTCAACCGATGGCGGGGAGTGGGTGGATGCCACAAACGTAATGCGGACCTGCGACGCACACTGTTGCTCCGATCGGCACCAAACTTGACACCAACACTGGTCAGGATTCTACCATATAGCCACACCCAGGGGCGACTTCTGGCTGCCACAGGCGCACCATCACTCCATAAGAATAGCCACACCTGATCACAAACAATGAGGCCTCAACAAATGCCTTTTTCTTTGGCAGGGCTTTCTGAACCCAGCAAAGTTTTTAAATGATAAAACCATTGAATATTCAGTCTGAGTTCGGAACACTAAACCCTTTGTGTTCGAGTAGATTGTGGTGCAATTTTACAACAATTGATTCCATCATGACCACCCGTCCGGCATCTGTGATGGAGCCTACGTGCCTGGGCCGCTAGCCCAGCAGTCTGGGCCCATCTACTTTTTTCTCTGAAGACACAATGGATTGTGGATTGCTATCCTTTGAATTAATTGCCATCTGGTTGCGATTGATGTTGCAGGATTAATCCTCATCTGAACCTTTCTTAAAAAAAAGGGAAAAAATATGTGGGTATATGAACCAGCAACAGATTCCATATACCCAGAAGCTGAAATCTGCACTTAAACTGCAAGGCACAGCTTAACGTTGGAAAAGTTACACGACTCCCCCGCCCAGGTGATGGCGATAATACCAATACGTAAATGTACGGTACAAATTATATACCGTGTGGTAAATGAAAACTTCTATCCTGACCATGCAGTGATAATGAGAATGACATTAAAGTTGATTGAGTTGGATACTGTTTCTCCCTCTAACATTTCCCGGTATTTTTAGTTTATTGAAATAATGTCATGCACATTTTGTTTTGGCCTTTTGTGCCTTTATTGAGAGTTACAGTGAAGACAGACAGGAAAGAGGGAGAGAGAGAGAAAGGGAGAGACATGCAGCAAAGGTCGTCATGAACGGGACTCGAACATACCGACGCGCCGTTAGGCCAGAGCCTATATGTGGCATGCATCTGGACCACTTGGCCAGCGGGCGCCCGTCATGCACATTTCTGCCAACCTGGTCTCACCCAAACACGATGGAATAGCACGGATTGTTAATTCCGTACTTACATGCCTAGAAACCCCCAAAATCCGTACATATTACATTGAAATCCTACCCATAGACCGGAGAGGGGCTACCGAACTTGAGCCACGAGAGACACCAATCACACCACTCACGAGTTGCCGTGTCGAACGTTGCGAAGTTCGGTAAATTAGGTAAATTAGCAGTAGTGCAATATGCTATGCATTGTAATATAGTATGTAATATGTGTATGTATAGAATTGCCAATCCGTGCTATTTCACCGTGTTTGGGTGAGATCTGGCTCTTTGTCCAGTGCTTAGCCTGCAGCAGGCCTTGTTGACTAGATGTACATGTAGTAGAAGAGTGTGTTTGTGCGTGCGTACACATTTGCAAGTCTTAATTAAAAACAGAATTGGTGTGCCTTTGGTTTGAAGACTCAGACACACCTTGTATATAATCAAAACAGAATGAAGTGTGTGTGTGTGTGTGTGTGTGTGTGTGTGTGTGTGTGTGTGTGTGTGTGTGTGTGTGTGTGTGTGTGTGTGTGTGTGTGTGCGCGCGCGCGTGCGTGCGTGCGTGAGTGTGTGCGTGCACATGCACGAGCGTCCAAATAAAAGGCATGTGCATGTCCACACATGCATTAGCTGCTGGTGACAAAGAGAGAGGCAGCAGCTGTTTAAAATTGCTTTCTTATCCTGAGTCACTTATAGAGTCGTGTGCCCTCCCTCTCTGATCAATACAGGGCCTTTCATTCCTCACGTAGCCCAGCATGTTTCATTAACTCTCGTACACACCAACAGCTGTGGAAATGGTGCCTCTTTCATCAGCGGCCCATAGCCTGTGATGAGCTCAGAGACTGCAGGGGCTGCACTATGGTTACCACCACCACGCTCAGGGGCTGCACCGTGGTTACCACCACCACGCTCAACACTGCGTCAATAGCAGTAGGGCTGCACCGTGGGGCTGCACCGTGGGGCTGCACTGTGGTTACCACCACCACGCTCAACACTGCGTCAATAGCAGTAGGGCTGCACCGTGGGGCTGCACCGTGGGGCTGCACCGTGGGGCTGCACCGTGGGGCTGCACCGTGGTTACCACCACCACGCTCAACACTGCGTCAATAGCAGTAGGGCTGCACCGTGGGGCTGCACCGTGGGGCTGCACCGTGGGGCTTCACCGTGGTTACCACCACCACGCTCAACACTGCGTCAATAGCAGTAGGGCTGCACCGTGGGGCTGCACCGTGGTTACCACCACCACGCTCAACACTGCGTCAATAGCAGTAGGGCTGCACCGTGGGGCTGCACCGTGGGGCTGCACCGTGGTTACCACCACCACGCTCAACACTGCGTCAATAGCAGCAGGGCTGGACTGAGAGGAAATATTCGGCCCGGACATTTTCGCGGAATTTGGCCCAGACTGGACCACCACAACCAGTGCACAGATACTCTACTGACTCTTCGGGTTGAGGGAGGCCCATATACAAATACTTAATAAATATAAGCCCTTAACACCACCACATTTACAGTACAACATAAATGATACACAACCAACAGACAACTAATTTAACATTTGGCCCAGACCGGTCATATGCCAGGTACATCCTTTAGCCAATCCACCCCTTAATAGCAGTCATTCTGCCAGAGCGAACGTATAGCTAACACTCCCTCTCAACATGCGGACAACAGAAGGCCACAGTAATTTGTTGTTTTTGCTTAAGGGAAGTTGTATTTATACAACGTAGTTTCGGGAGAAGAGACCTCCTTCCGCTTGACCTTAACCACTCCTCCCTCATTATCAACAACTCATCCCTCCTCATCAACTCACCCGAACCACTCCTCCCTCATTATCAACAACTCCTCCCTCCTCATCAACTCACCTGCCTTTCATTATCACCCAGCCAATCCCTGGTGCAATCACCACAGCATAAATACACCTGCGATCTCTCAACCAAGTTGTTTGTTCTGCTCCACGACAGACCAAACATGGGTTGTGAGTACTGCACTTATAGATCGGCTATTTTCACTATTCTTCAAAATCGCCATCCTCCTCCACCCCAACCTCCTCCTTCCGCCTCGATTCTCTAGGAATCCAGGGGGGGTCAGTGACGGAGCAGAGACGACCAACCGCTCATTCCGAGTATAGAGCAAAGATGACCGTCAGCTCCAGAGACTACACCCCCACCCTGAGTCTCGCCCTACCTTGGGTTCCTCACTCCACTCCATGCATTCATGTCATTCTGTTTCAATAAACTGTTAATCTTGAGCGAAGGTGTGGTCTCTTACTAAGTGAATTGCCTTTTGGACAACCTTACCTTATTACAAGTGGATTATTTAGTAATAGTAGACACCCCTTTGATGTCAACTTGAGTTGTACCTCAGAGGACAGTTCTAAGATCTGCCTAAAAAGGCATCATCCATATACTGTAGGTATCATGAGGCATAAAGTGACCCAACTTCAATTGCTGTGAAGATTTATGTGCACATAATCATTCTGTCTCGGGTTAAGAGAACAAACAAAAAAACCTATACGAGAAATGAGCATCCTCTCAGTGCCTATTATGGATTGTGGAGTGTGGAGGTGAGGATTTCTCAAAATACCCCCCCCCCCCCCCCCTCTCCCCCCACCCCCATTTGTCTACTGCAGTTCACCGCTGCAAGCTTTGGGAGACATCTCAAAGTGGATCCTTGCCAGGGTTAACCGTCCCCGGGGAGCTCGTTATTCAAACGGAATGCAAATGTGTGGCGACATCGCTGCCCTAACCTTGAAGACTCAAAGTCAGCCTCCCACCAAGCATCATCGTGCACTCACACAATGTCCCCTACGTGCAATCGTAGTGGCACACACTAAATATAGTCTAATTAGAATGTGGACTGTGTGGTTCCTGCTGTTTTGCTTCTAGTCACAGACTCACTGCTTGGCTGATTACACCTAGGGTGTCCAGACACACCCCGGATAATTCGGGACAGTCCCAAATTATGAGCAATTGTCCCGAATCATAATAAACGGCCTGTCGCCGTGAAATTATGGCCCCGATAGATCTGCTACTTTTGCTATTTTTCTAATTTGAATCCTGTTTTGGGCATATGAGATTTTCCTCCCAACAGAGACGATAAAAAAATCAAAAAGCATGACTGTCTGCAGGAGGAGCTAGGAGGTTCATTGCTTGCCTCACGAGATCCCAACAAAGCGCTATGCAAAGACTGACGGAAATCATTTGGCAATTTTTGCATGGAGGGCAGAGCGACTTCAAACTGAATCCTGAATCTGCCTGCAATACTCTCTCGAATGGACGACAATGATTGTAGTTTATGAGCAACAAAAATAAAATCAGTCAATCAGTCAATCAATCATCGTGGATATACAGCAGCTGTTAAATACAGAGATTACAGACAATAATAATAATCTGATAAGAATGGCAGTGCATTATTTTGAGAGCTTCGGAAAGTATTTCTGTGTTAAAAGAGCGTGGTGGAGAGAGAGAGAGAGAGAGATAGATAGAGAAAGAGAGAGAGAGAGAGAGAGAGAGAGAGAGAGAGAGAGAGAGAGAGACACATGCACTGTTATCCCAGCACGAGAGTGTGAATGTAAAAGTGCCACTTGACCGTACTGATAGGTGTTCACAAAAAAAGAGTTGTTAGGTTTCTTTGAACAAACTGTTGTTCTATCAATGCTACATAAAAACTGTGTAGGTGTAAGAGATTATCAGGGAAAAGCTTTCATATGCGTACACTGGTGTGTGTGGTGTGCATGTGTGATGGATCAATACAGCTTTGGAGCGAGTGTGCGATAGTGTCTGTGTTTACTGGGGTCAAGAGAGGGGGCATGTGCATTGATGGTGAAGCTGCCTACAGTCCAAACTGTTCAATGAACTACATTATTTCTGCAGTATTGGCGTCACTTAAGAGAAAGGTGAAAAACGAGAGAGAGAGAGAGAGAGAGAGAGAGAGAGAGAGAGAGAGGGAGTGTGAGGGAGGGAGGGAGGGAGGGAAATCAGCGACCACAGTATATAGAGCCTGTAGATCCACCCCCTCAGGGAACCCTGAGGGTTCCTGCCCGGACCCTGCTGGCGTCGGTGGAAGAGAGAGAGCTATGGTTCTAATTCATTGTACTGTACTGTAGCCTTACCTGGGCCAGAGCAGAAGGAGGCGATTACAGCTAGTATGCAAATGTAACTGAGGTAGGGCATCCACGATACTCTGTCCTGTAATGAGAATCAAACAGATAGACAGTCGTGATAGTGGTTAATGACTCATTACAGAAATATCCTGAGACGTCATTTTAAAGGTGCACTATATGCAACTTTTTTTAATGAATAGAATGTAATTTTGTCCAATCTGTATGGCAGAGTATGTTAATTCACATGCAATTTCACATGCAATTGGGGGTGGTTGAATTTTGTCTTCTATTATATGGAGACATGCAGATTGTGCCAGGTCATGTCTCTGGTCTAGGTCAATTTATCCACTGAGCAAGCAGACAGGCTCCACTAGCTCAATGGTAAAAAAAAAAAAATGCAGTACTTGCGCACAAAACCGCACGTTACATAATGCAGCTTTATCCCGTACAAATGTACGTGTCCATTTTCACACTCTCAGCGTTTGCGCTGTGTATGATGGAAGGACAAAAGTATTCAGTCAATGGCTACACGTAAATTAATATATTTTCATTGTTTCAGTTCCTTGAGTCAGTTCCTGGGGCCATACACTTATAAGGGATGTATTGTACTCTATATATTTATATATATTCTATATATGTTATGTACGGTATATATTTCATGTCAGAATTTGTCTGCATACAAAGAAATGTAATATCATAAACCTTAGAAAGTAACAGATGAGACACTGTGTTCTGTGCACAGTAATGAACGATGCATTTAGCATTTAGACTGATGGCCTCTACACGGAAAACGGGAGACTGGCAATAAACGCACGGGTCATCGCGCTCGGATTGCTATTCTTGTCCCAAGCAAGGAAGTGAGAGGGCATTGCTTAAAGGAGCATTAAGCGTAGGGACAAGCTCAATGAATGAATTATCATTACATGAGCAAAGCGTAAGGCTTTTCTGCCCCCCACTTTATGGACTCTGCTGTAAGGGGAGATGGTTGTGTTGCCGGTACGAACAGTCAGTGTGTAAGTGGAGATAATTTCGGTAATGTGCACTGCCATATGCTGTAGATGTTTATGGAAATCACCTGGAAATTGAGGAACACGGTGAGAAGGGCGAAGCACACGGACATGGCGCTGAAACCAAATATGAGCAGGGGCCTCCGACCAATACGCTCAATCACCAGACCCTGTGGGAGAGGACAGACCACAGCAGTACAGTAGTAAGTAGTAGTTCTCAGGCTGTGGTTCTCAGGTCGTGACCATCCATCCATACATCCATCGTCAACCGCTTATCCGTAGTCGGGTCGCGGGGGCAACAGCTCCACCAGAGTGCTCCAGACTTCCCTCTCCAGAGCAACATTAGTGACTTCCTCCTGGGGGATTCCGAGACGTCCCAAGGCCAGTGAGTCGATGTGTTTCCTCTAACTGCGCCTTGGTCTGCCCCGGGGTCTCCTCCCAGTGGGACGTGCGTCGAGGACCTCCCTAGGGAGGCGCCCGAGAGGCATCCTAACCAGATGCCCAAACCACCTCAGCTGGCTCCTTTCCAGGCGAAGGTGCAGCGGTTCTACTCTGAGTTTCTCTCGTGTGACTGAACTTCTCACCCTATCTCTAAGGGAGATGCCAGCCACCCGTCGAAGAAAACTCATTTCGGCCGCTTGCATTCGCGATCTTATTCTTTCGGTCATGACCCACACTTCATAACCATAGGTGAGAGTCAGGTCGTGACCCCCCCATAATTATCAGAATGTGAACTGGGGACTCCTCCACCCTGACATGCACAATTGTAGCAGTTGAGGCTTTACATTTAGTTTGATTCGGTTCCACAGATGAATGTTGTGAAAGTTTTACACGTTCTGTGATGACCTTTGAAGGCTTTGATGTAGTAATGGCCGTATTAAAACGATTTTAAAAGTCATATTGTCACTTTAGAAATGTGCTAGATGCCCTGTATACACACTACAATAATGTATGTTGGTTTGTAAACAAAACTCAATCTGGGGGCTCTACAGAGACAGGTGGAGAACCATGACTGCTACAGTGTACATAGAGTGTTCATTTTACTCTCACGCCGCCTAGCCCACACGATGATTTACGACACAAGGAGTGGTCTGAATCCACCCGTTGCATGTGTTTTGGGGGATTTTGAAGCAAATGCTTTAAGTTGCAACTAGAAAGAGTGCTCCTCGGAGCACAGGTCTCTGCCAGGTCAGGTAGGTTATTGTGGCCATACCCCATAATAGGCCAAAGTGAAAATGGTGCTATTTCTTATTACGCCTTAGAAGGCAATTGGACATTAAAATTCATGATTGAGGAATTTTGTTCCAAAAAATGTTTTGCAGAAATCCACCTGCTGGTGGCGCTATAGGCAAATGTGATTATGTGAGAAGGGTAGCTTCCAAGCCAACGGTGCCAGAGATTAGCTGTAACAGACGGACGGACAGGGGTGAAACCACCATGCTATCGTCTGGCGGAGACAACTAGTTGCGTTGTGAATCACTGTGGACTGGGCTTCAGCATGAACAAATGGACCCACATTGACCATTCTCTACCATGTCAGTTAAATGAACTAGACCAAGGGTTTTGCTGTAAAGCAGTGTGTGATCCAGTGTGACATTACAGACACATTTTACAACATACCCAAGGCATCCAATTAACACCCACCACCCTGGCAAATGTGGGTATAATAATTGTGCCAGGTAGCGCTGTCAAATTACTACAGTAGCCAGTTTGCTGGGTGATTGATCAAATTCTCTCTCCCCATATACCAAACCAAACACCCCCCCCCCCCCTCTCTCTCTCTCTCTCTAGACATGAACACAGAGTATACACACATTTATTGATAGATCAAGTGTAGCGATTTTAATAATTTGATACCGATTATTTGCATTGCAAAACGATACAATACAAATAGAAAATGCTGCAGTTTACATTTCAATATACTGCGATTCTTGAAATTAAAATAGATTTTTCGATGCAGTTACTATGTCGTTACACCTCATATCTGCATCTGTTTGAAATCTCTCATCGTCATTTATAGCCTACTGCTGTTATTTATAGTTTTTACTAATAATATTGAGTAGGATGCCTGGAAATTTTATAATCAGGCACATTGGCTAGTGATCCAGAAAGGTATTAAGCCCTGAACATGTAAAATTATTTTCAGGTCAAAGGGAAGAATGAAACTATTATGTTTTGGGATTTCTTTACACCCAGACATCCCCACTTTGTGCATGTCATTCTAGCTGAAAATGGTCACAAATTATCCAAATTCATATAAATATGTTTATTTTTATTTGATCTTACTATAAATGCTAAGTTCACGTATCTCGGAAAGCATCATTCCGACAAACTGGGCGAGTGCACGAGGGCGAGGACCTGATGTATTTCCGGCATTGAATCGGTCTGGCGGTTGTCTAGAACTGCCAATCTGGCAATTATGCCATTGCCCATATATGGAGATCCGGTTGTCCAGAACCGCCAACCGCCAAGTATGGGCAAATACTTGGGCCTTATTTATGGGATTAAACTGACATGGACAAACATATCTCCATCATGGACACTCCATGGGCATGACGGACGGACGGACGGACAGACAGACAGACAGACAGACAGACAGACAGACAGACAGACAGACAGACAGACAGACAGACAGACAGACAGACAGACAGACAGACAGACAGACAGACAGACAGACAGACAGACAGACAGACAGACAGACAGACAGACAGACAGACAGACAGACAGACAGACAGACAGACAGACAGACAGACAGACAGACAGACAGACAGACAGACAGACAGACAGACAGACAGACAGACAGACAGACAGACAGACAGACAGACAGACAGACAGACAGACAGACAGACAGACAGACAGACAGACAGACAGACAGACAGACAGACAGACAGACAATATATTTTTTTAAATAAAAAGATTTCAGCTCTGCAAGCTCACAACTAATTCCGCTGTTTGTTGTGCAACAAAGTACAGTGTGTACAATATTAATGGAACAAATATACTGTACATACAGCACATTCCGTTTGACTAAACCTTCACATTACAGCACCTGGATGCTGCTGAACTGAAGCGGAGACGTGTGGTTGAGGATGCTACTGTATGTAGGTCATCATCTTGTATGGAGAGAATATATATGGAGTTATATATAGAGCGCACACACACACGTCACGCACACACACACACACACACACACACACACACACACACACACACACACACACACACACACACACACACACACACACACACACACACACACACACACACACACACACACACACACACACACACACACACACATATGTAATATTGTGATTAAATAATAACTACTGTACATTGGATGGAGGAACAATGGTTATGTTTTCCATTTCTTGAAAAGTAGCACTTTTGGACAAACAGTAGTAGGCCTATGAGGCTATTCCTATTCCACCCATACACAGTGACGACGATATCTTTACATTTCCACATAGAGCTGAAGTGGGTAATAATATAATGTCATATGTCAAATAATTGTAGTGGAGTAAAAAGGACAAAACAGTATTTGCCTCCGAGATGTTAGTGTAGTATTTTGTAATGTACATCCTCAAAATTATACTTAAGTGCAGTACTTGAGTACATGTACTTAGTTACTTTACACCACTGTTGATACATTTCCTTTAGAAGTATTCTTGGCTGCAGCGGAGCGTGAGTGAGTGGGAACCGAGATGGAATTAAATGTGCCCATTGTGCCTCCCAGACAATGCCCCGAGCTTAAGTCTCAGCCTGAAGCTCCAGTCAAAGGCTTATCTTGAAGATGTTGCCTACTAGAAATGTCGCGCTCCAAAATTATAAATAAGCAGAAACATAAATAAATAAAATAAAATCCCGTCGTGCACCTGTAACCCAGCATGCATTGCACTGTGTCACGTGAACGGCTAATGCCCGTTGCCTTCCGGAGCGGGCCGCGGTTGTTCGACTGCAGACCCGAATGCCCTCCAAGCCCGAAATGAGCCAAAGAACATAAATATGGCAGAGATAGTAGGGAGCAATGTCAATAGTGCTCAATAGCGTGGCGCAACGCTGAAGTGCGTTATGGAGGTAGTGGCTATTGACGTGTGATTAATATTAGAGATGTAATGGGCGAAAACATAGCAATGCAAAGTGTGAGTGGGGACAGTCATAACGGTTGCGCGATAACCCCACTTCCGCCACTTTCCCCTGTTAGTGGGAGGCGGGTTCAAGCAAGCAGCATTTCTACATGACAATATTAATATTTTTACCTAAGTAAAAAGAGTACTTTGTCTACCACCGCATAGTACAAGTTTTCCGCCCCTATACCGTGAAGGCGACTTTATACAAAGCCTAATGTATATTAGTATTTTCGGCTGCAGCCGGTGAGTGAGTCTGATGGGCCCTGGCTGCCACACCTCCAAGCCCAGACATAGACTGTAGAGCCCCAAGCTAAAGTCCCAGGCTAAAGCTCCAGGGCTTATCTCCCCCACCAGCATCAAAGTATATCCACGCTGCCCTCTCCAGACAGCATAACCGGTGGGATTTGCAACCAGGTTTGCGGAGAGGTCCCATGTTTCACAGGTGTCTGCTTGGATATACCCGTGGTGGAGACTTATTTTGAACAGAATATAGGGGAGATATTAAATATGGATGCCTGACCCCCGCACTGTATATCATCACTGTCAAACTGTCAAACAAACAAGGCTATACTGGATCCATACCCTAGAACGTCTATCCAACCTTTAGGTTTGAATGAGGATTTTGACAGTGTTGTACTATAAAGAAATCACATTTTGCTTAACCCATTCTGAACGGGAACCCAATTTTGGAGTTAGCATCATGTCATGCTTTAGCTATTGAAAAATAGCAGATCTACAAGCTCATAGCGCGCCACTGAGTGGCGCGCTATGAGCTTGTAGGTCTGCTATTTTTGAAAAATCGAAGAACGACTGACATTTTTAGAATCTGATCTCAGGTCAGAATGGGTTAATCAGACCAGTGTGTGTCCAGTGGAAACCTCGTATGAATCTGATCTCAGGTCAGAATGGGTTAAAAGGAAGAGGAGATCCAAGCACTCAAATAAATGTGGAGGAGAGGACTAGAACAAGTTCAGAATTATTTTGTGCGACCATCATACAACAATGTATTCAATAGGGCACCGTTTCTCAATCGGGTTCGGGGACCACCGCATGGACCCTACAGGTCATGCAACTCTGAGAAAGCACAAATTGAACCAAAATCATACATTCTCAGCATTAAATGAACACCGTAGATTCTACAGAAAAGGATCTGGGTCCCAGGGATAAGCCATTGCACTCCATCGGAGTATACAGACCCGGGCCGTAACGGTCCGTTTGGGCAGGTGGCCCACGAACCCCACGTTGAGAACCTGTGAAATAGGGCATTCATTTGTATTAACAAGACTGGGTCCTATAATAGCTTCCCACTTCAAAGGAAAGGCGCACTCGACTCAAAGGCCAGTCCTGAGGGTGCAAATTCTTGACAAGGTACTCAACAAAATAAATATCCGCTGTAATAACTCACTGAAAATAGATTTTTTTTTAAGAGTATGTAATGTTCCATGGCAGCAGTCAGGAATAGACTGAGGCGTTTCAACCTGTTGGTCTTGCTCAGTGTTTACAACCAGTGTTTACAACCACACGGAAGCCAATTTCACAAAAGTTGTGAAAATCTACAGCACAATTCACCTTTTGTCAAGTCCCGCCCGTGGTTGTGCCCCTCTTCACACCTATTGGTTGCCATTTCGTGGTTGGACAAAAACCCTTTCTCTCCAGCCACTATATAACATGTTTTTCAGTTACTTTGTATTGATATTGTATGCTTTCAATTTTTTTAAACTTGGTGTCAGTAAAAAGGAACAGCACAGAAAAACGCGTTCAGTCTGGTGACTGGGAATATCATGTTTGTTATTAGTTTTTACCAAAAATTATGTTTTAGCAAATTCAACATAAACAAGGCGGAACCAGGGCGGAACAAAGAGCCTGCTGGTTAGTCAGTCAGGGACCAATCAGAAGGCTGACAAATGTGAATTGGGTATCTTGCCGCGGACACCACCAAAAGAATAAAATAAAGCTTTGACCGGGTTTCACATGGTTGGTTGCCTGTTGGTCAAGAAGAGACTATATATCAGGGGGAAAGAGACCTTTAATTGGCTGGAAGCGGAGATAGAGAGCGAGGAGGAGACAGTATATATTTACACAGCAAAGTGCTTACAGGCTGTAAAGTGGACTAGACAGCAGCTGCCCAGTGAGGAAGATGAATGCTCCCCAGACCTAAGAAGGCAGCACTATAGTATAGTGACAACACTGTATTGTTGTTGGTGAGTATAATGGAAGGGTTGCAACTTACAAGGGGCGGAAGTGGACTCATTACTTACTTGAGTAATGAGTACTCTAATGAGTACACTTATAAAGGTAGGGTAAGTGATTATCTTTGGGTAAAATAAGTGTTAAACAGCTCTATATAGTGGTAGTACTCATTGCTATAGAGTTTGTTCAGTAACCATGTCTCTCCAGCTTTTTATTAAACAAAATAGCAATAACAATTTTATCCAATCAGGATAGAGAACGCAGTCAGGATACAGATTAAACAAGTGGAATTGTAAGTGATGACGCAAAGAAATGAGCAGACAAAATTGGAACCCTATGAAATGGCTACTCTCTATTGATGGCTGGGGAAAAAAGAGAGAGAGAGAGAGAGAGAGAGAGAGAGAGAGAGAGAGAGAAGGTACGCATACTCCTTTCACTACATTATTTGTAACGGAGAGGGCGAGAAAGATAGGGGAGGAGAGTATGTGTAGTATGTGTGTGGGGGTGTGCGTGTGTGTGTGTGGGTGTGGGTGTGGGTGTGTGTGTGTGTGTGTGTGTGTGTGTGTGACTGTGCGACTGTGCGTGTGGGGGGGGGGGGGGCGGGGTATTGCAGAATTTCAGTTATTGCAGCCCGATCCCAACAATCAAAACAAGCTTTTCCCATTCCATCGCTTTATTTCCGCTTTTTAGCTTCCGTTTGGTTTTTGTTGTCAAGGTGATCCGGTCATCATACCCTGACCCCGCCCACTAATTTCCGCCCACTGTTTCAGATCTGTGCCTCAGACAACAACAGCGGAATGTAATGCGTGCTGAAGACGTGTTGTGAGCTTCTTTTTGTAGTGGAGCTATAGCCCCTCCTATATATATTCAGCTATTAGTGTAGATTTTTGTCTTACACAAATTTCCGTCAGATGTGTACGAGCAAATCGGATATTTTTGTCCTACACAATTGAATGGAGAGTGTATGTCATATGTGGACGAGCAAATCGGGCTTAGTGTCTATTTTTGTCCTACACAAACATTAAATGCCCATTGACAATGAATGGACAATGTTACGTCATAGTGTCTGAGAAATAGTCATAGTGATTTTACATGATGGTAAGAGCGCCCCTCACTTCACACGGGTGTGATTTTTGAGGGGCGTATATACAGCTTTTGTCCCCACACGTCTCAATATTTGCAATTGACAATGAAAGGAGAAATTAGGTCCGCCAAATATGACGTAAATTTGTGGCAACACAAAGCACATTAAGGGGCCCTCACTTCACACGGGTGTGATTTCAATTATGAATTTACATGAGGCTAACTTGTGAAAGGGGACGTTCTGCCTTTTTACTTTTGATACTTTATATATGTTGATGCCACAGTATAAAGCTTCTGTATGGCAGTATTGATACTTTTACTTAAGTAAAAAAAAGAAAACTGAGTACTTTTCCACCACCATCAGTGGGGCCGGCCTCTGGATCCCCACACGTCCATTTGTAACAACAGCAGGAACTGTGGATCTGCTCAGGTCTTAATAAGTTAATGCTCGGGGGTCCCCCTGGGACGCCTGCAGGTGACGAACCTGCACTACAGCACTCAACACCACAAGACCACAGATGGACCAAAGCGCTGGTCTGGCCCATAAGGGAATTAAAGTAGTACAGCACATACACGTGTACTGCATTTAATTGTGAGAGAGTGGAAAACGTGACTGTGTGCGTGCGTGCGTGCGTGCGTGCGTGCGTGCGTGCGTGCGTGCGTGCGTGTGTGCGTGCATGCGTGCTCTCTGAATCATCATGTTGTTGTCATCTATGAACGAAGGAGGTCAGCCAAGATGACAAACAGAAACATGCCCAAGATATGTTAGCCAATGTTGTGTTAAAAATATGTGTTTACAGTATGAATGATTCAGTCATCATACTGTATGCAGTATGATGAATGATTCAGTAATCATGTTCAGTATTCATGTTGCATTTGAAATAGCTGCGTGCTCGCGAACGCAATCTAACAGGAGACACAAACAGCCTCAGTGTTTTCCCCTCAGCTGTCAGGCAGCTCAATGACTCTCACATCCCTCCCTCCCCCGCCCACTAGTGACACCGGCACTTTGTCACCGGAATATGATGCACTATGAACTATAACTGCACTTTATATTTATGTTTTCCCTGCACGTTGTTGTCTTGTGTCTATGTTGGTATTGCACAATGGCAAATAAAGGTATCTGAATCTGAAACATTACACTGTATGTTTTGCTATCAAAAACATACAGTGCTATATTTTGAATGTTCAGACGCAGCAGCTCTCTCCAATTCCAAACCGGAATGCATTGAATGCTTCGAACAAGAGCATGCTCCTTGCCCCAAATTTTACAAACGCACCCTTAACAAAGTAGGGGTGAGACACCAAGGGAGGGACTGTATGAATCTAAAATGTATGCCGGGGATAAAATGCAGCTGTCTGAGTCATAATATGATGAGCAGGTGCTCAAAAAAGCATCATTAATATTAGAGCAGACAGCTCTCACCCACTAATCCGGGAATATGAATTCCTGCCTTCCAGAAGTTCTGGCCAATGGTTAAATGCCTGTAACCAAAAACAACAGGTACAGATTCTCATTTATACCTATACCTCCATTCGGGCTATAGGCCTATCAACAAGGGAAGAAGGAGGAGGTATCGGCTGTTTAGTTTCAGGGGTGGGTGGTGAGGATAGTTGTTACATTTGGTGCACTTTTGGTTCTAGTTGCACTTTATATTTAAATGTAATAATCTCTATCTTATGATAAGGTATAGTGTATATCTATGTCTGTTGTTTATGTATGTTTTACTGTTTGTAATGTGTTTTTTAGAGCTTTTTATTATCTGCTGTAAAATGAATTGCCCAACTTGACCAGACCTTGACCTTGCTCTTCAGCTCATTCAGTAAGGCCATTTCCATGCTTTTGGACAGACCTCTTCCAGACTTTCACACTGTGGGGTAAAGTTAATTAACAGTGCAATAGACAGTGCAAACTGCAGCGAGTGGACTTCTGTTACACAACGTGAAAGAAGCACGGCATAATTTCCTGCTCCCTCATCCTGGGCTGTGCGGATTCCGACACGGTGCCCTGTGGGCCAACTGTTGGCAGGGTTAAAATGCCCAGTCATTATCCATCACATCAGTGAGCAGATGGGTCATCAAAGACAATAAGCCACGGCTCCAGGCACCACTGGCTCTCCTCTCCTCACGCAGCGCACTCTATAAGTAGGCTACCCTGGGAGAACAGGGAAATCCACTGGCAGATCAGCACACAGCTTTACAACAATACACTCTACAGCGTGTAGAGTGTGTAGAGAGTCTACACACTGATGTGAGCACTTTGACTGCTTTTCATTTGGCAAACAACCACTTAGGATGAAGGCTTTATCCACTAGAGAGACACAATGTTGTATAGTTTAGAGACTATTTCCTTGCCTCACCCGATGCTGAAAAGCACATTACCACTATTATTTCTCTCCAGTGGTCTCCCCACCATAAACGAAATAAATGAAGCATGCCCTTTTGTTATTACTGATCTTCGACTGCAACATGGCTATACCTGCTGAGTTGATTCTACTTATCAGGATTAACGGCATGTATTGGGTATGGCCCCTGACTAACCCGACCCCTATGAGCCAACACGAAGCCTCAAATCCTCTGACAAGGACCCTTTTATGAATTGCAAATGAACAGAGGTGTTTTCTTTTACTCTAATGGCTCAAAGGTTTGTTCTCTCTCTCTCTCTCTCTCTCTCTCTCTCTCACACACACACACACACACACGGTAAGAGAGGAAAACTATAATTATAGATTATTTTTCTCTTTCAGAGGGGCCATATAGGCCTACTGACTTCGATCAAGTTGAGCGAAGGGCAGAAACTTTAAGCGCATAGACCTGAATTATATTCACACACACACACACACACACACACACACACACACACTTTGAACGTCTTATGAAGATTTACTGTGCCATCACTTTTCCCGTTTGCTTTTTATAGTTTGGATGGATTATTAGGATGTGTACACTTACTACAACTTTGTAAACTTTGTTTCCAAAAAAAGGTTGCTGCACAAATAAAAATGGATAGCCTATTTATAATAATCTAAGTTTTTTTCTGAAAGTTTCAGATCAGCAACCAGACAGCATCATCATTATGCTAGGTGATAATACACTTGGTAATAGGGCTGTGATTTGCCACAGGGCCATGGAGGGTGGCAGTGTGATGCGATAACAGTTGATCTTAATTTGAGATGGCATATCCTACGTAATTATTGTACGATGTGTGCCAACCAATAGTGACAACTTAGTTAGGGTGGAAGCGGACGGACAATGGCACCGTAGGACAATGTGTGGTTTTCTCCCATTTTACTGGTAATTATTTGGGCGTTTTTTGGGCCTTTATTGATAGTGTCAAGTGAAGATAGACAGGAAAGGGGGAGAGAGCGAAGGGGAGAGACATGCAGCAAAGGTCAGGGCTGGGCAGTAGCTCAGCGGTCCAGGCACTTTGGCTGGTAATCCAGTCTGGCAGTGTACTGCGGGTTCGACTCCCGATCCCGATGGCTTTACTGCATGTCAACCCCCCACACCCCCATCTCTCTCCCCATTTTCTGTCAGCCTACTTTCTATCCCTCAATAAAAAGTAAAAATAAATGCTGGGACGGTGCATACGCATCAAAATTGGCGGGACGGCTGGGACGGTGCGTACGGCACAAAGTAACCAGTATACCGCTAATCAACTTACAAATTACATATAAATAGTATATGTATAACTAGCTCTCAATGATGACGTAATAAAGATGTGGATTAAAGGACCCAATGCCAGAGTGTAATTGGTTTTCGATGGTGACGTAATGACGATATGTTTTAGTGTTGGGAGGATTAAAGGTAATGCTCCTATGTATACATGTATGTATACATAGTTATTCTTGCTATTATTTATATGAACACTTTTGTATTGAGTGGTTTGATAGTGACCCCTTGTAGTAGTTGTGGTCATGCACAATTTATTGTTCCTGTAGTTTATTTGGTGAATATTTCGTCTTTCTGATTAGTTACACCGGTGCAATATAGAAATGCATTTAGGAGTTAAATGTTTTAATTAATGGTCATTTGTATCCTGTGTGAGCTCGTATTTGTAATTTTTTACGCGTGTTGCATCAGGTAATTAAGCTCATTTGCGCATGAGTCTAAACTCACCAGTTGAACCACTCAACTCACCAGTTTAACTTAACCCGTCTAAACTTTAGACGGGTGAAGTTAAACCGTGAGTAAATGTGGTTAAAAATGTTTATTTACTGGACAAAACTACCATAAATGCTTTCAGTTATGTGTCGGATACAGTCACTAATATCTCCATGTTATTAATGGTGTTTTAGTGTATTTTTTATGTCCTTGCAGACTGAACACGTTTTTCAGAAAACCGGTGGAAAAACACTGCTAAAAATCCGAAAAAAACAGTGTGTAAGGACCTTTAATGTACAAAGTGCTATAGTTTTAGGGAGCATCATAGCATATTTGAGTTGTTGTGTGAATGTGTGTGTGTGTGTGTGTGTGTGTGTGTGTGTGTGTGTGTGTGTGTGTGTGTGTGTGTGTGTGTGTGTGTGTGTGTGTGTGTGTGTGTGTGTGTGTGTGAAATAAAACCTCTTATATTGTGTGTTCCGGGCTTAAGATACTGTTTTCATCCATTGATAGCACCCTTTTGCGGTGGGAGTTGCTGACTTGAGGTGGTCAGTTTAGTTATACCGCACAGAAAACGGAAGAGCATTGTGCACGTGAGACGTTATCAGACATGGCTTTGGTTTCCATTGCCTTGAGGCTCTACTACTCAAATAAGAACAAGCATCGTAGGATGTACAAGCCAAGGAGCCAATGAGAAATGTTCATGTTCAAAACAACCTTCATTTCTCACATCACCTGTCTTCCAGGGACTGCAATGTAATCTGAACTTGCTCCTGGTGGTCCCCAGTGGATATTAGAGATGGGGGAGTAGGAGGCCAAATACATGCTTTATTCTGGGGGTCCGCGATGTGGAAAGAGTTTGAGAAATCTGTTAGGATTTAGAAGACATTTTCAGAAACGGCCTCAGGTCTTAATGGATTAATTCCCAGCGACCCTGTCCTCCCAGTTCATTCCACAATACTATTCTACCACCTAGAAAGAAAATTCATACTAGCACAATCTACCACAGTGCTCTATGATGTATTACTCTAGAGAGTGGTGGCCTCGCCCCGACCTATTCATTTCAATGAAAGTTGCTCATCGGCGCATGAAGCACCCGTAAACAACACTCTACATCCACATTGTCCTTGAATGTAGAAGACCAAAAAAAAAAAAACCCCCAAAAAAACCCGACAATCCCAACTACCAATATATACAGTACAAATGACTTTACAGAAAACAAGATCACGGTTACCAAGCGGACTTGACAACACTGTTGTCTGGTCAAATAAACAATACATTGACTGACCACTGAGGGAATTAAAAAGGAAGAGGCAGAAACAATGCTTTGATTAAAGATTAAAGGGGACATGCAATAAATCATGGCTGAACAGTGAAGACCGCACGATTTAAAAAGATGAAACACTTTCCTGTCTGATCTTTTTTAATAAGACAAAAGCCTGTCTATTTCCTTTCCTTTAAAGATGTAGTGGCGTGGTTTTTGTATTTTTCACCAGTGAGGGGGATAACTTTGTAATATGCTATTGGCTGTTTGTATTCTTTTTGGAAAAATATAAAAATATACTCCTGTGGAAAGGCTATATTATTTTACTTATATTGACCCTATAAACAATTTAGTATTATTTAGTAAGGTTTTGCCCACTCAAATGTTACCTCGTCAGATAATCCCCACATATCCTACAACAACTTCTGTGAACAGACTTCACTGTAGTAGATTTTCATAAATTATATTTGTACTTAGGCTGTCTGCTGTCATGAAAGTTTATAGTTAGAGAAATTAAAAGTCCAGCCGTCTGCTGTCCAGCCTCTCCCACCCCTCACTGGGGAAAATTCTGGGAGGAAAACAGAAACAGGGTGAGTTGTCTTGTTACCTTTATGAGGAGACAGTACCTCACATTAGACCCCTTGGTGTGGTTGTTTTTATTATGTGCAATGATGTCTTTGTATTTAGGGTTACTTCCTGGAGGCTGAAACCTAGACAGCGCCCACAGCTGTTGTTGTATGATAATGGGGGAGGGGTTAGGGGAGAGGATGATTGTATGATGTCACTAAAGTGGTGTATTTCAATTGGGCCTTTTGAATCAAAGGCTTTCAGCTTTCAAGAAAGCCTATGTCTATGGAGTTAACATTATTAGAGTAATGTAACTCCATAGACATACAAAACAGAAAAGGTACTAAAAACACGACACTACAATAAATCAAATTGTAGGAAATTCAAAAAGGGTAGGCTACATTAATTACTCATGGGTAATACTTTTTGTGTACATAGTTTTAGGAATCACAAGTGAGCTAAACATTGACAAGAGATAAATACACTTGGTGTGATCATTTTATTTTAAGTGTAATAAAAGTGAAAGCTGTAAGAGTGAAACACAGAAGAGGTAACTGGTATGAGTCGAGAACCATAATTATAGAAGAATTGTCCACTGACTTTGGACCTGTGTCACCTGTCTGCCTGACCTGAATTTAACACTGTTGCCCCAGGCTGCTCCGTCAACCTCCCCAGAGATTGAAAGGAAACTTGACCTGCTTTTCCATTCTGTTTAGTGGTAACCGGTAAGAGACGAAAACCATAATTATAGATTATTTTTCTCTTTCAGAGGGGCCATATAGTCCTACTGACTTCAAGTTGAGCGAAGGGCAGAAACTTTAAACGCATAGACCTGAATTATATTACCTCACACTCAAAAGAATCACTATCAATAATGAACAAAAACAACACTACGTGCATACCCTCAACAGTGCATGCATAATGCAGGACAAAAATAAAGAGCACACACACACACACACGCACACGCACACGCACACACACACACACACACACACACACACACA
This sequence comes from Protomyctophum bolini, assembly GCF_963924005.1. Classification (NCBI taxonomy): domain Eukaryota; kingdom Metazoa; phylum Chordata; class Actinopteri; order Myctophiformes; family Myctophidae; genus Protomyctophum; species Protomyctophum bolini. The sequence continues at coordinate 19,028,372 of NC_137863.1, forward strand.
CACACACACACACACACACACACACACACACACACACACACACACACACACACACACACACACACACACACAAAAATAATGATATCAAGTTGACTAAAATAATTAATTGAAATGGATTGTATTAAATATGTAGTAGGAATATCAGTGGAATAAATAAACGATTGGTGTTTACAAATTACCAACTCAGAGTCACTGGACTGGTTTAAAGATGGGGATGAATCTCAACAAAAGTGAAAATGTCTGGTAAATAAATCAGACCTGTCTGAAGTGAGTGGTGCAACTGCGTCACTTTGTCACCTGTTGGTAGCCTACCCTAAACATACACATGGCAGGCAGGGACGGACATTGCTGGTTATATGGTTGCACCACTCAAAAACACATTAACAGTTAAATAGACGTAGCCATATTTCTGTAGCTGTTGGCCCAACAGCGTGTGCATTATGTGTGCATGTGACTTCTCAGAAGTCGGATGGGCCATCAAGGCCACTGCGGGCATATTGTTTTTATTAAGGGGAGAAGGCCATCAAGAGCGGCCTTCATGTATGTATATGGTCTCCATGAATCCCTGCCCCTGGTGTAAAGGCATTAATGAATCTATAGTTGTTCTAGTAACTCAAACTATTTGCAGACGTTGGGTTATGCACTGTGTACATGCATTGCATTTCATTGTATTGCTGAACATCCATAAAACAGTAAATAATTAGGCAGGTCGACCCCCAGCGTATGCTGCATTACCTGAGGATGTGCGCAGTCAAAGTCTTTTTCAGACTATTAGTTATGTATGTGCAAGGCGTGTGTTCTTATGGGTCAATGTCTGGGTCGATGTCTGCGCGCGCACGCAAGTGTCTGTACGTGGTGGTGGAAATGATGTAATGCCTGTGTACAACTTCAGATTGCTGAACCCACAGAGGAGAAAGAGTACAGATTTACTAAGTTATAGGAGAATAGGAGTATGCAGTTTGAGTTTATTTGACTTCAACTTCAATACTTTCTAAACGCATGGCCATGACACATCGACTGGAGTTTGTAAGTTAATTTGACTAGACTAGAACTTCAATAGATAAAATTGCCTAAAAGAAAACAAAATGAAAGTATAACTGCATTGAAAAGAATACCCTACTAAACGACATTATTTGAATGAATCCCTCTTCTTTCTCGTTCCTGGAAACAATTCAAATAAATTTCACCCACTGTTTCACAGCTGTATAAAGCTGCAATGTGAAAATAAAGATGCACTCTAGATTCTGATTCCACTGCGCAGGTGACAGGACCTGAAGTAATTTCACACCGCGGAAGAGTCATATAGACGCGTCACGATTCAATTCCACGATGAATTTCACGCAGTATCAAGGGGGCCAAAAATATGGTGTCACGATGTCTATGTTGTCTAGTTTGGTCTGGGCCGTTCGAACAGCAGGTGCCCCGCGCGCATGCAGGGACAGGCTCCCACCAGTGATTGGTTGGTCGGGGCAGATTTAAGAGGCCAGACTGGAACCATGTATGTGAGTGACGGCAGGTCCCATGGGGGAGATGCTGTGAGATGCTCTATGGGGAAACACAATCTCCTTGGTGTTTTGAAGGGCATGCCATGTTGTTTGCAGTAATGTCAAACTGCATCTCTCTCGCTCGCTCTCTCTTTCTTTCTCTCTCTCTCTCTCTCTCTCTCTCTCTCTGTACAAGGTACAACATGTAGTGTTCATGTTGGTGTTCACAATATGTGGATTTTAACTGAACTTGTGTCATAGTCTCTCTCTCTCTCTCTTTCTCTCTCATTCTCTCTCTCGTTTGTGAGCAGTGGAGAGAGAATGTAGCAATCGAAACACTATTTGTAGTGTAACTAAAGAGATTAGCTGGAACCGCGTGCACGGGGGTACTGTACCACATTCGATGTGTTGCAATATGCCAGTGTGTGTAGCCAGCGTGAGACAGCGACAGACAGGAGTGCCAGACTGACAGCTTGCATCCGCCTGGCCCGTTGCACTCCATGGCCTCTTGGACACGTACAGTATCCCGCAGCCTGGAGCAAGGTTATTATGGTTTAGCATCTGTCATTAGTTTTTAATAGGGCCCGGACACTGCACTGCACCAGTGCGAAGCCCTATATTAGAAATTCGTATTAATCGTGTTACACATAACAAATTGTCCTTAAAAACAAAACAAACACACTTGATGCTGCTGACTGGAATCCTGGAAACATCTGTGGTATTTAAAATTTGTTGGCAACTTCAAAGCCTAGTAAACTCAGGTTTGTGCGCTTAATTAGTAACATGTAAGTCTTTTCTATGGACCAGAGGAAGATTAGCATCCGCCTAGACAGCAAGTGAGGATCCATCCAATAAACAAGGCGAAGGGGTGCTCCAAGGGGGAAACAAGTTCCGGGAACCACTGAATAAAGCTAACGCTACCACCAGTGCCGTCCTCATCACTGCAGCAGAGCAGATCAAACATAAACTTCACTTCACTTCACTCCAGCCGAGGGCAATCGGCAGAATTGATGGCCGCTCAAACACAGTAGCCTACGTCATTTACAACCTAATTTAAAAGGGAGTGATGGCGATGCAGTACAGATAACCTGCTGTGAACTGCACCACTTGAAAAATGGCTTTTCTTCAGATGCGCAGTAATTATTTCATCCTTCTTTTGTTGCTTTTGTCTACTATATTGTAACTAAGACTGTGTTTGTACTTCAACTGACAATGATAATTTGTCCTGTGCCTTTGTGAATCTAGCTTGCCGGGAGAAATGACCTTGTGAACTTGCAGCGTTTCCCATTAATTAACTAGACTGTGGTTGCCATGAGAGACTGGATGGACTGGCCCAGTGGTATAGTACCTTCAATCATCGACCAAAACATAAAAGTCAGTGATATGGGTTTCCTTTGTTTACTTGTTTGTGGGGTGTTCACTCATCATACAGTCTCGAGAGACACATCACACACTACAGTACCGGTGGTGAATACAAATGGGCTGCAGGGTGGACATTTTTATTTGTGCAATTAATCTTTTTGTTTGTTTGTAGTGTTTGTAGTGGTTTGTTTGAGTGGTTTCCCCCTTTTCAATATTTATCCAAGTAGTGTAGGTGTGCTTGCAGTGTACATATTTTGCACAAACCTTTCAATACTGCATTAGTTTTGTTATAGGGCTAACACAACGATTTCTCTCAATCAGAAAAAGATAGATCTGTGCATGCCCTCCTCCGCTGCGCGTCGGGTCTGCCTACGCCCCCAGCCAGTGTAAAATACCCGGTAACCTGAGACCTCTCGTGGCTTATTGCTTAATTATAACCACATATACCAAAAAAAGAAAAAATCTGTAGAGTGCCCCCCCCCCCCGCGTTTATGTGCGGGGTGGGCGCACTCTACAGATCTCGCTTATAGCGCCACCTAGGTCCCAACCGGCCCTGCTTCCATCTGACACATGCAGCCATCAGCTGCTCACCACAGTGGACTTCAATGAACTACTATGTAATGTAGGGTAAGAGCTGTTCATGTGGCAGGGGAATGTTGACTGAGCAGTGTGTGTGTGTGTGTGTGTGTGTGTGTTTTTTATTTTTATTGACACTACTCTTCATCACACAACAAACTGGCACACACATTATCCAGGTGCTACCCGGTATAAATTCAACTCACCATGCACTTAGGACAATTAACCCCGGCACCTTTAGATTTAAGCACCTAGCTAACGGGGATCTCAACAGCAGCCGTTTAAGGCAGTGGTAGTAGAGGACGTCTTGTTCACTTCCCAAGCCCCACATTATGCCAGCTGCTCGGGGATTTGCCTACGTGGCCCCGGCCCTGCAGGCATGCAGGCCTGTGTGCCTTGTACACTCAGATAAAGCGTGGGCGGATAACTCACTGACCGCACAATTCAAGTGCTCGACGTTTAATCTGGATCAGTTTGAACATGATTCATGTTGAACGAGGCAGCCACTCGACTCGACTGAAAGGGCTTGGGCATACTGTAGCCTGACTGTGCCACTCTCAGGAATATATGACTCATGTTGTGGTTCACGCTTACTGTAAAGTTGTGGAAAGGAAGGGGGACAAATTAAGAGTAAATGCCATTAACCCAAACAGTATGGGAACCCCTTTTGGTGTTGTAAGCATTATGTTATACATTAGGTATTGAAGAATAGCAGATATACAAGCTCATATGAGTTTGTAGATTTGCTTTTGGGGGGTACCTGGAACAACATATTTTCAGATGGGGGTCAGCAGCGTATTACATATATTTTGGGGGGTCCTTTGACATGAAAATGTTTGAGAACGACTGACATAGAAACATGGGTTTTTCAGAAAACTGTCAGGATTTAGAAGGAATCGTCCTCAGGTCGAAATGGGTTAAAACACCAACCACTACAGTAGCCTGTATCACACCCCAATCATCATGATGATGATGATGATCAGATCTACAAGCTCACGCCACGTGGCATCGTGACAAGTTGTGCATGAGCTGCCAATGTGCAGAGCAGATCAGAGAGAGGACAGAGGTATAGGGTGAGAGCAAAGGGAATTAAGTCAATTATCAAGTAAAGCTAACATGAAAGACACAATAAAATATATATGATTAAAAAACTACTTAAAAGTAAAACTAATCATAAGTATATTGCATGTTATTGCGTCTACATGTTGCAACCTTGTGAAATAGTACATATAGCCCTTTTATCCAAAGTGCTTTTACATAAATTGTGTATTACATTCACACACCGATGGCGTAGGACACTTGCTCAAGGACACTTCGACACCAACTCTGGGGGAGCCCGCCAGGATCGAACTGGGAACGTCACGGTTTTCCCGTCCGACTGTTCTATACAGGCCAATCTACCCCTGAGACACTGCTGCCCCACTGCCTGGACTGGAACTTGCAAAAATAGCTCTTTATTAGGTCGATGTTTTGGTCGTTAGACCTTCATCAGGACAAACAATACAGGACAACAACCACCAAACATTCAAGGGCTACACCCAAAGTTGTGCAGCCAATGAACAGGCTGAATATCCGATGACCTACTGTACACACAGTGTAGCCCTTACTGTACATTTTGGTGCTTGTTGTCCCGTATTGTTTGTCCTGATGAAGGTCTAACGACCGAAACATCAACCTAATAGAGCTATTTTTGCACGTTCCAGACAGTGTGCAGGACCCTTTCTTTGATTTGTATGACCAAAGATCCCCTTTTGTACCCCAACGACTTTGAAAGTCGTGCAGTGTATAGGGGGCAACTATGTATGCCCAAGATGAGCTCCATGCGTTTCAACCCAGACTCCATCGCTGTTATTGACTGAGACAAGCAACAAATCTCCACTAAAACGTTATGTCCCTCCATCCTATCCTGATTTAAATACAATAAGGAGTGAAGACACTCGCAAAATGCCATTTCAGCTCGTCGGCTCGATCGTCGGCCATTTCAGCTCGCCAGTTGTCCATTTATCGCCTCCAATATTTGACTCGTGCTGTTCTTTAATCAGAGAATCAAATGCATAACTAAATAAGCATTCAATTAAGCTATCCTTAACCACTTAAACCCCAGTATACAGGGCGCCCGGTGGCCTAGTGGTCCAGGCACATGCCACATAATAGGCTCAGGCCTGACAGCATGTTGCGTGTTAGAGTCCCGTTCATGACGACCTTTGCTGCATGTCTCTCCCTTTCTCTCTCTCCCTCTATCCTGTCAGTCTTCACTTGAAATGACCAATAAAGGCAGAAGCCCTAACCACAGCAAAGGGTCAAGACGGTTTTAGCGTAGTCCCTGTGGTGTGATATGTCTTGTTGAACCGTTTGGACCCAAGGAATTGCATGGTGACCCTTTGGTGTGTTTAGGGCTTATAACAAATAAAAAAAACAGCATATGTATTATGGGGAAAGCTTTCGCAGGAAAAGATCGACAATTATCGCTTTGAGCTCGTCAAAGTATCTACCCCACTTCATCTCAGAGGACAATATTATACCGTTGTACTGTAGACTTTGATTATTATTATTATTACAAAACACATTAACCACTTCAGCCCTACAGTATATATTTTGGTCATTTGAAAATAGCAGATCTACAACTAAGATCACTTGTATCACATCACACTGTGAACTTGTAGATCTGCTATTTTCTAAAGTTTTTATTTTTTATTATTTTATTTACTTGAGTATAGGACATTCTACATAGTACTTTTGATACTGACACATTTGTACTTTTGAGTAATATTTAACCAGGAGTATCTATGCTTTGATTCAAGTACTGATTGTCCAGCACTGCTAGACAAGAGTAGCCTACTCTGTATTAAATCGCTGAGAACGATAGTCCTTCCTTTGTCCTTAAACTTGTACTTTTTATGTAAAGCGATGTTTTGCAGCTACACAGTGACATTTGTATCTGACACACACAATCTATTCCAGATTTAACAATGACATTTTTATCGGACACACACAATCTATTCCAAGCCCCCATGACAAAATAAAACGGCTGAGTTGGCATTTTCACCCAGAGCTTCTTTGTAGTCTGCAAAAGGTTGCCATGGTGCAGTAGTAGCAGTACCCAACTAATTAGAGAGTTACAGGATGCATTATATAGTATGTAATGACACTCATTATGGAATTCGGAAAGGTACTATAAATTAGATGGTGTCTTAGAGCATTGGTTCCCAGGGACCCATTTGTAGGTTGCGGACAAAATAAATTGGGTCATAAATCAATATATATTTATACGTTTCCTATACATTTTGTGTGTGTGTGTGTGTGTGTGTGTGTGTGTGTGTGTGTGTGTGTGTGTGTGTGTGTGTGTGTGTGTATATATATATAGTTTTTTTTTTTCATAAATAAATTTAAATAAAAAATGAATTAGGAAACAAATGTTTAAAGAATTAGTGAAAATAGCCTATCTACAAGATCCAAATGTGACATGTTAGGAGCTTGTAGATCTGCAATTTTCATTAATTTGGGTCCTGGGGAGACACATTTCCCCTTTGGGTCTCCAACTAAGAAGTTTGGGAACCAGAGTAAAGGCCTTTGCTGCACATACAGAGTTTGGTGCAATTGTTTTATCGGATCAGTCTGTTTTCTAACACATCCGAAAAAAGAATGCGATGAATCAAACTGAGTTTGTACCGGAAAAAAAAAACATGATGCACTGCCTGACGGACAGTTCTGAGTATGTGTGCCACAATAAGTAGGCATATTGAAGCGTATTCATTTTAAAACCCCACTGCCAATTATTTTAATGAAAAAACTAAAACCACTGTCTGGCCCTTATTGCCACCGTCTGTGGCCATAAGGGCCTTAATGGTGTCCATCCACACGGTAAATTGAAAATCTACTACCTCCTCCCAATTGAGCATTTTGAAAGATCTCAAGCTTGGCCTTCAATAGACATTGCACCAGTGAATCAGTACAGAGTTTTAGAAATATTACTATGACAACTTCATGATAACTTTCCCTGTGTGGAAAAAAGGGTTGTATGAGATGGTCAGTTATTCAGTTATACAGCTCAGATGGAGGCTATAGCACTGAGATCATTTATTTAAACATCGCCTGAAGTGATACACATCAGCAATGTATGGTGAAATTAAATTAAACCTGAATGAAACTCCAGTCAAAACTGAAAAGGTGAAAAGTCAAAAAGTCAAGAAATCCAGAGAGTTAGTTTAAGAGTGTACTGTGAATATAGAAATGAAGTAATTATGTTCAGCTTTCTTCTTGCCTCGAGTGTATAGGGATTTTTGAGTGGTGCAGCCACTCCAAGGAACAGCAATGTCCATATGTCCCTATATTTAGAGTACCAATAGGGGCAAAAAGTGTTGCACTGTTGCCTGCTAATTACAATGTGGAGTGTGCATGAGAGAGAGAGAGAGAGACAGAGAGAGGGAGAGAGAGGGGGAGAGAGAGGGGCAGAGTGTTGTCTGCTAATTCTGTTAATTGTGCAGGCCTTCTGCCTCTGCAGGTGAGGTATTGTCTCTGTCAAGACATAGTTATACTGTATGTTAGTGTGTTTGCTGTTGAGTGTGAAAACAATGTTGCATACCATATTAACAGATTGACTGCGGACCATTTACGGCCGCCTTTCTGTGTGAAAACAATGTTGCATACCATATTAACAGGTTGACTGCGGACCATTTACGGCCGCCTTTCTGTGTGAAAACAATGTTGCATACCATATTAACAGGTTGACTGCGGACCATTTACGGCCGCCTTTCAGGCTAGACTGGCTATGTTTAAAGTTACCTTTGAACAGCCACTACACCGACCGCTGAGTTGCTTGTCATGAAAATCGACTTTAAAACGGTGTAATCGCTTGTTGTAGTGTTGAAAAGTATTCCAAAGTGCCGACCACAACAGAACGGAGAAGGAAGCGCTCCGTACCGTTCCACCCCCTCCATTGTAAACAATAGGGACTCAATTTCCCATAAGTAAATCATCTGGGGTGAATGTGGCCAACTCTGGGATAACTGTCACTGTCTATAAAAATGAAGTATTACAGTAAAATGGATGAATGCTCTGCCAAGCAAATTGACATGACTTTCATATTATCTCAAATTAATTATAAACAAGATCCTAATTAAATACTGCCGATATGTTCAACAAGCTTCAGACGTCACGTCATCATGTCATGATTCTGGATTTTCTAAAAGCTGTTTAACTCTCTTGGCAAGGAACCCATAAAAATGACAAGATCATAGAATATATTCTTGTACTCGATAAAACATTTCCATTCCTGTTATTTGACGAGTACTGATTAATAAGGAATGAGCGAATTAAAAGAATGCCAAGTCTACAAGTTTGGTGAGAGAACAGACAGCGTGAGAATAAAGGGGTATTAATAATTAATTAAGAATGACTGTTGGCTTGAATCATTTATTGATGTGTGGGAATACAATTCCCATTGGCGCTCGTCGACGTCAATGGGATTTCCATTGTCATGTTTAACCAATTCAACCCCAGCATCCGTATTACGGAGAAAGCTTTCGCAGGAAACAGCAGCTCCGCAAGACATTGTGAGCTTGTCGCTCGGCTATTGTCAGTGAAAGCTTATCCCTACAACATACATGGGCAACTGGCGGCCCACTCAATGCATAATATCAGTATTCTGATATAATAATACTATATTACAGTATTATTTTCTGCTGTTACAATTCCAAATATGCAAACATGACCCGCTTATTTACTTCAGTATATAATTTAGATATGTAGCTTAACGGAGTATTAAAAGGTTCTTGTCTTTTTTATGTTCAATGTATTTGTATTTAGTAAAATTAACATAACTAACAAAAATGAAAAATCTGTATTTCAATTCAAATATAGCAAAAATAGCTGATCTACAAGCTCAAAACGCGTCGCAGTTTTGAGCTTGTAGATCGGCTATTTTTCCTATGACAGAGTTGCCCACAACTGCCCTACACAAACAGAAAACAGAAATTACACTAGGAAATCCTGTACATTTCTCCCCATGAGATTTCCGAAAATATTTACTGTGTATTATGGAGTTGGAACAACAGATTTTCAGGAGGTGGAGAAACACACACGCTCTTCACGGCACTCTCCGCCCTCCACGCCAATCTACCTGCCCCTATTATTATTATTATTAACACCTGCCCAGTACCACCCAGAATCCTCCATGTTTCACCCGCCTCGCTGCGTCACACACTAGACTTTCCTACAGGATTCTCACATCCCACCCCCACCCCATTCACCTCCATAGTAGCTCCTTTCCCTGCTCCCCTCAAAGGAGCTTATCGGCACTAGAAATACTACATTCACGTGGCTATAGTGGAACAAACGATTAAAACAAAACTTCTCTCCTACTTTCTCCCCCCTCCCATTTCTCACGTCCATGCGCGCCATATAAGACGAACGACATAGGCCATACGACCTCCTCCCCAGATTAAGGGTCGGCGACCTACACACCTGATTTCAATCATTATTAATTTATTGTCAATAAATCCTTTAAACTTTCTCAATGGTGTGTTTCTTCCGACTAGTGAAACGGTAGTTATTTTCAGATTTCATAAACATGCAGATGTTGGCACCTGCAGGGCATTTCTGCTTGACGCACCTCCGACGGGTGCCTAGAAGCACCAAAACATTGTGAGCCACTTTACTTCTAACAGAGTATTTACATATTGCAGTATCGACTATGTGAGTGCTTTTCCCACCACTGGCAATACTCACTGAAACAATGGCAGCCAGCGTCTCGATGCCACCGGTGCTCAGGGTGATGTAAGGAATGACAGTGGTGGCAAAGCCTGCATCTCGTAGGATCCCATTGGTGTAATACCAGATCTGTGGAAACAAAATGACAATACAATGACTTGGAACACTCCTTCCCAAACAGTGGGTCGGGATCCATGTGTGGGTCACGGACCATTTGCTTGATATTGCAAATGGAATAATATGTCAAAACATTATAAATCATTAAAGACGGGAACGTCATGTGGACAACGTCTGCATGTAATGTATGCACACTAACGAGTCAACTTCAGATTGCTGTGGCGGCGGCGTGCCACACATCCCCCCTGCACTAGTTGACCCAGTTGAAAAGTTTGAAACTACATTTTATATCCACAACAAGGCCTCTTTCAGCAGTCCCACAGGGATTCAAATGCCCCCGTCCTAAATTGCATGACTTCTTTCTCTCCTGCACTTACAAACTGTATTTGTTTGTATGTTTCTTTTTTTCTTCATTTAGGTATTTTTATCTAGCTGGTTGCTTTTAGCCTGCTATTATTAGGAAAACAGAATAATCTGCGGGTGAAAATAGCCTTCGGCAGATTTGGTCTCGGTTGTGATTGGATTTCCATGCCCCCAAAATTGTGGAGCACCAATCAGGGCCGAGTATGCAAATATGGGGCAACCTGGCCTTGCCAGGCTAGGTTGCTATGGCACCAACTAATAGGAATCTTATATATATATATAAATCAAAATGCGCAAAAGAAAGACCATTTTATGTCAAAGTATGTGAACAATTAACAGTAATGGATCGGCCCAAGCCTTTGTTCCAAGTAAGCCCTAATTATACGTAATAGGTCTACTGTTTGCATTTCACCCGCGGATCCCTTGGGCTCCTGTCAAGCAGCGAACACATAATAAATGCATTATAGATAGAATTTAGAAGAAATGACATCTCTGGAATTGAATTTCAACATAACAAAAGGGAAAAGATGATTAGTTCTGGGAGTGCTGACTGCTGAATTAAAATGACTCACAATTTAAATCTGCCTTGTTGTTTATGAAGTGAAGGGCGGCAGAAGGATACGGGTTTCAGCCATGAAATCTTTGTCTACTTTTGAAATAGAATCCCTTTGAACACGCCCCCTCGAACTGTAATTGGCCAGAAGGAAAGCTTTTGTGGGGGAAATGTGCACCGAAAACAGCAGATCTACCAAGCTCACAATATGGCGAGCCTATTGTCAGCGTATACAGAGTGAAAATGGCCAATATGTGTTGCTTTTTTCCGGGACAATGCAACCATGCAATCCAATAAGCAACTCAAAGCCATGGTTGAAACACAACTGTTTGTGTGTGTGTGTGTGTGTGTGTGTGTGTGTGTGTGCGTGTGCGTGTGCGCATGCATGCGTTGTTATTGTTACTGTTGTGTTACTGTTATTTTATACCATATTGGAACCAAAATAGGGAACCGTATAAGCAGAACCCGATATCAGACTCACAAATATCCTAACGATACCCATCCCTATAACTCTGACATCATCAGGATAACCTGAATAGTATAAAGATGCTAAAGAAGCCCTCTGCTTCCAACCCGTAGATGCCAACCAACGCACTCGGTATCTCCAACGATCTCAAATCCACATAATCTACATTCTACAGGACACAAGATACAAGACCCAGGAGCCAGGACACAGGACACAGGACCCAGGACCCAGGACACAAGACCCAGGACCCAGGACACAAGACCCAGGTCCCAGGACCCAGGACACAAGACCCAGGTCCCAAGACCCAGGACACAAGACCCAGGTCCCAAGACCCAGGACCCAGGACAAGACCCAGGACCCAGGACCCAGGACCCAGGACCCAGGACCCAGGACACAGGACACAGGACCCAGGACACAAGACCCAGGACACAGGACACAGGACCCAATACACAGGACACAGGACACAGGACACAGGATACAAGACCCAGGACACAGGATACAAGACCCAGGACACAGGACACAGGACACAGGACCCAGGATACAAGACCCAGGACACAGGACACAGGACACAAGACCCAGGACCCAGGACCCAGGATACAAGACCCAGGACACAGGACACAGGACCCAGGACCCAGGACCCAGGACACAGGACACAGGACACAGGACACAGGACACAGGACACAGGACCCAATACACAGGACACAGGACACAGGACACAGGACACAGGATACAAGACCCAGGACACAGGATACAAGACCCAGGACACAGGACACAGGACCCAGGATACAAGACCCAGGACACAGGACACAGGACACAGGACACAAGACACAAGACCTCTTCAAGACTAGTCTACTCTCAAGACCTTTGACCTTCAGAAGAGGATCAGGATGTTGGGCCCGGACATTTTCGCGGAATTTGGCCCAGACTGGCCCACCACAACCAGCGCGCAGATAATCTATTGACTTTTCAGGTCGAGGCCCATACAAATACTTGAAATACAAGCCCTTAACACCACCACATTTACAGTACAGCATAAATGATATACACAACCAACAGACAACTAATTTAACATTTGGCTCAGACCGGCTCACCGGGCATATGCTGGGTACGTCCTGTGGCCAGTATGAAATCATAAACTGCGTCAGTTATGACGCACTGAGGGTTCATAAAGAAATCCATACTGTTTGAAGACACTCTTTGAAGTCACTCTCTCTGCCATGACCTTAAAATAGCCTACCCCATATGGTCAGAGTATGCACTATCCGTATAAATGTTTGAATAAGGAGCATAGTAGATGCAACAGAATGCCAAACTCCCTAGCCATTAAAATGCCAGCATTATCATCCAAAAGATGAATAATAGAAATGCCAACATAAACGGGATTACAGATTTTTCCCCATTTCCATGTCAGGTTGCGAGACAGTATAATGATCAGTCAATATAGGCGCCATTCTCTAATCATGAGGCTATGATTGCTTTCGAGTCTCTGCCTGTCTCTGCCTTTAACAGACCCCTCAAAACACTTTCCACTTCCATCCCCTTTTCAAATGTAAATTTCTGCTACACGCCACAGATGAAGCTCTACATTCTAATGCCTTTACACCGCCTCCAGATTTTCCTTTAATCGGGGATCCTTAAATAAACATAAACAGGTGATTAAACATTCACATGTTATGTCACTTAAAAATGTTCACAGAAAAAAATTAAAAAATAAAGTTGCTCAATTCAGTATTTAGATATTTGATATTACCCAGGAGGGTCCATTTGGTTTCATTTTACACTCTCAAGAGTTAAATTAGTATTAAAAATCTGCATTACTTAATTAACAAGAACACAATTAGACAGAATGTAGAAGAATTGTTATTTTGATCAGTGTTTGCCTGTTATCTCTCCTAATGGTAACAACATCAATACAGCATGGAATTGTGGACATATTCTTATCCAGCGATAACAAAATATTCTTCAGTTTTGGGTCTGAGAGGCTAAATCTCATCAAGTGGTGCAGGTCTGTGGGCTCAAATGCCTACAAAATTGCCTTGGCATGAAATATAGGTTGAAAACCATTGTCTTACGGCATTGAGGCCACACAGCTGGTAGCAGGCCATGGTGACGATGACGGTGATGAGCTGCCAGCGCACGGCCGGGTTCCTCAGCAGCTGCAGCACGGAGGCGGCGTGCAGGTTGCTCTGAGCGCGGCTCTCTGCGTGGACCTCCTCCAGCTCTCTGTGCACGTCCTTCTTCCCCAGGAACCTCTGGAAGGCTGAGACACACACAGGCAGTCACGTCACGCACACATTATTGACCCATTTAGGCCTGACTTTGGCCTGAGTTTTCTGAAATACCTGTTATACATGTTTCTGTATCAGTGGCGATCAATGTTTCGTGTCAAGGACCCCAGAAATTATATGTAATTGGCCACCGACCCCCTTTTGAAAATATGTTGTTCCAGGGACCTCCCCAGAAGCAAAGATTTGAGTTAAAAACGTTCACTCTGCAACAATATATATTCAAAGATTTCAGGCACATTTTCACGATTAAAAAAAAATGGCAGATCTACAAGCTCGTAGTGCGGCACTCGCAGGATTTGGAGGGGGGGGTCTGTAAATCTTGTTTTGGGGCCCGGGGACTGTTCCCACCGCCACTGTCCATTGCTCTAGAAGTGAGTCTTTAGAAGAGTTTTAAATTACATGCAGTGAAATTAAATAGATGACTATACACAGCAATTCAGCTGAGAGCGTATAGTCATGAGTCATGGTCCAAACTAAGTTTTATTAAATTAAAAACGTTAATTTAATTTAAAATAAATTAAGTTCTATAAAATCAAATTATAGGAATGTGTGTGCGTGTGTGAGTGTGCGTGCGCGCGCGCGTGTGTGTGTGTGTGCGTGCGTGTGTGCGAGTGAGTGAGTGAGTAACTACAACCGCAACTGTGGACCCAGGATTCAGCCACCAGAAGATGATCATCATCCAACACAAAGACAACCACAAAAGAGCAAGCGAGTGTGCGTGCGTGCAGCGCTCGTGCAGTGCTCGTGCGTGTGGTGAAAGCAGTGCATTTGTATTCACCTCTGGTTTAATGCCTAGTGGCTTTAGTTAAACAAACACAGCTGTGTCTCATTGTGCTGCTAAACATCTAGGAGGTATTATATTATTTATGGTAATCTGTCTGTGATGTGATAGCAGGGAGCAGATGACGGCAGGCAGCGGGGCTTTTACAATCAAACCTATTTTATTTCCGGTGGGTTTACAGACACACCATGAGCAATAGTCGCCTACAGCTGCGATACCAGAGGGAGTGAAAACAATCTGGTACTACCCAAATATTATAGTACAACATTTCTCGTTCTACTACTCTACTACCAGAATAATGTGGAACGCCCCGACACCATCCATTAAAAGATGTAAATCACTGGTTTCTTAAAAAAAAAAGTAAAACAGTCCTGAAAATTCATCTATCAGGAGACCACAATGGGAGATAAATGCAAATTTCCCATTTTTGAAAGGAGGTGTCATTCACTGCCCCCGCTTTTCCCTTTTCTCCTATAGTTTGTATATATGTTTTGTATTTGTTGATGGCACATAATTATTGGGCCAACAATGGAACCAAGTCCCAAGGACTTATTTTAATGACGTTTAGGACACAAGAAACATTTTCCTGGCGTTTTTATGTGTGTAATAATTATGTTTTTTTAGATACGTTAGTCATGCATGAAGCCATGTTCATGACCAAAAACCTGTCATGAAATTGTGGTCCTGGACTACAAAGTCACACCTCCATGCAGCCTCGCCCCCTCTCCACAAGGAGGGGAAGTGCACTAAAGCATTATGGGCATTGGAGGAATTCAGCAATCCAGTCAAACCCTAGTCACACAGACTTCATTCTTTGTCTGGCCAGAGGGTGCAAATTTCAAATTGTGCTACTGTTATCTACTACAAATACTATTAACATTGAGTGACTGCAGTTTCTTCCAGCTGTGAAATGTCCCATTCAATGTCTGACTGTACCACGTGCTGTTTAAATTTCTGACTAATAAAGTATCCAATCAAACACATGATCCTGCTTGCCATGCTTTAGATCACAAGGCTACATGATGACAGAGTCACCTCACAGAAATAAGGATACAGGAACATGGGATCCGATCTATAACTGCGCTGCCCTCACGGTCAGAAGGGCTAATGCCTAATGCATGCACCGCTGTGCCGAGAATGGCCAAGAGTATAGCTGACCTTCAAGCTCTGTGGCGCTTGTTGTGAGCTTGGTCGTCCATTATCGACATTCAATAATCACGCTTCAAAGTATGTATGAATCAGGCTTTAAGTCAGAGTACTAGGACAACGTGGAAGAACAGTCCAACAGCATGCAACAACACCAGGAGTAGCCTATGTGGCAAGCCGTTACAGACAATGACAGACGGTCGAAGGAAAAAACCAGACGTGCAGAGAGAACCCGTCTGCCTGCCTCCCTCCCTCCCCAATGATCTGCACTGTGGCGACATGGACTAGGGCTACGCTTGCATGCGGGCCCTTGGTCTAAGACAAATTTCTTCCTCGGGAGACTAATAAAGTATATCATATCATATCATATATAACAGCTTTATGGCCCGTTCAACAACAACTCCATCCACAGCAACCTGCTGGTGTCAGCATTGATTTATTGATTGATTGACTGAACACTTTAACATGCTAAAAAACCTTTAAAAAATAGCATATGTTTGTACATCTGCTATTTTTGAATAATCAATGTATAATTTAGCTGGGGGGCCCCCGGACCCCACTTTGAGAACCAATGCTATAAAGGAAGCACGTACAATGCTGTACAATCCAATTTGTGATGTGCATGTCAAATAATAACATCTATACCTGCCTAGCTGGAACTGTGGCAATTTGCATATACCGTCAAAACAAATCCACCTACAATGAAATTGCCCTGGCTCTTCACACCTGGCGACAAACAGACAAAAACGCCTTTAGTCTCATACCGGAGGTATGAGACCAAACACAACATTGTTTTCCCTCATCTCTAAGGCCTCTCATGCAGGGTCATTATTATTAGGAAAAACATTATGCCTTGCATATCATTTCTCAATAATGATCTGCTCTGAGCGGGTCTATTATTGAGAAATAAGCCCCGGACAGGGTGATTAGACCGTGTGAAGCGATAGCCAGCTTGTGTGCCCTAGCCTTGGCGACCTTGCAAGGCTTATGCAAAGGTTAAAATGCAATTTAGAGAGTGTGTTATTTAGACAGATGCATTGCTCATTTTGATTGATTGAGTGAAACATGTATTTCATAGTATGCAGAATGGAATGGGTACATTTCCAACGAAAGTACAGGTACAAAAACACACTTCTGGATAGAACCAGAAAAATCTGACCCGTCTGAACAGAGTGGTGCTGTACTGTACTTGTACTGTACGTACGTGTGTTAGGCTGCGCAACAGTGACACTTGGTGGTGAAAAAAAGACAATTTCTGTGCTCAGACACAGGAGAAAACTGACTGCCACGCTCTGACTTATGGTGCGTTACCATCTTAAATCAACATCATAAATCAGACACACACACACACACACACACACACACACACACACACACACACACACACACACCCCTGCGTAATGTATAGTGGCTAGCCTAGAACCACTCAAAAAGCAGAAAGACTATCAATTAATCAGAACATTTAATGACATACAACGATACACTTCTACGTTTGTATAGTTTCAATGAACACATTCAACTGCTTTACACCGTGATTATATTTTCAATCCCATAGCTGGACAGTGGGGCGTTGCCATAGGAACCGGACCAATGTTAAACGCTGCGGTGGGACTCAACCATTATATAGACGGAGTATACGTTGGGGTCCGTATATATATATATGTACCTGGGATATGACGTCCCCTAGCTTTCTGTAAGGCACTCTGGATTAAGTGTTTGCTAAATGCCAAAATTGTGACAACAAGCTGAAGGACAATACATGTTGTCCGTGAACTACAGCTCAGCGTTTAACACTACAGTAGTCCTAGCTAGGCTTGATCACCTTGAGATGCACCAGAGCATGTTCGCCTCCTGGATGCAAGACTTCCTGATGAACTGCTGCCAGGTGGTGAGAACGGGCAACGACATCACATCTGCTACCTGACCCCCAGGAGCCGATGGGGGGGGGGGGGGGGGGGTGTGTGCTCTGTGCCCAAAGCCACGCACGGCTCCAATGTCAAGTATGCTGATGGCATTGGCACGGCAATGAATGTCAACAAGGATGAGGTCATATCATTGGCACTCTGGTGCCAGGAGAATAAACTGGCCCTTAAAGGGGTAGTTCACCCAAAATATGACTTATTTTCTATCAATTACACATCACATTCCTAAGCCAGTAATTTGATGACAGGTGGAAAGCTGTCAATGTCTCCAGTAGGAAATTCCGCTGGTCAACAAGACCAAAAGATTGTGCATTTATATAGCACCTTTATCCAAGGCTCTTCACATATATTGTGCATTACATTCCCCCTATACACCGATGGCAGATGGAACCATGCAAGGCACCAACCTGCTCATCAGGAGCGATTAGGCCGGGGTTCAGAGTCTTGCTTCGAGACTAACTCTGCGGGAGCCCGAGTTCGAACTGGCAACCTTTCGGTTCCCTGTGATGTGACAATAAAGTTGAAAACCCACCCTGCTGTGCCCACCACCACAGAGGTTCTGGGATTGAATCCACCGTTATGTTACATCCGGCTTTGTCGAGTGTCCATGTGGACGGGGTTGTGGAAGCTCGGCAGGGAGGGTGATCATTGCATATGCTCCTATGGGCTGGGGGGCACCTGTCAGCAGGGAGTGTTAGACGGGAGGAGTAGGACGAAGGCCCTACCAATGCTTTTTTTTAATATATATTATTTTCTAACTCATACACATTTTTATATAATTAATTGAAATGCTCCTTCAAATTTGAACAAAATACACACTACAACCCATCTGAGGAAAAAATCCTGCCTAGGGCACCAAATTGCTCAGGGTGACAACACAAAAATGTGTGTGGGGAGGAATTCATTCATTTGGGAGAAAAGGATGGTACAAAATAATTGGCTACTCATTTTTTAAGACAAGAAAAGCAGAGGAAGGAAGAGCATGACAAAACCTCTCCCTTGAGAGTGTGTATGGCTGAATTGGCCTCATGTTTGCAACTGTGCATCGATTCACTCAATGCAAAACAGACACACACCCTCAGAGTGGGTGTAAAGAGAGAGTTAATGGACCATTTTGTTTCACAGCTATTTCAGGATTGTGCAGCCTCTGTTCAGTTCCTGGAAGTTAGCCGTAAACACTAGCAGAGCAGACGGATTGTGATGAACTTTTAAAAGCTAAGACACTTAAATTATTAGATTCAATATTATAAACACAAATAACAATACAAAAAAAACATGTGCATTTAAGCGTTGTATTGGATTGTCCCCGACTCAATTAGGAGTTATACCCACACGTACACGCGCACTTAACATGGAGCCCGCCAGAACCGTAGTAACCGTAGGATTAAATTAATCGTCTAGCCTGCCAGAACCGTAGGCTATGTTTTCCAGGGTTTGTATTCTTTAATCCACGTTTTGATCTGATCAAATTGTTAGCTGCCGCTCGGAGTCGTTAGCATAACAGTCAAAGTGGGACAGTGGCCACGGCCATTTTGAAGATGGGTGCGCATCCACTTGCACTCTATGTGCTGCTTTTAATGGCCTGTATCTCCAAATCGGCGCAATGAATGTCGTTTCTACAACCGATCAAGACACAACAAATAGCATTTTGTCATTGTAACATCCGGTTACGGATATTTGGCTCTTCAAAATAATGGCTGCACGTGATTAAACCTTGGCAATGCACGATAGATCGATTAATTAATCCTGGCGGGCAGACGGTTGCACACTATATTGGTTATATGAGGAAAAGGACAAATGTTAATTAATCTAACAATAATTGTTAGATGTTCACGACGGACACCCGGTGGAAAGTAACCCAGTACTCACGTACTGTACTTAAGTACACTTTTGAGGAATCTTTACTTTGCTTGAGTGCAGTTTCCAATTTACTTTTACTTCTACTCCACTATATCTCAGAGGCAAATATTTTACTTTTTACTCCACTACAATTATTTGACAACTTTAGTATACAACTTACATTTATGATTATTACAATACATACAGTACAACCACGTCAGCCCTATACTGGATGAATGCATAGTATTAGGTAATACTGAGTCCGTATACTGTTCTCACTGGATATGTATGTACAGTAATGTATGCATACACTCATTACATTGTTTTGAATGACAGCCAAGAACATGAGACGACCTTATGCAAATTAATATCACATCAGTAACTGATGCCACTTGTCATACTTATGCTTATTCCATAATTTGAAGCGGCACTGTGTAACCTTTCTTTTTTTAATTAATAAAATGTAATTTTGAGTATGTAAATAGAATATAACTCATACAATTTGTCTCCCTGCTTTTCTATTCAGGTACCGGTATTTAGATTGTGTCAATGGTCATGTCTCGAGACACAGGATCTGACACAGATTTTGGCCTGATGGTCCACATTCAATTTCTGCCCTGAGCAAGCAGGCAGGCTCTATTACTGTAGCTCAAACTATTCTCCCTTCTGGCTTCAAAACTATGGAACGAACTTCCCATTACAATCAGAACTGCAGACTCACTCCCAATCTTCTGCCGCAGTCTGAAAACTCACCTCTTCAGACTCTTGGCCCATATAGCACTTGCCGTAGCACTTGCACTAGCCTCGACGACCTTACAGGTGTATCCAAAGCAGGGGGGCAGTCAGACAGATATTTTGTGAAGCCACTAAGGAAATGAAAGTTCATATAATGGCCTGTTGTGGCGCTGTCATTGGGCTCAAAAAAACCCATAGCCCCATAGAAGTCCATGTATTTGGGCCCAACTTCACCTAGACTGTATTACCTTAATAAACATGGTCATGAATACTTTTTGCTTCCAGTCACTAGTTTAAAGTCTCATTTCTAATGTCATAATATTCTTTTTGGAAAATTATGGTCCCATTTATTAAAAAAATGACCATAAAGTCGCGCATGTTCTGAGGGGCGTGGCTACCGTTACAGTCTATGAACGGGATCCCCCACCCACTCGAGTCAAAATAAAAACCAACGAAGAAGAAGGGGGGAAGTCCCGCCTCGTTGTCTGGGCCAGCCAATGGCCAGCTGGGCCCAAACGGATCTAGAAAGATGGCGACTTCCATTGCAAGGACTGACAGGCTTCATTTTACGTTCATGTTAGACCCGCGGAACGCTTTGTCCATATTTTTTACAGTCTATGATCCAAAGGCTACATTTATGTAATTTTTATTTAGACGCAGTAGCACTCTATAATGTATACTCATAGTTCACTGCACAGATAATCTACTGTTAGACAGATATTATGCTCTTAGCTTCCTTATGATTCTTGATGACTATTTCTATGTATTTGATACCTTGTATTGTTCCTGCTTACTGTAAATCGCTCTGGATTAAAAGCGTCCTCTAAATGCCTAAATTGTAAATTGTTAAAAAAAGAAGAAAAAAAAGAAGGAATGCCAATTGATTCCTCCCCACACACATTGTGTGTTGTCAGACTGCTGTTGTATCTTACCAACTCATCTACCAGTGAGGAGCCCCCACCGAGAGGACATCGAGCCTTTGTTGTACTCCTCCGCCCAACACTCTGTGCAGGATTACAGCCTGTAGGATTACATGCAGTGGCATATATCACCCTCCCCGCCCGCGGTGCCCGGCTTCCATTCCCTGAACATGGGCCAATTGTGTTTGTGTAGACGTTCAACAAACCCGGATACAACACGGTGGATACGAACCCACAACCTCTGCAACGTGGCGGGAAGGCAATTTACCTCTGCGCCACCCGATCACTACGAGGAAAGTTACATAGTGTATTAGTGTAGCATTAAGTTGGGGAACAATAATCGCTCCTCATCTCAGTAATTTCCCATCCAAGCGTATGTCTAACCCCTCTGCTGTGTTTTTCTCACTCCTACACTTTCTCTTTCCACAGGGGGATTCAATGGAGCCGGAGGACTCCCTGCGATGAAAAGGAAGACAGAACATTTAGATCCCAAACCCAAAATTGGGGCAGCTAGCTAAGATAATAATAAACGCTTGCACACTCAACGACTCAAAGAGCTCGCAGCGAGCTGGTTTATCTTGTGTAGTTGAGCATTTACATGTGAAATTTGAGGGTTTCCGACATGAAAAAGTTTGAGAACTACTGCTTTATTGCACCAAGATTGCTGTGCCGTTTCAAGCTATATAAACACAATGAGAGAGCACCCTGCAGGCTCAGTCAGCAGCCTGTCCCTGTTCCTTATTTTTAATGAACAAAACATTAAACTTTCCCAATGTGCAGTCTTTTTAAGTGCAAGCATTTGAATGCGTTTGCATGCACACAAAATGTTGTTGGTTGCAATCTTTTGATATAGTTATAAGCTTTTGTTCCTGCTAACTTGAGCCAGGAATTTTCTTCTGGCTCCCTGCAATGAGAGAGCAACCTCAGTCTCAGCAGCCTTTCCCTGTTGCTTATTTTTAATAAACATTACGTATTCCCCAAGGTACTTATTTATTATTATTTTTATTAATGTATTTATTTAAGTGCGGATGCAGCATTTGAATGTGTTTTTTTTCTTATTTTTTTCCCCTTTTTTCTTCCTACTGACTTGAGCCAGCCAATTAATTTTCCTTTAGTCTGTGTCAGCGGGAAAACCATACAGTACGTGTGCTCCGTAGATCCTGGTGCATGCACTTATGGTCCTCATATTTGTCTGTCTTACCAGCTCTACTGTATAGGTCATAATTATTCTATCTTTCTTTTTGTGAATTAATGACCTACTTGACTTGAGCTCGAAACCCAGCACTTCGAGATTGCGGATCTGCTACTTTTTCCATTTTGGACATAGAATCAGAATCAGTTTTTAATGTCACGTCCACAATACACTAGGCATATACATAGGCCTACAGTAGGGGAGCGAAATGAGGTTTCCACCCAAAAGAGACAATATGTATTTGAGGACTCCAAGCCACGGTCCAAAACAGTAAAGGGTGGGCCTTCGCAGTGTTGGCACAAATGTTGTGGAACAAGCTCCCCATGAGCATCAAGTCTGCCTGCAAGGACTTACAATAGAGGGTATGCGCGTGACATGATCATCATACCCGGAAGTTATGCAGGAATGCCTACTGAGTGGCAAAAGACTACATTCTGGCCTTGACAGCCCATACATCCAAACAGAAACGTTCTATCTGATTGTATTAAACAATGTTAAACAACATTAAACTCACTTTGCCACTCGATTTGCCATCGACTGTATGCATGTGCATACCCTCTATACTATAGCATATAGAGGACTTCTATAGTAGTAGTATTGAGTTTTCTAGTGTGAATCGTATAATTGTGTTTATTTAATCCTACTCACTCTCTTGCCCGGACTGACTCACAGACTGACTTTTGGTATGTTGTCCTAGTAGCTGTAGTTTGTTTTCACCGTGACTCCTTTGTTCTTTCCTCGGGCTGTGCCCCCGGCCAGTAGACAACACAGACGAATTTCATTTCTGTTTTGACCACACTAACTTATATCTGACATTGTGCCTTCTTTATCCGTCTTTGTTTGCCTTGTTTCCGCTATGCTTTACGGAAATTGGCAAAACATTGGAAGCTTGTAAACGATTTATATGCACCTGTGGACTTATAATGCAACAATAAAGTTCAAACGTGTTATCTCAACCCATAAAGGAGTTCTGCTGTATGCCGAAGGGCTCTCACACTAGGGTATCATGAAAACAAAACCTTACTGAATCATTTAGTGTGGCAGGTGTTGTCGCCCAAAAAAGAAAAAAGTTATTATTTGAAGCATGACAAAGAGGGATTGGTAGTGGGGTTTATATAGAGGTGCTCAGATTCAATTCAGTCAGTCTTGTTTGTTCATTATTGACGTCCTGCACAATAATTCTACCAAGAGAAGAGTCTCACTGCACACGGTGCATGGCAGAAAATTGGCAAAAGTATTTCCTGGCGAGTGCAATATAGGCAGGAAAAGTTGAATGAAACTTCTCATAAAGGGTCTGTTAAAATAGCTATCGGGACAAAACCTGCTATCTAAAGCAGTGGTTCTCAAAGTTCCAGGGAGTCCGCCAGCAAAAGTAGTTAGTAAAGCATCACAATAATTTTAGCCACTGTGAGATGGAGAATGATTGATTTAAGCAGTCACGACTCACACCTGGGCTGAGTCAAACTATAACTGGACTCAAAGCTGGGTGTGGCTAGGTTAAATCAGTCATATCCACAAGGAGAGCCACTGTCTGGACAGAGGAGAGCCATCTGCTCTCCTGTGTAAATAGTATTGTAATACTCAAAATGTTATTCCCTGCACTTGGGAGGGATAAAGCTATACAAACTTAAGGAAGCTGCCGTGTACTGTGTATGTCCTTCCTTAATTGACCTGGGTGGTGACTAGTCGGCCACAGCCACTTAATCTATTTAAATGTTAATAAATAGCAGATCTACAAGCTCACAGGGTGTCACTTTGTGCCATGCTGCAAGCTTGTACATCATACATTATTATTCAGGGTTGTAGTACTTGAGTCCGGTCTCGAGTCCACATTTTCATTGACTCTGTCTCGATCGTCTCGGGCGGCATCGCCCCTATAATTTGACTCGGCCTTGACTCTGTCTCAGGCCAAGGGACTCTGGTCTCTTCCCCCACTGAGTCCACTCGAGTCACGAGTCACTGCAATGCAATGAAATAATTAGGAACAAAGGGAGTCTACTAACGCGCCTCAAGCCTGAAACGGCTGATGCGGTGCTTCACAGGTACAGGGACATAAGTTTGCTGAAGGAGGAGAGGACACTGGAGCAGCACAGACATTTAGAGCCTTTTATTAGGTGCCAAGTATACAAAACGATGATACTTGGCACCTAATAAAAGGCTCTAAATGTCCGTGCTGCTCCAGTGTCCTCTCCTCCTTCTGCAATGAAGTAATTGTTATACCCATATCATGAAGAGCCCATTCACATTAACATTACAAGAGAGCTGCCTGGGGCTTATTGACAGATATCTTGTTTAAGTAACGAGTGCAGCTGACGCGCCTGACTGCCCTCAAGTATTTGTTATGAGCTTGTAGATCGACAATGTTTGGCCAATGGTCCCCCCAGATGGATGTATGGGTGGTTAATGGCCAAAACAAGGCACTAAACGGGGTGTGAGAGAGCATGCTGTTCCAGTGTGATGATGCCCAGCATGGCTTTGTATGTGACGAATTTGACGATAATCATTTCCACACACACACACACACACACACACACTACTGGGAGTGATGGCAGCTGATGTCTGTCTGGCAAGAGGATTGGAAGGTGTGAAGACAGATATCTCACGAAGCCCTTCATCTCTTCTTCAGGGAAAACCGTGCAATTACAAATCACAGGAGGTGATAACAGCTATTATATGTTGGCAGTGTCACTGTTCTGGAGGGGGGGGGGGGCATTCATGTGAAAATAGGAGATCTACAAGCTTGCAGGCATCGTGTTGTGACCTTGTAAAATGAGTTATTTTCGAAGACATTTGGAATAGAGAGGGAGTTCATATATAGCCTTCTGGGGTACTATGTCAACAGTCTAGAGTAGCACTTCTGTGCTGATGTGGTTAACCCATAAAGACAACTGCCAATCTGACTCATTATGTCCATATCCAACCAATATGCCCTTATACTGTGTGGGCATGCCAATATACAAGGTATGTGTATATAATAATGACATTAGTGATCTCCATATACGGGGCATACAAGGGAAACAAACGAGTCGTTGTGAGCTTGTAGATCGGCTATTTTTGACAAAGAGTTTGGTGTACAGGGGGGAAAAGAGCAGACCAAGTACCAAGCCATTAGGTCAATTTACAAAGTATTGAGGGATTGCTATCCCTGCTTTCTCTCTCTCTCTCTCTCTCTCTCTCTCTCTCTCAGAGGGTCCTCGGCCTGAAGAAACATTGAAGACCGCCGCTGTAAACAACAGAGTGGCAAATATCGTAGCCGTATCCGATCACCATGTTTGCTAGCAAATCTATCATCTGAGTTTTCGTAGAGAGAGAAGAAAAAGTTGATTTCATTCCAATTTTCCTGAGTGGATCTCAAGGGTGGGATGATTAATTTGGCTGGGAAAAGCAGTAAACAATGAAACAAATGAGGGGGAAAGAGTAAGCAAGCTAAAAATACAAATGGATACACGCGCCGTCCTTGAATTCCACAAAAGTTTCACAGACTGATGATGATCATCATGCTAGTTTCACAGTGTGTCAGAAGACCTCATTGTCCTTGACTTTTGATCGCCATCACAGTAGACTTTAGACTGTCTTCTGTTCTATTAGCAATGAAGATGTATGACGCGTACGTACGCCGCGGGGGCTGCTCGTTCAATAGGCCAATAAGCTCGCAGGCGACCACCATTCACTACACCAAGGACACTCACTATGTCACACGGTTACTGTTTGCAGTGATGGGAGAATTGCGCTCACATGTTTTACTTTACTAAGTAAAAGTAGGTATCAATACTGCAATGTAGAAACACTCTTGTCACAAGTCAAATTTGAGTATTCAAAATGTACTGGAGTAAAAGTACAAAAGTGTACAAAAGGCATCAATATATTCATATCAAAAGTACAAGTAGATATTGTGCAGAATGCCAGTATCTACAGTATATACTGTAACTGCTGTTCTGCCTTTGGCGACTGTCTGAATTTTCCTAGCGGAAACAATAAAGGTCTTATTTCTGATCTCATAGTAGTTACGTCTGTTTGTGGATTTTCTACATGCAGTATACTGAACCAATGAACAGTCTTAACAAGAGCTTGTGCCTAATTACAATTTAGGCATTTAGCTTAATCTTCTCTTAATCCAGAGCGATTTACATTAAGCAAGAACAAAAAACATGGTAATACATCATATACATAAAAAAGCCATCATGAATCATATATATGTAAGCTAAGAACCAGTGGAAACAGTGGAATTTCTATATAATGAAACTATGCATATACTAACAGTATAGTAGTACTATGTCTACATGAAATGCTATCCAAGTTACATAAATTGAGCCTTTGCATAATTAATAACTTCATTGGAATACAGATGTTTTTTTCAATTTCCCAAAAAGTAACCGTTTTGGACAGACTGTACAAGGTTACCACCTACAGTGATGTTAAATCAATCAATATATCAATTCCACATTTGACACATTTTGAGATTTTGACATTGGTGACTCTCTAAGCACTCGATATAAAGAAGGTGTACATTGGAAATTGGCATCACCAATTTACCATCACAGTCTGAAATAGGATGGATTTCAGCACGGCACATGTTCAGCAATGTCAGCTTTCATCTGTGCTCTGATAGAATATCTGCTCTCTGCAAAAAACTGTATAATTCTTCTGTCTATATATCCCTCCCTCCAATATGCGATTGAATAAAAAAAAAGAAGGTGACAATATATATTGACACAGACTGAAGTGTGTGGGCTGTCGCACCGTGGCAGCTTTAATGTTGGGCCAAGATATTTTCAAAGTGTGTCCGTCTGTGAACAGCTACAGTACAGTACTCTCTGGCACCACTGAACCGATTTAATTGCACACACACACATTTGACAGAAAAACAATCAAATTGGCCTCATGGTGTTTTGTCCTATAACTCTTGAACCGTAGGTTGTACAGTAAAAAAATCACACCTGTGTGAACCGAGTGGTGCAATTCCCCCCCCCCCCCCCCACCTCTCCCTCTCTCTCTCATTAGCAGGCAACAAAGCAGACTGCAGAACTATCTCTCTCTCTCTGTTTCTGGCATCCCCTACTGGTACTAATAAGTCATATACTCGTGCTCATTAATGAACACATAGGTGAACAACCTATGTGTTGCATAGTGGTTGCACCACTCAAAAAGATTGAACCCCGGATTGAACCCCGACCTCCAAGGGCAGGCACTCTAACCACAAGGCCACTGGGCTGGTGTCAGCAATCCCTTTTTGAGTGGTTGCACCACTCAAAAAGAAAAAGGAAATCGCACCTGTGTGAAGTGACAGGCGCAGCGAGGGCAGTATTTATATGAGCCAGACGTCATTTACTGGACTTGGCTGGCAAAAATGATATTATATATAATATCATAGATATAGAATAGATATTATATAACTGCCTATAACTGTGACCAAACCTGACAGACAGTAAGTCATTGGATTTAATTTAATTTTAGTTTTTTCATGTTATATGAAACTATAGGAATCATAGCTTCAAATTGATCCACTAGTGGTTTGATCCACTAGTTTTTGAGATATGGCTTATAGAAAAATGTCTTGCAATGTATTCTCAATATATATCTTTTTTTAAATGTACAACCTCACAACGTGTCGCTGTGAGCTTGTAGATCTGCTCATTTAATTTGTGCTAGTCTTCGGCAACACTGGTCACAGCAGCAACAGGAAAGAGGATTATGCACACACAAAATGCAAAGGCTTATGGGAGAGTGGAAACAAGTGGTATTAACACATTTTTTATTCAAAATAATAATAATAAATAATTAAAAACATTTTATCCTCTCCTTCTCTGCCCTCTGGTGGAAAACTGTCAGCCCCGCGGCCGCGATGACTATCCTGCCACGGACACTAACGCCCCTCAAATTTTTTCATAATAATAGTCATTGAAAAATAACAATCCCTGTAATCCTTGGATCATGTCTAACCACGATTTTAGGATGACCCAATGTTAAATTATCCATAGAGGAAAACCTCCGCGACCCAGGGGATGAACGAGTGACGCCAGGACTTTGGCACCTGATTGGCACGAAAAGAGTTTGAGAACTGACTGGTCCATGGTATCCAAAAGAGTTTGAGAACTGACTGGTCCATGGTATCCAAAAGCAGTGTTGAAGCTTTAACTCACTTCCAGAGCTGTCAGCAGCTCCCATGTGGAAACACGGATCGGATACCCAATGTTCTAATCCACACAGTGACAACAGTTTAAAAACAAAACACCACAGCCAGGGGACCCATGCATAATGTATCCAGGTCATATACTTCAAAACAAAACCCTGGGGCTAAAACAAAACTCCATCCGACATTCCACTGATCAAACCCCATTTTTATCTGACATAGCTAGCTATAATCAAATAATAATCAAATATTTTCATTAGCTCAAACTTTAATGATAAACTGAAAAGCAGTGCATTGTGTGTTTATTTAATTGAATTATCATATAATTGATATCCTCTCTGGTGCGCACGCACTTGCGCGCGAGCGCACACACGCACAAATCAAATAATCAAATATTTTAATTAGCTCAAACTTTAATGATAAACTGAAAAGCAGTGCATTGTGTGCTTATTTAATTTAATTATCATATAATTGATATCCTCTCTGGTGCGTGCGCAAGCGCAAGCGCACGCGCACGCACACGCACACGCACACACACACACACACACACACACACACACACACAAATTGTAGCCTACTGTATACGTACTTCCCAGTACTGAGCACAACAGTGTACAGCACAGGAGGCCCATTTTGAATTCAAACTAATCTGTTTACAGATGAGGACTTGTTTACTCTACTGGAGTATTTCCAGTTTTCAATACATATAATAAATATTAACTCCTTCAGACCAATATATACTTTGGCTATTTGAAAATAGCCGGATAATATACAAGCATTTATGAGGATGAGAGTATCTGTATAGCATTATTGCTATGCGTAGATCAGCCTGTCTCCATTCACCATATTGCTGTTTTTGGGGGCAGAAACCCCTCCACATTTGAATTGGAACAAAAGATGTTCAGGATGCGGAGGAACCCACCTTGATCCTGCCCTTCACGCCACCCTCCATCCTCCATGCCAATCTACCTCATATTATTTATACCCGCCCAATATCACCCAGAATTCTACATTCACCCGCCTCGCTGCGTCGCACACAAGCCACTTTCCCGACAGGCTTCTTGCATCCCACCTCCACCCCATTCACCTCCATAGTAGCTCCTTTCCCTGCTCCCCTCAAAGGAGCCTTACCGGCACTTGAAAACCTACATTCACATCGCTAAAGCGGAACAAACTATTAAAACAAAACTCTCTTTTCTCTCCTACTCTCTCCCCCTCTCGCATTTCTCAGGTTCCTGCTGGGGGTGATTGTCCATGCGCGCCGCAAGACGACCACCATATGACCTCCTGAGTCCCCAAAGACTTCCCCCCGGAACCTACACCCCTCATTTGATTCATTGATTCATTCATGTCAATAAAATCCTTAAACTATCCCAATGGTGTGAGAAAACGCCTGCGGTCCCCAATTAAGCCTTGCCGAGCCATAGGACAGGAGCCTATCTCCTGTTTCTGTAGTGTACACTCCCTGGACATGACACTAGTATGTCACACGGATCCAGCGATGAGGCAGCGGTGGCCGAACGGTTTGCGGAGCGGTCTTGATATCGGAAGGTCGCTAGTTCATATCCCCGGACCGACGCGTTAAAATTACCACCGCTGAAGTGCCCTTGGACAAGGCATTGAACCTCTACCATGAAATGTTCTATGAGCAGGGCCTGGCTGTAAACAAGTTCTTGAGCTTAGTCCAGTTACCCTGGGTAAACATAGTACCTTTCCTTTCCTTAACCCTTGTTGCCGAGTGCCAAGCAGGGAGGCACTGGATCCCATTTCTCTTTGGTATGACCCAGCCGGGGGATTGAACCCCGACCTCCAAGGGCAGGCACTCTAACCACAAGGCCACTGGGCTGGTGTCAGCAATCCCTGAGGCGAGGGCTTAAGTGGTTAACGCATAATGCCAAATGTAGTGGAGTCAAAAGTGCAATATTTAAAAAAAAATTAAACACTCAAAAACATTTACTTAAGTAAATGTACTCAAGTAAATGTACTTTGTTACTGTCAACCACTGCATGTCTGTGAGCAATCTGTGTCCAGCTGTGGCCTGATCCCACATGATGTAACAGGATAATCTGCAAAAAAACACACCAAAATCCTCTAATAGTTTGTGCGTTGGTTTCTGCAGACCAGGCCTTCTGTAATTCTCCCATGCCCCGGCAGTGTGGATTTGACGGATTTAAGGAACGGAAATGTTCCGAAAACATTTCAAGTGCAAGAGATCAGCATGAGGGTATAGACATCTAACACAGACTGTGTGTGTGTGTGTGTGGTGTGTGTGTGTGTGTGTGTGTGTGTGTGTGTGTGTGTGTGTGTGTGTGTGTGTGTGTGTGTGTGTGTGTGTGTGTGTGTGTGTGCGTACTTAGGCATTACTAAATTATGAGGACCAAATGTTCCCATACGTATAGTATTTATTTTCTCTTTTTTTTTAATAGTGAGGATCATGATTCATTTCCCATGGTTCTCAGAAGAAAATAAATGTTTCCTGGTTATAAACAGTGGTTGATTTACAATTATGAAAAGATACAGATTGGGGTTAGGATTAGACATTTACGGGGTCAGGTTTGGGTCCTGTGCGCGTGTCAGAGGCGTATTTACTATAGAGGCAAGGCAGGCAGCTGCCTCCCTAACTCAAGAGAGACAACTCACTAAAAGAGACAGGAAAAGAAAACACCAAACCAGAACTATTAGTGGGAAGCGGATTGGCTCCTTGCACGTTCTGCATAGCACGACCCTCGCCCATATAGGAGTGCCTTTGTCTCATGGGGTGCGAGGTGTGGGGGTCTGAGGCAGGCACGTGCAGAGAGGGTGGCTTTTGGGTCTTGGGCCCCCTACCCTTTTGCCTCAAAGTGCCATTTTCCTGCCCAACATCCGTGGCCCTTTTAAGTATTGCTTTTTTTTACTGTCCAATGACATGGGACAAGTTATTGTGGAACATTTTTCACCATTAGCATAAGACTAATTTTCTAAATTTCTGGTGTGAAATGACATGAGGGACGCTTTGTTCCCACTCAATTTAAGCAAAGTGTCATTACTTCCAATGCAATGTTGAAATTAGTCACTAATTTGTGCAGGACGTCATGTTTGCCTTATCTGTAATACTGCCTACTTTTTTTTAAATAAAAATACATACATTGATTATACATGCATATTCTCTTCATTATGTTTTTTGTCTGCGCGGTACTGGGTTTGAGGCCCTGACAAGGGCTCCTGGGGCTGTTCATTGGCCATTGTAAAAAAGATGATAAAAAAACGAAAAAAGATGGAAATGTCGCTTACCTCTCTCAGCTCCAGCCTCGTCTCTCCTCTCTATCAGCAGGTAACGTGGACTCTCGGGAAGGAAAGGCAGCACACACATCTGGAGCAAGGCTGGCAGTGCCAGGAAGGCAAACAAGAAGTTCCACCTGGGCTCCTGCAGTTGCAATATAAACATAGAAGCACTTAGCACAAGACACAAGAACATTTGGAAGCCGTATAGCTATACGTGGGTAAAGAGGCTGTCAGAGAAATTAGAGATGTGGACAGAATAACCTTTTCGGTGCGGCTACAAAGTGAACAATGTATTAAAAAGTGGACGCCCTTGAATAATTCTCTTTGATTTAGTACTGATGTGCCCGTATCCCCCCCTTTCTTTTATTTATCATTTTTCTCTTCACTTCGGTTAACTTGATTGATGTATAATGATAAGTGAGATTTTTATATTTGACTTTTATGCAGGGTATGCAGGGGCGGTGGTGGCTCAGGGGTAGAGTGGCCGGATGGTAACCGCCAGCTCGAACCCTGTGTGCTCCCCCAGAATTAGTGTCGAAGTATCCTTGAGCAAGACACTGAACCATGCTCCTTAGTAAGGATGGGTTGAATGCAGAGGACAACAAAGTCAAGGGTCGCACTAAGAAATAAGAGATCTCATTATTATTATTGTCTTATTGCTCAGCTTGGGCTATCCAGCCTTCATCAGTGTCCATTAGTGGACACAAGCTAGAGGACAAGATTTGCATACAGCACAGTGACAACTCCGGCCCACAGAATAACAACTACACACGTCTGAAGTTATTATCACTTTTTATTATGAGGGAAACTCATGGCATCAAAATCGCCGAGAGCTGTAATCCAGCACACAAAATAATATCACTGTGAGGTTATTCCGTGTCAGAGTTATGCAACTGTTTTTTTTGGATTGATTTGGAAAACAAGTCTAGTCGAAAATAATCCCTGGATTGAAAAGTGATTTACAAATTAAATACAAATATCCATGACTTCCATGACATAACGCTGGGATGATATTTAGCCACAGCGTTTTTTTTTTTTTTTTTTAATAAATCAGCCTCAGGTGGGTTAATATGATTGTGACACATTTTGTGTTCACTGTATAGACATCCCATGTTTACATTATAGCTACGTCTCCCAAAGGGGAAAAAAACACATGGTAAAAAACGTAACAAGCTAACTTAACACTCCGCCCAAAGCATTTCTTATTAGTTGAGCTGCAAAACAATAATGTAAAACCAACCACTATAATGAGGTACAGTACTGTCTCTCCGTCCCAAAAGTGTCCTCCAGAGGGTGCAAAAGGGTCTCAAATATGCACACCTCTAGGTAATCCTGTTTTTATTGTGTCTGTGTTGCATGCTCGTAGATCAAACAAAAGTAGACTATTAGAAAGCCTTCTAAAAGGGGAGACGTTGCAGTGCGTCTAACTACTGGCCCCGTTTACCCCCGGCCATCAATTAATCTTGTCCCATATAAGTGCCACGTATAATAGGGAGGGCCCTGTATATTGTTTATAGCCTGCTGTGACAATCCAAAAAGGATTTAGTCGGTCACCGTCCCGAAAGCTGCAGACAGTTGCGTGTGAAGCCGTGAGATGCCTGCGAGGCGGTGCATCTAGACAGCACATTGTCTCTGCCGGGTGGAAACCTCATTATGTCCAAAATGATTACTTTATAGGGATCCAAATTGAAAAGCAGCAAAAGAAGCAGATCTACGAGTTCGAAATGCGGGCACAGACTATTGATGCTTTTGTGTGATGCTGTAGTATGATGGGATGAAATGTAGGTTTTATTATGGTTTTCTTGCATGTCTTGCATTTTAGGTCAATACTTTTTACTGGTGTTGTTTTCTGTTACTTCTGTTTGTACCCTTTTAGTAATGTTTAAAGGTAGAGTAAGTGATTTCACTCAAAAAACCTTAGGTTTCGTTTTTGGCTGTGGGACCTAAGCCTGCGTCCAATCAGGATAGAGAGTCAAAAACGAAACCTAAGGTTTTTTGACCCCCAGGGGTTAACTGGGGACAGGGAGGAACTCCTTATATGGTCAGCACACTCTATAGTAGAGAGGATTATCACAACAAAACAAAAAAATAAGTGATATTTGAATTAAGTGAAATCACTTACTCTACCTTTAACTGTTTATATGTGCTCTTTTTTGTATCGTTGCTTGTTTTCTACAAATAAACAAATACATAAACAAACAAACCAACAAACAAACCCACACAAAGGTAGAATATGGAGATACATATGAGGTTTCTAGCCAACAGCGATGGTATATATTCATCAGGTTTCCTGGGTGGATGAGTTGGCCCCGCGGGTTAGAGAGCCGTGTGACAGCCCGACTGTCTGGTTGGAGGACGGGGTCAGTGACCCGTCGCTACACTGTTGCCATTATAAGGGTGCATCCGGCACGTCAGACCCATCGCTGAGTCACTGGGAGTGACAACGTGCGGACGCGTGCGTGTGTGTGTGCCCACTACTTGCACTATATTCCATGCTCACGCGTTCCCTTGAGGGCGCTGACAGGCTACACGACGACCCCATCTGTATTGGCAGTGGTGGTGGAAAAGTACTCTCATGTTTTACTTGAGTAAAAGTATGTTGTCTATTTCCCCCCCCTGTCCGGTATCACCTACAGTATTATGGAACAACAACAACAACAACAGCAACTCAAACCCTTAGATCTCCATATACTGTATGGAGCTGACCTGTTCTGACATTATAATTCCCTGACAAGTTACGGTTTTGGATATACAAGGTTTGTGGCAGAAAGTGACGATAATGATAAAGTTATTAAATCCTAAAGTGTGGGGGCCACTGGACCTAAGATGTGCGTTTTAAAAAAGTTATATTCCACATTTTGTCAAATGTTGTCATGGACCTCCTGGTTGTCCCCGGACCCCACTTTGAGAACCACCATTTTAAGGTGTTGTGTGTTGTGTAACAGTGAAAACAAGCCTACGGCTTACTTTAAAAGCCTGGTTTTATACTTCATAATGACTTTGACGCTCACCGAATATAGTCTGTGCTATTATTCTCAGGTCATATACGACAGAGTTTGAAGTAAGCAGAGGAGGAGTATGACAGATTTGTTTTTCTTTAACGATGAAATGTGTCACCAAGGAGCACACTAAATGTCTCCATCGAGACCAATCAAACCACTTTCAGAGAGTGCTGAAGTTTGTTCCATTTGTGTGGCGCATAATAAATGAAAGCAGCCATTCCTTGTTCACTGTTTGTATGTGCACCGACATAACAAATGTTCGAGAGAGTGTTAAATGTCATAGTATCCTTTGCATTTAAGCGAAGGTAAGATACAAAGTAAGAAATACCACACAAGGCCTTACAATGTTGCTCTTTGCAAACGGAGCAAATGGATATCGTTGGCTAAGCCAAAGCGTAAAAGCAGCTACATATTGCCCTTCAGGGTTAGAAGAATAATAACGAAAAATAATAAAAAGTTCATCGAGCATATAAGCCTTCTAAAACGTAAGGGAATTTCTCTGCATTGATCCAGGCCATGAGATGTTTTAACCCCTTCGTTGACCTTTGCAGTTCAAAGGTGGCGTGTGGGTGTTTACAAATGTCATATAGCTCTATATTCAGATATAGGAATACTGTATGTTGCCTAGGCAACGGAAATAAAGTCGTTTTGGCCAGGGGGGGGGGTCACTGGCATTGACATGCCATACAGACACAGTACTGTTACTGTATATGCGCAAAATGCCATCTAAAGCGTGGAAATCAAAACAATAAAATAAGCTTAACAAAATGAATAAACACATAAATAATGAGGGCAGTTAGTTACAGTGTTTCTCAAACTGGGGTCAATTTCAAAATTGTGTTAATACAGCATCACAATCAGTTTAATCACTTTATCCATATTTTATGCTTTGGCTATTCAAAGATAGCAGATATATACAAGCTCACACCACGTCACTTTGTGCCGCACTGCGAGCTTGAACATCTGCTATTTTTTATGTATATATATTTTTTAATCTTATTAGAAAACACCACTGCAACCACTGATTTACTATGACACTACGGCACATTAGGAGTCCAACTAATACTGTACTAGTACTGCTCAAAATTCTTTCCCACGATTTTGAAACCCATTTTTTTCACCCAGTGTCAATTAGCCCTTCACCAAGTCCCTCCCCAACCCATCCTTGTCCAATAGGCACTTTAGCAGTGAAGAAACCTGCATAGCAACCGTTGGCTGGCCAGGGGGAGGCAGTTTAGAGACCAGGATTACTGCATGTTTTTTGTGAGGGTATACCTACTTTAGGGGACACGGGGAGAACATGCAAACTCAAAAGGCCCTTTCACCAACCACGCCTCGGGTATGGGCACTGATGACGCGGGGTGAGAACAAGCCCACAGCGTCTCCAGCGGGAATCGAACCAAAGGACCTTCTAGCTGTGAGGCGTCTAGTGCTTCTAAAATGATTTATTTGTAAAGACTCTGAGAGTGTACAAACCCGTAAGGGTCCATTTGGTTCCATTTGTACACTATCAGAGTTACAGACCTGTTATGGTCATTCAGGGCTCTTCATGTGTATTATTGCCCACTCATTTCTGTGTGTCCGTGGCAAAAACTGAACGTGACGGAAATGTCCACCACCAGCCATCATGGTGTGATGTTTTTTTCCAGGCACAAAATAATTAGTGTTATTAATGGTTCCAACGTAAAATACAGAATATATGGACTGTGAGCCGTGTGCTGTGAATCCACATCTAGGTAGCCGCAATTTATTCCTTTTCAGGGCACCTATACTGTTCTTCTCACGTAACATATTAATACACAAAGTGAAGCCGTGCTTCAGCCAATACTCAATCCCAGGCATTGCATATTGATGTGTTAATACCGTAAGAGAGATATCTGATAGTCCAATAAACAGGCTGTACACAAGTCATGGAATCATAAGATCTGGCATATTTTATTGCCCGGGATACTTCCAAAATGAATGGTCATGTGATATGCATATGAACAGCAAAGACATAGATGAAAGCAAATACGACCTGTTACATCACAAATCAGATTCGATCATATCAGTCCGTTGGTCGGGGCGCCCCTTGAAGCGCAGGCCAGAGGGGTTATCTGTCCTGGAGAATTCTGACGTGTATTTACTTTTTCAGACACTATATAGAAATCTTTCACAGCTAGGGTGCACACTAGTGCATGAGTAATGGTAACTGCTTAAAAGGTCTACTTTATCCCAACAATATGCAAGGACGTTGTTGGTGTGCATAATGGATAGTATGGATGAGCAACCTTGAACCTTGTGGCTGCTAACAAAACATTTTTTTCCCCACATTATGTTGGCTTGCATATATACATTGAAGTGAAATTGATTAACCAATTGTGCAGTTGAGAGGATCTAACAAGGAACAATGCTTCTACAGGTCAAGTGCTCAAACACTGTTCAGGTGCAGTGGAACTTTATGACTAACGTTGGACAACAACACACAGGGAAACCAGCCTCGGGCCTGGCAGCCATGTACTCCTTTCAAAATAGCATTTTTATGGCGAACCAAACCAGATCGTTACAGGTCCCCAGCTATAGTGCATATCTTATTATACTATGTCATTACCATTATTATGCAGAGGAAATTTTGGAATGAAAGTTGTCAGAATAGAAACTGTGTTAATGAATGCTAAAATACATAAATAAATACATTTCCGGTGCCAGTGCCTACACAGCATGGTCACGTTCACGCACATACTGTAACATGGAATATTTAATTAGATGAAGATAAGGTTGAAAATGGGTGAAATGCTCCTTGAAATGACACCTTTGCATGGCAAAGGTGCCATTTTGATAGTTCTAAGCTGAAACAGATTTAATTAAAGCTAGCAAAATGAATAGTACATCACAGACAACGATTATCTATCTCTGTCCTCCTCTATCTACTCGCGTAGCCAGACAACTATTCCACAATCTCTGAATGTTAGTCTGGAACTAAATCTGAGTATACCGGTTTGTTCACAAAGATATTTTTTCAAATATATAGATATTTTTTTATTTCCATTTCATTTCTAGAACTTCAGTAAACTAGGCAAACAGGTAAACCAATAACTAGCATCAGTCTCTAAGCAATATATATTGTGGGGTCTCGCTAGCGAAATCCCGTGATGGTAAGTGCGTTGCCAGGGCAACCAGACACGCTATCAGACAAAAGACGCCTCGGGCAGCTAGGCCCGCCCTCGGCCTCGTAGTAGGACACGTCTACATACAAAACCTCCTCCTCCGCCAGATTGAGATGATGGAACAACCACACCCAAATCACCAATCAGCCACAGCCGTGACTACACCCGCAGTATAAGAGAGAAGTTCAGTTCTGAGTCTGACAGCGGCTGGTTCACACACGCTCACAGAGGCACGCACAGCGAATACCGTTGGGGGGGGTAAAACACACACACACACACACACACACACACACACACTTTCTCCGCAACCCATTCATCTATGTGTCTATTCATGCATGTGGTGACTGTCACTCTCCTCTCACCACAGGCTTTTAGGAACTGTCCAGGAAACGTCCGAGGGACGGAGGAGACAATCGGACCATACGAGACACGGTGACGCGGAATACTCAGCCATATAAGGTCGGAAAGAAACCTTTTATTATTATTATTATCCTGAGCACTGTCTGGAACGCAGTGGCTCAGTTGATTTGCAGAGAGTGGCTTGAAGATATACGCTCTATGTCAGCTGAACCCCCGCTAGCGGGAGAGAAGAACTGCTACAGTTAAAGATAAAGACTGATGACGTCACCCGAAGAAAGGGAACTCCGTCCTGTCCGATCGTACTGAATCGAGCCTTCCAGTGAGGAGCGCGCTCTGAGAGACTGTATAAACCGAGTAGAAATCTAATGCACCGTTCTCATCCTCCCCCAGGCCGAGGAAGCGCCTGAGGAACAGAACAGACATTTTGTGGACTGTAATTGCCAAAGGGACCTACGTTGGGTTTCTCTTCCGACCTCCTGTATAATTTCCAGTTTGGTGAAATAAAAACCCTGTTAAACTGGTGTCCTGTGTTGGTTCTTGGTCACAGACATTCCACAATATATATACACACTCTAAACAAAACATCTGTACATTGAACCTATAGGATAGGTAGACAATGAACCTAGCATCTATCTTCTAAATAACAATAACAACATTTTATTTAGGCACTGATATCTGTTGCCAAACAACGCTGATTTGCGTTGATGTCAGGCCTATAGGCATGTCCATATGGGAAACTGGGCATAACACATATGGACATTATTTGCCTCATGACGGGCCAAGTTCAGATCCCTTCGCACTTGTCAAAATATGCAAATAAACAGCTTAAATTTTCGGAAAATTCATAAATCCGCTTTGTCAGTGCCTAATGCTCAGTGTGCAAATTCTGATTCTGATTATTGGCCAACCCATTGAGGTGGAAAATTGATGCAGACAGAGTTTTCAAAAAATGTTATAGAGGGATCATAGCAGTCTGTGATTGGTTACGCGGAATGGGGTTAATCCACAACACATAACGTCTAGAAATGAACATGAACCTGCAAACTACTGATTCCATGCTTGTAGCTATAGGGTCCCAGATGAGATCCCCTTTTTCATTTGTTTTGACACAACAAGCATTGTGTAATCCTTTGTTTTCAATGCAGTCTGGTGTGAAATGTGCTGTGCCCCCGGCTATGTTGACTTTAACAAACTACCCCACTTCATCCATCACAGCGTTTTGTGAGGCTGCACAGCCTGACAAAAAGTGCTGCAGCCAGATCTAATGGCTTAACTTCCTAGTAGTTTTATGCTATACTGTAACTCAAGTTTAAGTTCAAGTTGTTTACTGTTTCAATAGTGCCGGTATGGAAACATTGCAGGGGTCCCTCAAAAGCAAAAGCGTTGACTCTAGTAAATTGACTTCACCTTCAACATCAACAGGGAGTTTATGAACGAGTTTTGTTTTCTCCAATATATTGCCTGCTTATCGCAATACATTAAATCATAACCACAGTAGACTAGAGTACACTAGATAATGACCGCACTGAATCATAGCCCCTGTATCCATAGGGTATGTGTTTATTTGTAAAGGGGGGAGGGGACATATCAATGTATACATTTGCCACTGATCTTTGTTACTAGGAAATGGAAACGGGGGATGGCTATTGTCAAAATATGCCTCAGGAGTAATTATGAGTATTGTAATTAAAGCCGTTAATCAGGTCTTTGGGGCACCATACTGATCATCTCCTCCAATTTTGTTTTCTGACAACCCGTTCCCCAATCATTTTTGTTAAAGACAGAAAGACAGACAGACCCCGTCCAAATCTGTTGGCACGGGTTAACATTTTATAATCCTGCTCCATGTCGATTTAGCTTCACTAGTCATGCAACATCCTTTGGATAGGAGTGTCATCCTGGAGGCGGGGCCTCAGCTGCCAAGTCAAGTCAGATGTATTTGTACAGCCCTTAATCCCTGTTGAACAAGGCTTCATGGGCCCACGTATACGTTTCACGGCGGGAACAAAACAAAACCCACATCCTTGGACCCTCCCCAACTAATCTGCTGGAAAGTTTTACAGCTCACATAAAATTGTTACTGTAGTATTTTTTATGTCGTACACAATTTTATTATTGCAGATTGCAGGAATGAAGGAATTAATTAATGAATGAGTAATCTTCTTGGGGCAATGTGTCTGTATTTGACCCATCTTAACCCCTTAACCCATTGACGCCTGGTGCAACGTATACGTTGTTCTACCCTTGATGCCGGCGCGCACTCTGTGTCTCATCAGCTATTGCTATACATGTAGCAACATAACTATTTAAAAAAAAAAATCATCAGAATTTGAAGGTTTTCAGAAACCTTAGGTCAGGCCCTAGAAGGCGTTCCCAGATTCGGCCTCAGGCATCAATGGGTTAACACTGTGCAAGCATCTGTGTCATTTTCATTTTATATTTTGGCTATTCAAAAATATCAGATGTACAAGCTCATAGCGCATCATTTCTTTATTTACTGTGCTGTAAATGGGTTAACTATAGAGCAGACACAGTGCAGCGCCCACCGCCCAGCGAACAACTCCAGTGTTACCAGTACTGTCTGCACCAAGGTCAAGGACAATGGGAGGAGTAGGTGTCTTTTGCAGGGTTGGTGTAATCATGAGTCCAGGTGTATGTACTGTACAGTACAGTGCATTCAGTGGTTCTCAAACCTTTTCATGTCAAGGACCCCTTAACTGATATTTCTTTGGCAGCGTTCTTGCAAATGTAATGGATTAAGCAGGGTCTGTGTTATAGACCATTGCATGTATTAAAATGGTCCAACTTGCATGTATTAAAATGGTCCAGTATTGATATTTTACAAAGAAAAATACCTGGGGTAATTTGATAAATTGATACACTTGCAGACCCAGTCAAGTCTTATATTATTATTTACCCATAACTAATGAAGCATGCTGGACTTCTCTTTGTGTATAAATATGTTATATGTGAGAACAGTATAAGGTGCCCTTAACTTAAGGTATCCATTGTGGCTGACTGTGGATTCACAAACCACAGCTCATGACCAAAAGAATAAGTCTCAAAGTAGAACCGCTGCTCCTTCACTTGGAAAGCAGCGAGATTAGATTAAACTGATTTTGATGATATTTTATGTCATTTTTATGGGGATCCCCTGGAACCCCCGCGAGGACCCATCCCGCTGGCACGCACAATAGGTGTGTGCACAAAATCTCTGCAGCATTCTCTGCTATGGGGCCGTGCATTCCTCTTGGGCCTGGATCTCATCATCCCGGCGCTAATACACACCTCAGCTCAGAAATTACAGTCATGACCCGGATCGTTAATCATTTACCGACCAAACCAAAACACCCAAAAGGGAATGGCCTTTTCCCTCCACCACAATGCAATATTCTGTTCTAAGTTCCCCTGCACTTTTTTTGGTCTCACATTGATTATCTCCCGTGAGAACTTTCATTGTGGGGGGAAAAAGGGAAACATTTGCTGCCTGAAGGCAAAGAGGAGGATAAAAGGAGAGTATAGTAAAAGCCTTAGAAGTCTCACACAATCTTTGTAATTGGTCAAAGCTGTTTCAGCATCTATGGACAGAGAGGAGACACGACTGCATGATTTTAAGTTCAGCCCAAGTCCATTATACTGTATGCATTTCATGTATAACTACACAGAACATTTTAGTGAACCTTTATAGCATAATTATACATGCCTCATCAATTGACTGGATTTCCCTTTCATTATAGCAACAGATAAAGGACATAGCCGTCTGCATGGTGAAAATTATTCTAGCTATAGTGGCAGCACGGTTGTAAGCTCTCTTAATTTCCGCCTCATTTGATTAAATGTGAATGTTTTATGGCCAATCTGCTATTCCTCTTCAGAACATACAAAGTAACTGCTGCTCCCTCGATAACATCTCTTCCGCGGTAATCCCAACGAAATAATTAAAACGTGCAATTAAAACATTACAATACAATTAGCATTTACGCTTCCCAGTGGTGTCTACTGTGCGCTTGTGTGCGTCATAGTGAGGGAGTGACAGAGAGCGAGAGAAAGAGAGCACAAGCATTTGGAATGATCATGGGACTCATGGTGTTGTAGTTCGGAAGTGCTCTGTCAAATGAATACTTAATAAACCTGTCACGTTTAGTGCCACGTGTGGGACCAGGGACGTGCAGAGAGTGTTAGAGGGGTGGAGGCTGATGTCCCGTAAGAGGGCACTTTTGGACGAAAATAGGGACAATAGCGACAATATTTTCGGGGAGCAACCCAGCACTCTTTAGCTAGTGGAGATGTGGTGTATACGACATGGATTTCGAAACAAATTTGTTCAATGCAAAATACTGTGTTCAAGTTCAGGAGACTTCGAGGAAAAAAGCTATTCTCCTGAATGCTGCCTTAATTCCGGCATGGCATGGAAAGGAGAGGAGGGCATTTGCATTTCTTTCACCACAGTAAATGCTGCATTCGTGGTCTGGAGAGGGCAGTTGTTTTACAGACAGGTAAAAGGGCAGGGGCTGAAGGCCCTTTGATGTCTATGTGTGCACGTCCCTGTTTGGGACCCAATAATATGGTCTCTGTTGGGTGGAAACATCACATTTTCAGGATTCAAATTCAAAAGTAGCAAGATCTGCAAGCAGCACATTCAGAGCTTGTGGATCTGCTACTTTTGATGCTTATGTGTGACGCTGTAGTGTGAACAAGTTATAGGGCGTTAAGCTTGACTGTTTTTTTGTCACTATCCTTGCAGTATCTTACCGTACACTCCGTATCTGAATTCTGTACTTGCCTGTGGCTATACTGAATAATCCCCCTGTGCGATCAATAACGCTCGGTCTAATGCAATATAATCCAATCTAAGAAGACTTCCACGTAACAGCCAGAGCCATGCGCTTAGCATGTGAAGTATCTGAACTAAATATAGAGAGATGAGTGCTTGAGTGCTTTTCTCTCTCCATGAAGCCCATAAACAAACGTAGGCCTACTAGACTTAAATACTTAAGCAAAAATACGGAGAATGGAGTCGACCGCAAACAGGCAAATGAAAGTTTCGGAGTCCAGATTTATTTTCAGAGTTCAGAAAACAGCATCAGGCCCCATGGATCCTTCAGCCTCACGGCGTCCGGACACAAACACACTGTTACAAACATTTCCAGTAGACTTTATACAGATCAGGACAAAGACATCAAAGTAAAAGGTGCATGGTCTCAGGTTTCCCTTCCCTTCAAACCCCTTTTGTCCCAAATTGTATCCAAATAAGGTAGTGGTCAAGTCACAGAGCTAGGAAGCACAGTAGGTGTCCTAACATGTATAGCAAACAACCCCCAACCATTTGTTCGTGGTGATCAAGTTAGTGACCAGTGCCACTGGCTATTCTGAGATTCCTAGCCTGCTAAAAACTCTGTGTCATGACATGTTTGCCCAGCTGAGAGACAATGTAATGTCACACTATAAACAGTTATTTAAGCTATATTAATGTGAATTGTGATTCCAGATACCACACATGTAAGTGTGCAAGGGAAAGATCAGTGGTGGAAGAAGTACGTGAGTAAAAGTAACAATACTTCCATACCTGACGAAGACCCACAAGGGTCGAAACGTTGTACCATCAATAAATATTTACCTGGGAGCAGTGAAACAGTGTGCGGACATCCCTTCCTTTTCATTAAAAGTTACAATACCACAGTATAAAAATATGTCAACATTGTACAAGTAAATTTCTGCTTCTGCAGTCAAAATCTTACTCATTATACAGAATGTCCATTTCGGAATCAAGTGTATCATGTTATTGGACGATAAATACTGATCATTAATTTTCTTAAACAATTGATTATTTCTGAATTAATTTGATTAGCAAGAATAATCTAAATTTGCAATGAAACTAGCAACAAAAGACCATCCAGACCACCAGGAATGTGCCCAGGAGGAGGGCCCGGTTCGGGCGAGCAGCCCCGCGTCCGAAACGGTCGAGAAATGACAGAGTTACCGTGTGGGGGTCCCCAGGGGGTCCCTCTACTGTACTGTACTGTCACTGTACACCCGAAATCATCATATACAGTTAATATGTGCGTGTGTGTTTATGTGTGTGTTAGGTTGCGCAACAGTGAGACTTGGTGGTGTAAACCAACCATGCTATTTTCGTGCTCGGACGGACAGACCGTCCTTGGCAGAGACACACATAGCTCCGTAAGGGAGTGGTTGCACCACTCAAAAAGTTATAGTAAACGGGAGAAAAGTGAACTGTAGAAATGCCCATGCAGGTAAAGTAAAAGGTACCTAAAAATTTGACTTAAAGTAAGTACAGAGTACATCATCTAAAATAAAGTAAAACATCTGTCGGGTGGAAACATCATTATGTCCAAAACTGTTACGTTTCAGGATTCCAAAAAAAAGATTGTTGCAAAAATAGCTTCTCCTCACTTCTCTCCATATCTGTATTCTGTACGTACTGTTTTATAGTGCCTCTGGCGACTGAATAATCCCCCTGCAGGATCAATAACGTTCTATCTAATCCAATCTAAGAAGACTTACACTAACAGCCAGAGCCATGCGCTTTGCCACACAGACAATAGATCTGTCGACTTGTATTATAGCTGGCCGGGGGTGTATGCATCTTTCCACTGTGGGCT
The DNA here is from genome assembly GCF_963924005.1 of Protomyctophum bolini. Classification (NCBI taxonomy): domain Eukaryota; kingdom Metazoa; phylum Chordata; class Actinopteri; order Myctophiformes; family Myctophidae; genus Protomyctophum; species Protomyctophum bolini. The sequence continues at coordinate 19,073,346 of NC_137863.1, forward strand.
TATAGGGCCCGCTGGAGCAAGTCAAATTGCAACACATTCAAGGTCATTCAGAAGGATCATGCTCAATCTGAATAAATAAACACAGAAACACTCAATCCAGATACCATGGATTTCTCAATCTGTCCTTGAGTGATCGTCACCAGATGTCACGTCGCTGACATCCCATCAATTCCCATCTATTCACGCTCTACGTGTTACAGGAAGCCATAGTGGGCAGTGTGTGTCATCTAACTATTAGACTGGAACTCACCTATGCTTTTTATGGCATAGGCAGCTCCCGGCAGGATGAAACTATAGGCGCAGCTGCTGGACATGAGACTAATTAATCAGAGCGACAGAGAGAGAGAGGAGTGTGTGTGGGTGTACGTGTGTGCGTCAATTTAATAAAGGTGCAGACGATCAGAAATCATCAGAGTGAGCGACGTTTGAGCTACTGTATGCTGAACTGAAGTGGACTCGGCCCCAGACTTTTCTCCCTGGAAATACAAACGTCAGGGTTTCCGAGGCTACACGTATCTAACTATAAATGCACCAAGTCTGTGTGTGTGTAATCTGTAATCCACGTAACTCGAGAACCGTTCGCCCCACCGACTTCAAATTCGACACACGTGTTCCATACCCCCACAGGGAGTGCAGTGCCCGGTGTTGAGTCGGTCAGACCCACGAATGTCCAGAACCGCCACAAAAGGCCTCTGCCCGGGTTCTGGACAGGGTCCCTGCCCAGTGTCCATATATGGAGCTGGCCTGTTCTGACATCATTCTGACGTCTGCATAGACTCTGTAGGAGCCGATCTACTATAGGCCATCACATCATGTATGTGCCATCATGCCATGTCTAACATTCCTGTTAGTGTGCTTTGTCACCCCCTACAGACATGGCAGAGAGGACATAAATTACCTGGCCATCAGAGGGCCAGGTGTTGTTGATTGGAGGTTCACAGTTTTTTACGTCTGGTTTTTGTTCTACACCTCCTTCTATTCTCAGTTACAGTTATATGCTAAAAGTATCTTTCTTTTTGTTTTCAACTTGGATCAAATAAACCTTTTGAGTTCAACTTCAACTCTACGTCTGGACATTCCTCATTTCCCTTTTTTGGTTAAGTTTGCTGCACAAAGCCAGTCAGTTAGAAAAAGGTACTCTCAGTCAACCACCACAAGGACAAAAGGTCTCTACAGACTCCATATATGGGCATAAAAGGGAAACAGTCATAATATCTGGGTGGGGCATGCATTTCCAACTTGCATCGTTTCAAGTAGGCCAGTGCCCAATGGGCACCGCTGTAGAGGCTCCAATTGGCACCACTCATGGCGTGTCACTTAGCATCAGAAAATGTGTGCAATATATATATATATATTTAGGACTATATATACACAAACCTTTTAAACTAAACTAAATATGTTGTATAGGTCGGCAGCCAAAAGGTTTGAGCAACACTGATCAGAAAACTGTCAGGATTTAGAAGATTTCATTTTTTCTTTTCTTTTTTAGAATCAGCCTCAAATCTTAATGGGCTATGGCAACAGTTCATGCGGGAAAGCCACAATAAACATGTGATGTGAGCTACTGCTGGGCTGGAGGTCATGGAGGGATGGCAGGCATATGGATGTTAAGAGCGATTGTCATTAAAAGATAACATATTGACCGATTGTGTCGAAGGCTCATTATCATTCTGCACCTGATAGCAGCTGACAATGCTTGTCGATCAGTTTGCCATCATCACCAGAAGCCCCGAAGGACATGGAACAATTATGAGTCTCATCTCGCATCGTTAAGGTCAGTAAGTGAGAAATGGTCAGATATGTCACGCGTCGATGTCCACGCTCCTCAATCTCCGTGTCAAAACATGGCTAACAAATAGGTCGGCCAAAAGGACGACAGGTTGTGTGAATGAATAGCCACTGCGTGAACACACATGCTGTCCCATAGGATATTCATGAAGCTGGTCGATGTTGGGTGGAAACATCATATGTCAAAACTGTTACTATTAAAAGGCAGCAAGACAGCAAGAGAAAACGAAACGTTACAATACGGAGATAAGAGGTTTCTGCCCGACAGCGACAATATGATGGATTCCCAGGCCCCCGGCCCCTCCGCCTATATAAATGTCACCGCAGAGGTGGAGGATAGGAAAGAAATAAGTACAAACTGATACGTGTCTACTCGGTGTTAATATCACAGAGGAATACGGCGAAGCCAAGGGATTTGGAGTTCAACAGGCCAATTGACACCAACAACAATATACGTATATTGATTTCTGCTTTCCCTGACCAAAGTACACATTGATCTAGGGGCTGATGAATCTGGATTTAAAAAAGCCCGGCTTTCTGATAAATTACAAAATTAATGAATAGCGAAATATTATAATAGGTTGTATTTTTTCTTCTTCTTCTTGTTAGTTACTGCACCATAGTCCAAGCAGTACGTGTGCTCTAACCGAGACGCTTATTGAGATGTCTATAAGCTAATGGTTTTCATTAGGACTTTCAGTATTTTAGCCGTGACTAAATAAGCGCCCCCTCCAGAGATACTTCCGTGTCCTACTGATTGTGACGCTTTTAGTCTGTGTCCCTCAGTCGGAGCGGTGTTTGAACAGGTCTGAGACTAGAACAACCACTAAAGTCTAATTTTACCGCTTTCCTTGCAACAACAAAGCTACTGGTCTCCCAAATCTGGCTGTGACAGGCTGTCTGCCCCACACTGAATACTTATTTCATTGTGTCAACTATAAATCCTCCATTAGAGATCGCATTAGTGCAAACTAAATTCAACATACTCAACCCTGCACACATTCTAAATATGCCCCCGAAATATTGTACTGAGCAAATGGACTGTTACCACCTTCAATAATAATGATAATAATAGTCTTTATTGTCTCCATGACTCCATCATATATCTTCTGTGTCATGGACACTTGTACAGAGCATTAATAATTCTACTTTAACCCTCAAGGTTATTGTAAAAAGATTCACGCGTTTAGATATTGCGATGGTAAAGTGCCTGCCCAGTGCCTACCAGCCGGGCGGAAGGAGTAGGACGAAGGCTCTAAGTCTTCCTGGTGGGGGCTCCTCACTGTCGGTAGGATACAACAGCAGTGACAACACACAGTGTGTGTGTGTGTGTGTGGGGGGGGGGGGGGCATTTGCATAATGACTACAATTGGGATAAAAGGAGGGTAAAAAGAAAATAAATACATACATTTTCTAGTCAAACCACACGTTGAAATAACATCCAATGGAGTCACAATGAAGTGTAGCATTTCCCCTGTGACGTCCCAAGATGAACTGTACCAAGAATAGCACGTTTCCACTATATCCGTCAAATGGATCTAGTGCCAGATGGGAACATAACCTTCAATCCCAATCCAATAAAGGGAGGAAGAGAGCACAGAAGGAGAGGACATTCTTCTTATGAAGGGGAAAGGACATTTTATTATTGCTACAATTTCAGGTTGGATTTGACACTTTTTACTGCTCCTAATTAAAGCTTGAGACTGTCAAGGTTGTGCTTAATTGTAATTAATCCAATTGATAATAATGAAACTTTATTGGTAGAGAAATGATGTCTCTGCATACGACACATCCTAACCATTAGTTGGTTTTTGGTACAATTTATTTTTTACTTAGGTAAAAGTAGAAATACCACAATATAGAAATACAAAAGCAATATTAAAAAAGTCCTGTATTCAAACTTTTACTTCAGTAAAAGTACATGTTTTGGCATGACAATATCGTCTCTGTCGGGTGGAAACGTGATATGTCCAAAACTAACTTTTCAGGATTAAAATGTAAAAAAACAAAAGAAATAGCAAATCTACAAGCTCAAAACATGCTTGCTTGCAGGTCTGCTATTTTTGATGATTTTAGTCAAATCAAGTACTGTAGGGCATGTATTATAATAATTATCTAATTCACAGAGTAACTGGTCTGTCTGAGGACCCCCTCGAAAGGGGTTTATCCTCCAATCAAATGTTGGAATAACATTTGATTGACATAGCTGTCATTAACATAACATTAACATAGCTGTCAAATAATTCTGGTCGGAATAAAAAGTACCTTTGCCTCTGAGATGTAGTGGGGTAGAATTTCTAAGTATCAAAACATTTTAACACTCAAATATAGTGAATTTCATGTACCTCGGAATTGTACTCGAGTACAGTACAGTACTTGAGTAGTAGTTAGTTTCCACCACTGTTATTAGGAGCAGTGGGCAGCCACCTGGGGGCTCCCAGGCAGCAATTAGGGGCTCCGTTTCTGACTTGCTCAGAGACACATGTCAACATGAAACCAGGTAAGGAGGAACCATAGATCTTGCGGTTCTCCCAGATGGCTGATCTATACCTCCTGAGCCACTCGGATAACTCACAAAAAGATTGTGACCATTAACAGCTTTTATTTATAAAATGTAAATAGAAGTGTGAGAATAATATATTTGATCTTGGCCTCAGGCTCAGCAGATTAGCAGACAACCATTTAACCATAGTATAACGCTTGACCCATTTTGACCTGAGATCAGATTCTAAAAATGTCTTCTACATCCTGACAGTTTTCTGAAAAAGCTATGTTTCTATGTCAGTCGTTCTTCGATTTTTCAAAAATAGCAGACCTACAAGCTCGTAGCGTGGCACAGAATGGGGTTAATTATGTCACACCATCACTAACTGTCATTTTGATGTTTGAGAGGATCAGCTCTGCTGTGCCAGACCTTTATACCTAAAAGGCTTTGAATTTCATTTTGAGAAAATAGGAAGTACTGTAGGTATTCCAATGTGTCCATGGCACGGAAGGATCTTCGTGAGAGGAGTATTAGGGGGAAGTCAATGGCTAATGGATGAGATGGAGAATTATTAATTCGGTGTGATGGAAAAAATCCATTCAAAACAAAGCAATAGGTCTAGCTACAAATGGAGGGATTTGGCATGTAATGGACGAACTGCACTCACAACCCATGTTGTGCTCTTTTATGTTGATGTGCCACTTAAAATGTATACAATGCAACTTTTGTTTTTGAAGAAAATGGTAAATCGTTACCCTTTTTGTTGTCTTGGGGCCGAAAATGTAATTGTGGATCCTGCACTACTATACACCCAACAGTGCCAAATCTCTCGTGCACACTGCCAGTAGGCCACATTTTGTGAATATTTATTTGTGTGTGTGTGTGTGTGTGTGTGTGTGTGTGTGTGTGTGTGTGTGTGTGTGTGTGTGTGTGTGTGTGTGTGTGTGTGTGTGTGTGTGAATATATTTTAATAAGAAAAGCTGGGAGGTTTTGTCAGGGAAGGTTTCTTACATTTTGTATGGGCATGACCTATCATCCCACCATTTAAAATAAAGATAAACAGGCTTTCCAACAGTATAAGAGTAATCACCAAGAAGCATTGTTACAGAGAGATAAGCTACTACCAAACCCAAACTTCGAAACTTTTTGTGCTGTTTATTTTTTATTGAGTTTCACTCCGCTACATTTAAAATTATAAATATTGTACTCAGGTCAAGACGTTTAAGGTCAAAACTTAATGAAGGTCCAATTAAGGCAGCTCCGTTCAGTTTGATGACCAAAATGTTAAATTCCTATTATGTAACACACAATTATAAATGTACATGTTTAAGCAATAATAATCATCCTTCCATAAATGTGTAGACTCAGGGGGGTCCCTGCCAGGGTTTGACTGTACGTATAGGGGAGACAATGAATTTCATCCTGACATGACATTTGCCAAGGCACCAATGCAGAACTGCCAGTCAAAGAGAAGACTGGCCAATCACAGCGCGTCCCCACCAGACTGTAAGGCGATTTACCTCCCCGAAATGACACACAATTGACGACGCCTCCATCTGTGACGCACGCAGAACTGCCTCTCACATGAGCGGACCGCATAAAATAACGCCCCAAACCCCAGACCAGATGGCACTGTGGCGTCATTGTTAACCATTAGCCTTTCAATCCTAGATCGAATCCTTCTCATCGCAATGTTTAATTTAAGGTTATAGGTTTAAGCATAGTTTTATGCCACTCTGCCCACTTGATGAGAGCAGTAGTTTTGCAACAGAAAAACCCACAGTGAAACAATATTAGAAAACTATTAGGAATTAACCATTTGAACCCAATTAAATAAATACTGAAAATAGCTGATGTACAAGCTGTGCCACACTCTATTTTCTGACTATTTCTGATTTATTTTTAAATATGTTTTTGGATATGTTCTAAATTCCAATACAGCAATGCATTGATATTAAAAGGAAAATGTACTTCATAATTTGTACCTATATGCACTTTGTAATTTGTACTTTAATGGAGTACGGTACACTTTGTCCATCACTGCATGTGAAGTTTTATTTTTTTTGCGTTTCTTTCCAACGTTGAATGTGAACATGATGATGAGCTGCAGTAGTATAGTAGCAGTTGCAATTGATCTCAAATCGCTCTTTGCAAGCCAAGAATCTGTGCCTGAAGGGAGCCACTATCTGCTTAGAGCCCTAGACCTGATAAATAGGGAAAACGTGGCATTTCTGAGTAATTGTGGAAGAGATGAGAGAGAAATGGATCGCCTATAGGGACAACGCGACAGCCGTGGACCATGCAACCACCCGTGGTCATTGCACATGATACAGTACAGCCATGGGAAGAAAGAACTTAAGTTTCCCAAAGGGTAAAGGCAATTTCAACTTGATGGCCGCTTGGAATGTGGGATTAGACCTATCACGTCGTACATTATGGTGGAAACGTGAGGTTATTACTCAAGTGGAAGGTAACGACGCAGAGGTTGGTGATGATGGGAAAGAGAGCCAGTGGGAATTAAGTGAGATTCAAAGAGTCAAAGCAACAAACCAGGGCTCTCTTTCTTTCTTCTCGGCTAGAAGTTCAAGATACAAATCGTTATGCAAGTCTTTAGGTAGGGTGAGAGATATTCTTTACTTTTGTTAAAATAAGTGTTAAATACTAAATAGCTCTTATATATTCTGCTCATTGATATGGGGTGTTTGTTCTGTAAGAGTCTCAGGACAGGGGCGCCTAACTTTGTAAATGGTACCTGGAGCAAAGTGCACATGCATGTGATTGATCGATTGATTCATTCATTTATTCATACAATTTTAGTTTGCCGTCAAAATATTAAATTGGGCGTCTGCGTGATTTCATGTTGGCCATGGTAACCATAGTTAGTTCTGTTGATAACTCACAATTTCATTTGTATAAGTAGCAGTTAAACTATTGCTTCACAAAATGATATGTTCCATATCCAATATGCAACAACAACAGATGCAAAAGAGGGCGAAGGCACTACTGTTTGTTTGCATTGGCCATAGTCTTTTACATTATGTTTGTGTGCATTCGGGTGCTAAAATGAGTACTTGAAGATCGCTTAAAAATAATTAACATGCCCACACATCACATGTTGCGGGGCTTACAAGCATTGATAGGCTACTGTAAACCCCTAAGGGATTGATTGGGGGTAAGGCCCTGCACCATACTAGCGTCATGTCCAGGGGGTGTACATCAAGCTGCCTCACCCTGAAACAGGAGATGGCTCGGCAAGGCTTATGCGTGTGTGTTTCCCCCTGAAAACATTCATACTTTCAATATTGTGCATCATCTCTATACTATTCACGTCAGTAGAATAAAATGTGTGAAAGACCGACCTGTCCGAACAGCTCGGGCAGCCCCAGCACCTGTCCAGTGAACACCCCCAAGCAGATGAGGATGGAGTTGAACTGGCCAATGGAACCCCTGATGTGTCGGGGGGAGATCTCTCCCAGGTACATGGGCAGGGCGCTGAGAGCTATACCTGCAGGACAACACATCAACACAAAGAAACTGAACGTTAAGCCATTGTACTTACACTTACTTAAATCAATCAATCAATCAGATTTTATTGTCACTTCCACACTATACACTGGGCATACAGGGGAGCAAAATACCGTTCTCCACAACTCATGATGCTTCACATTTAAAAACAATAGACACATTAAAAAGAGACAAAGCATTGTAAAAACATTAAAAAGTAAGGAGAGTAGAGTAGACAACATTAGCAGGAGAAAGTGCTGATGCATTCAAAGTGCAATATAGATAAAGTGCTATCTATTCATCTCTCAGGATGTTGGCCTATTCAGTGACCTGATGGTTTGGGGGAAGAAACTGTTGGACAGCCTGCTGGTGCTTCCACGGGGGTCGATCCCTACGTGATTTGAAGCATACCTTTACAGCATGAAAAGTCAAATGCCCGACATACTATACTATACAAATACACCAAATTGTCAAATATAAGAGACAATGTTTTAAATAGACGATCAAAATATTTATCTGTGGAACCGAGTCAAACTAAATGTAATGCCTCAACTCCTACATTCCAAGTGGGGCCCACCCAGTTCAAATATAATCATATTATGATTATATTGGGGGGGTCACAGCCTGAAAAGGTTGAGAACCACTGCCAATAGAGCATAGCAGTGGTGGTCATTTTGTCGTTCTACAGGCAGAAAGCCCATTCATTTTTTCACATATTTATATAAATTATGTTAAGCCTGGAACCAGCCTGGTGAATCATGACCATAAAACATTTTATTATGTGTTATTAAATTAAATGGTATAATTAAGATTTAATTAAATATTCAAAAAGATTATTTACACAGAATCATGTTTTATGGAAATGATTCACCTGGGTGGCTTGTTCGGTTGTTCCAGGCTTAAAATAATTAATATAAACTAGAATTATTATTATCCATACCCGTTTAGGTACCTGTTATTTTTTTTCATTAACCCATTGTTCAGCCAATCGCAGCGCAGAATGGCACACCTTCCAGCCAATCACAACGGCTAATCACGGCACCAATATGGTAATTTTGCCTTCACTATTAAAAGTATTAGTTAGAACCAATCAGAGCATAAAATGGCAGACCTTCCAGCAAATCACAACTAGCCCTCAATCACAACGGCCTCTCCCAGTACTTAGTTTAGACAGTTTTTGGTTTAGACTAGTCATTGGTTAGACAACTACAACCTATCTCAAACCCTCACCCTAACCTTAACCTCCCACAGCACACCTAAACCTAACCATAACCCATGTCACAGTCTAACCAATGACTAGTCTAAACTAAGTATGCACTCCCCTCTGCCTTTATTCTGCCATCCTCAATTTCGGCGCCTCTCCCTCTATGCTGTTGTCCTCAATTTTGCGGTCACTACTAAAACTTAAACTTACCATTCAATCACAACAGCACAACGAATAACTCTTCCTACTTCCGGGCTGCTTCCCTAGCTACTTCCTTCACAGGTGTTACCACTGTTACGACCCTGGGTCTATATGAGTAATATGAGGTTGGAATATGTATAGTGTTAACCTTCTTTTCCCTGGTGTGGTGGCTTGATGAGAGAGTGATGTGTGACAGGTGTGTCATCTGTGGAAGTGGGCAGAGAGTGAGAGAGTTAAGTGGATGCTTGGGAAAGTAGGTGGTGTCTCGGAGCCTGGAGGCAGTGATTGGTCTTCGGCGGGTGGTGGAGGAGGATAACAGGCCACCTCTGTTCAGTGCCAGGGGGTCCTCTCTTCACTCCCATGTGGACTCCCAGCAAACACACCACTCCCTCTGTGCTCCCTGAATTCATTATCTTAGTGCCAATCTCTTGTGTATTTATGTTGGCATTTACAATCCCCAAATGTCATGATCTGAACAGTCGGGTTTGGTAAGGGTGGGGGGGGGGGGGGGGGGTTATTTGCTTTGGGGCCCCGTTTGTTGTCTGTTTTGTTAAGCAGGAGTTAGAGTATTATTGTATTTTCTTTTGATGGTTCCGGACAGTTTAGGTAGGGTTAGTATATTTAGTGTGATTTCTTTGGTGTTGTTAATGCTCAGACTTCCTTCCCCCCTTACAGACGAAATAAAACCCATGTTTGCTGGTGGTTCATGTGAGAGGTTTTAAGAGGGATCCATCGCATTCATGTTGCAGCCCAGTTCCCCTAGGCTGGTGCTGTAACACCACTGATACTAATGAAGGCTCAAATTCATTCCAAAATGGCCTGTGTGCACAATACATAGCCCATTGATCTGAATATGTTCCAGCCACTGAGGAGAAGGGAGCAATCTTGTTGCGCAATGTGGGTATACAAACTACACTCTTCCGGGTTTTTAAACAGCTGGAGGATGGAAACCATGCTTGCAAATGCACGTGGCTTCAACTTGTTTTAGATGATCGGATTTTAAAGTCGTGATGAAATGCCTATTTTACATTTGAAGTTTCAGTCTGAAACGTCATCTCAACCTGGGTCTCAACCAATAAGAACGTCCCATCCTGTCCCAGGCTACAGAAAGCTGGACTCTCACTCACTATGCCTGCTGTGTGCAGCAGAGGGTGTTTGTTTACCCTGTCCGCAAGGGAGAGAGAGAGAGAGAGATATAATATTTTAGCGTGCCGATTAGACGTTTAAAATGAGTAATGCAGTGTCTGACTGTCATCTTGAGTTGGATAAATAATAACATAGCAGCCCAAGAGTGTCTCCCTACTGCAATAAAACTCTGGTGTGAGCGGAGGTGATTGAAATCAATATACATTTGTATTCATAAGGGTGTCATCACGCAGTACGTTTGCGCCTACAGGAAGTTATTAAAATTCTAATTATAACAGTGGCAGATTAATTCATTTGGAGGCCCGAGGCGACCCCTACGAGGCCCCCGGCTGTGCCTCATGCGTATAAGGTAAAGGCATGAGGTGGTAGATTTTGTTATTTAAGTCAATGGTTCTCAAAGTGAGGTCTGGGGACCCACAGGGGTCTTTCAGGGGGTTCCAGGGGGTCCCCAGCGAAATGAGTTAATAATTTATTATCAAAAGGCTTTTTTGGAGCGGGAACTCTGGGGTTAAATACAAATTGTGTTGTTGTTGTTTTGTATTTGACCCAAATGTGATTTGAAAATGTTAAGAAACTTTGATAAACAGCTCCAAAACCGAAGCCATCCTAGTTGGCAATTTTGTGTACTCAGATCTCAAAACAAATGATGCATTAACTATCCGTACTGTATGTCTATTTCTACAGAGAAATTGGTATTTATCAACTCGTACACAACTTGCGGTATACTACTTGATAGGGAATGGAGAGTCATCTCGCTAAGGAAAGCCCTCAAATTCCCAAACATGGAAATAATAACAAGAAACAAATCAACTGTTTATATGATGGAATGCATCATGGTGCAAATATGACATTAAAATATGCCTTTTAAACAAAAGGTATGTAGATTAATAGGCCTACCTATTGACTATGACATGTCATGTGCTATTTTTGACTTTTTCTGCTTATCTGAAACGGTCACAAAATACAGGAGATCAATAGCGCTGGCCTTTCCGTCCTTTCTATGGTGGCCATCTAGTACGTGACAGCCGGATAAATGGCAGATCAATAATGCCCATTACCATAACAGACATAATGGTGACGCTGAGCAAATCAAGAGTGACTGATTTAGCGTTAGTACATTCTGGTATATCTGCCCCGTCCATCACAGGGAAGAGAAAATCCTTCTGCCCACCTTCACATCACTAATTAATCATCCCTTTGTCAAATTGTGACATATTTCCTTTTCACTGTCCTTAAAAATGAATTCCTTTTCACTGTCCTTAAAAATGAATCCCTGCTCTCATCTGCCACCACATGGTGTTTTTCACTTGTTAGTGAAGCTGTAGTGTCAGTTTCAGTATACCAAACTGTTTTCTGTATGAGAAAGGTTTCCGGGCCCTCTCGGGTCTAAAATGCAGGGCTCAAATTGCATCAGGGGGGGTTGTGTCGACGGCGGTTTTGCTCGTTAGACGGCACCGTATCCAGGTGCAAAGCCAGGTGCGTGGCGCTAAGGGGTTATAGTGAGCCTCTGAATTAGTCATGGGTGTGTTTTGGGTGTTGCGTTATTTAAACCAGTGTGTCTTCTCCCATTCCCTTTAAGAGAAGCTGCACTTAAACTATATGCAAAAAATAATAATCTGTGATATCTAGACCTATCAACTTGATAATCACTCGCTCATCCTCAGCACATTTTGGGCAAGCTGTGGCTATGGCTGTTTTTAGCCCAAGGAATGTATTTTGTGCAAAACTAATGCTTGGAATGGATTTAGAATCATGAAACCCCCCTAGTTTGACATGTTACATACTACTTAAAGCAAAAGAAGTGTTTGACATTTTTGCCTGCCATAGGATGTTAATGATAGGGTCACAAGAAACCCATATAAAAAATGCCCAACATCAACAGCCGGTCAGCAAGTGGATTCATGAATACATGTATATAGACAATATTTTAGGCCAATAAAAAATACTATATACCTAATTTCCCACCCGTCCACCTCGACTGCCGGACTATTATATCTTTGCATGTCCAACCGACAGCTGTGTCATTCAAAGCAACCAAAGGTATGCCACCGCCATATCTTGCAAATCTGATCGCACGCTACAAACCCTCCCGAGTGCTCAGATCAGCCGAAGCAGGGAAGCTGGAAGTATCTTCGCTAAAAACGCCGGGACAATTAACTCTCCACGTCCCAAACTTTTCTCCCTTCGGGCTCCAACACTATTGCACTTCCCATTGCAATCAGAACTGCAGATTAACTCCCAATCTTCCCCCGCAGTCTGAAAACACACCTCTTAGCCCATAGTCATAGAACTTGCCATAGTACTTGCCCTAGCCTCGACCTCCTACAGGCGTATGCATATAGGCTCAACTTATGTAACTTAAATAGCACTTTCCCTAGACACATAGTTTCCTTAGTTAGATATTCATTCCATTCCAAGCTTACGTATGATTCATAATGACTATTTATTATGTTTTGATGTATTACCATGTTTTTTGTTCTTGCTTACTGTAAATCGCTCTGGATTAAGAGTGTCTGCTAAATGCCAAAATTGTAAATTGTGTCAACTTCACAGTATGAATTTCAAAACGCCATGTTCACTCTGATGTAGGTTGTTTTTAAACCACTTATTACAACGTGATGGATGGCTTTGTGTCAGGAGGATCGAGCCCAGAAGACCTGTTAATGCGTTGAGAGTTGTGCTGTCTAAATAGTAAGCCGCGCTGTCACTGCGCAAGAAGATAAGACCACCTCGGAGCTGGTCCAAGTCTCTGTGCGTTGGATAGCAGTGCACTCCGATTGCATTTTATTTAAGACCAACGGATGCTAAATAGGCACAATATAATTTGTTATCAACCAGTGTGTGCCGCTTTGCAACAGGCAGAAGATAGCCCTGAGAGTCACTAAGAGTCACTTAGAGTCCTAGTGAGTCCTCAGAGTTACTACAAATGTTTGCATGATAGGAACCCTGTTCTGAGAGGATGACCAAATAGCAGTTTTACAAGATCACAACACCTCGGTTTGGTATAGAAAGAAAGTACAGAGCCAAAGGTCAAGTTTACTAAGTATTGAGGGTTTACGTGGTTATAGATGTCTGAAACACACATGAACAGGGATCCAACAAACGATAGTTTGGGTGGGTAAAATAGACAAAAACATGAATTGACAGAAACTATGAAATCTATGAAAAAGTTGAATCTCTCTGCAACACAATTTTAATCAAGACGTAGTGGGGGTCGCCCTGCTTCATCTCTCTCTGCAGCCAAAGGGTCCTTAATTGGCCTGAAAACAGTGAAGACCGCTGCACCAAGAACACTAAAACACTAAGCCAAGGAAACTTTAAACACTAAGCCAGGAGGAGCTGCGTGGGCATGGAACCAGGGACCTTCTGTGTCCCAGACGGATGCTCTCCCTCATGAGCCACTGTCGCTAGAAATGCTGCATGCAGCTTATTTGTGTAACTTCCTGGTTCTGGTGTAGCACATCCGACAAGTGGTTGTTGGTTGACTGCAGAACTAGGTTTCGGAATGTTGACCTTAAGTAGGTGACTCGGGGTAAGACATGATGCATATGCAGATGAATATTGGGTCCCCAGTCGTCCCAGTGTCTGTCCGGGTCTGCACTGCACTGTATATCATGCATTCATTACTGGGTATGTGTCGATCTCGAGTACCATCTCGTTTACGAATCACTATGAGCCAGCGGGCGAATTGATTATTTATCAGGAGGACCAGGGGGGGAGAAATGAATGAGAGCCAATACAATACACGGTTATGTTGACTTAAATCAATGTCAGTTTAAAAGGGTCGGCATACACCGGCAGGATTAATGGTATTTTGATGAACGTGTTGTTGACAGAGTTAGTTAACTGTGCAGCGATCTGCATGCATGGACCAGATAAGAAGTGAAATAAATAATACTGACGGAGGAATAATAGAGATCAGACAGATCGAGCACGCAACATTTTCACATGTTGACATTATTATGCTCCGTTAGTCACACAATTCAATTAAATGTTACCCTCTTGGGCGTTATGCGCTCACAACGCCGTAACGCCGACAACACATGCGTGTCTCATTATCTACTGATGAGGAAGCACTTACCAGAGTCCACCCCCATAATGAAACGGCCGGCAATGAGCATCTCGAAGGAGCCCGCCGTCTCCCCCAGGCTGAGCAGCAGGGCCGCTATCAGTGCAAAGCCATTGTTCAGCAGCAAGGTGCCCTTTCTACAGCCAGGACAGAAGGGAGGAGGGGGGGGGGGGGGGGGGGGGGGACAAGGGATAATGAACTGAGGTGAGGTGCAGAATGTCAACAACAGTAGAAATCTCCATATTTTAACTTTTGGCGTTTTTTAACCCATTTTGACCTGAGATCAGATTTAAAAAATGTCTTCTACATCCTGACAGTTTTCTGAAAAAGCTATGTTTCTATGTCAGTCGTTCTTCGATTAAAAAAAAATAGCAGACCTACAAGCTCGTAGCTAGTAGATCTGCTATTTTTCAATAGCTAAAGCATAACATAATGCTAACACCAAAAGGTGTTAGCCCAAAATTGATTAATGCCTCAAGTGATCCTACTACAGCGTCCCACAAAAACATAAATAGTAGCAGCTCTACAATCTCGAGATGCAGTGCGAAGCAACGTGTTTGAGCTTGCACATTTTTCACTTTAAAAATATATATTCAAAGATTTGCACCAAATTAATGTTCAAGATTTTTCCTGTAGCGCGGCACAAAGTATATCTGCTATTTTCGAATAGCCAAAGTATAAAATATGGTTAAGGTTATTCAATTGATTATGAAGCCAATGACACAGATTTTATTAGTCAGAAATATAAAAATAAAATAAATAACAAAAAATACATGTGTAGGTGTCACGCTATGATCAGATAGCTAGACGATTGTGCTTTTTAAAATAAATCCAGATGGAAATGCAGTGCATTTTCATCCAACCGTCCATGAAAACCCAGAGAGAGATTAACATCTTTGAACATTATCACGATTAACATGGGCCAAAAATGCTGCCAGGCCACTCAACTCATTTACTCTATCGATTTGACGAGACAAACACCAAGTGATTCCTCTTGAGTCTAAATTCCACAGGCGCTACTGCACCGAACACAGTTGTCACACCAATTTGTTTTGGAAATAATTGTTTATATGACGCCAACCAGAAGAAGAGCAGTGATGGTTTGCATAAAATCCCAATGGTCAAGGCTGCCATAATGGCATTCATCACCTGAAAAAAACAAACATAATGAGCTGGCAGGTATGATGGTTCCCCATCCATGTGTGGGGAATGAAAGAAACTGATTATGTTGGTCATTCCACTTGGGAATGGTGTTCTTGGTTTGTTTTTGCTTCCCCTGTATTTTCCAAGGTGAGTGGCCTAGTTTTGTATTCATCGGTATGGTAGAGTAGTCTACACTATACAGCATGTTCATACAACGGAACCAGCATATTGTCTCTGTCGGGGTTGGAAACCTCGATCATTATATCCAATACTGTAACTTTTGAGGATTCAAATAAAAGAATGTCAAAAGTAGCAGATATATCTGCTGCTTTTGTGTGATACTGTAGTATGATCAAGTATAACCTGGCTCCCCCCTATCTTTCCGATCTTCTTGAACCATATGCCCCCCCCCGTTCCCTCAGGTCCAGTGAAGCCAACCTCCTGAAGGTCCGCAAGGCCAAGTACCGCACCTGGGGTGACAGGGCCTTCTACGTTTCGGCCCCCAAACTCTGGAATGAACTCCCCAACCACCTCAGAGCTGCCCCCTCTCTCCCCTCTTTCAAAACCTCACTCAAAACCCACCTCTTCAAAATAGCTTTCCCCAGTTGACGTCTCGTTTATCCTTTTATCTTTTTAACCCTGTATCTGTTATGTTTTATTTTGTCTTTTTTCTCTTAATAAAGTCTGTTCTTAGTGTTCCCTGTAAAGCGCTTTGGGTATTCAGAAAAGCGCTATATAAATCTGAGCTATTATTATTATTATTATTATAGGGCAAGTGCCCTAAAGACACGCAGCACCGGCGCGTCCATATAGGCCACATACAGTAGGCCATTGCCTAGGGCGGCAGTTAGTAAGGGCAGCACAAACACGCCAAACGAGACTCTTATTCCCGTGCCATTTCCCATGCGCTGCCCGCGACTCAGTTATTCTCGTGCCAGTTCACGTGCGCTCCCCCGTGCACCGCCTCCGCTGCACGGATCATCATTGCTGGTTGGTTTCGTGTCCCGTTCTGTGAAAGGATTGTGAAACAATTGTGCGAGTCGGGAAGGGCGCATACGTGGGATGCGGCCTAGCATGGCAATTTCCTAAGCGCCACCGCTGAAGACACGGCCCTGGCTGCGTCTCAGGTCCATTCAGGACTGACGTCGGAGAAAGTTTGTAGATCTGCTATTTTTCAATAGCTAAATTATAACATAATATTTAAAACACCAAAAGGGGTTCCCGCTCAAAATGGGTTAAATTAAATCCTCATTGCATCCTTGTCCTTGCATGTTAGTCCCTTCCACTGAGGAAACATGTAGGAAATGAGAAGAGGAGAGAGGGAAGGTAAAAAATGTGTTTAAAGAAGTGGGAAGTAAATTCCTCATACCGTGCAACGTCCATTTCTGGTGACGACAACACAGGTGATAAGATCCCTCCCTTGCACTGCAGGGGCTTCATATTGTCACCCGAGAGGGGTGGGATAAGCACACGTCATGGCCAACCAAATTGTACTTCCTTGTGCACCTGTTGCTAGGATGTAGAAGATAGGACAGGTCAGAATAAGGTCCCGAGGGGCAGCCTTGAGGGCCACTTTAACCTCCAACTGTGAACACCCTGCTGAATTATTCCAGCCCAAGGCATCTAGATTAGAAGGCACGGCACGCACGCACGCAAGTGGAGTAGAAGTAAAAGTATTGAACATTGTAAATACTCTTTCAACATTGTACTTAAGTACAGTACTTGAGTACATGTACATTTCACAAAGTGGGTCAAAACCACAATAGGGCAGGAGTAAATTACTTTGCACAGCATTCTGTGAATTAATAAATAAATATTATTTATTCATTGTTGTTCATTGGTGTGCAAAGTAATTTACTCCTGTGACTGTGGCCACATGTTGCCGTGACCAATAATACCATAAGGGAGGTGAGTCACTGACAATATCCCCCCGATGAACACCAAACGTCACCAACCTGTCGATGTCAGTGTTTTTATAATAAACCAAACCCTGAGAAGCAAAGCTTTGTGCAGACTTTTATCCTTTCATGCGGACAAAAGCAACCTGGGAAGAAAGGTGTGAACAGAAGAGGGTTCACAGATGTCACATTCCCACAAAGGAATTCTTCAGACAGGGACACAGAGTATACAATAATTATATTTCTCTTTGTCATGGTGAATTATGTTTCACAAGTGTACTCCTGAGGTACAAAAGGAAAAGTAGAGAAAGAGCCCTTCAATCCATAAAGATGCCATTGTGGATTTTGTGGCTATAACATATACGTAGCTGAGCTGTAGGAGATAATGGCTCCCAATATAGCATCTAGCGATCATAATTTTGTCACTGGCGTCCTTGCGACTGGAAAAACCTGCACTGAGACATTATCACTGCAGTTTATGCATTAAATAACTTGGCTACTTGGCCTGTTATTTTTCATACTCTTTCTCAGCTGAGAAAGTCCTTTCATTGACAAAAAGGCAATCGCAGCCAAAGAGAAGCCTTCAGAGAAAATGGATGTGCGGATAGTTGAGTGTTTCATAACCGGAGGGAAAATTGATTGATGCATAATCAAATGCATAATCAAATCAAAAAGACGGGCCTTCAGTTGTAAAAATATGCATACTGGTATCTGGTAGGAAACGCCTGGCCTTGGCTATACCGGCTTGTGGCGGAATTATGCAATGTTGTTTATGCAAGAGAGACTGATAAGGAAAATGGGGTTTTTGAGGCAGGACTGCTACTACTTTGTGTTTGTTTTTCCCCGGAAATTAACGCACTACTTGATGTCACACAAAAGCATCAAAAGTAGCCTGGGCTGTGGCTCAGCGGTCCAGGCACCTTGGCTGGTAATCCAGTCTGGCAGTGTGCCGCGGGTTCGACTCCCGAGCTTTACTGCATGTCACCCCCCCATCTCTCTCCACCTTATTTCCTGTCAGCCTACTGTCTGTCTCTCCATAAAAAACATAAAAATAAACTAAAGCCACAAACAAAACAAAAAGTAGCAGATCCGCAAGCTTGAAACGTGGCACAAAGCCATGCATTATAACTTAGAAGCTTGTCGATCTGCTACTTTTTTTTGCAATTTGTGAGTTTGAATGCTGAAAACTATTTTGGACATATGAGGTTTCCACCCGACAGAGACGATTCATGCTGGCCCGCGGGCAGCCATGTGTTTAGATCCATCAACAGAATAATCTTCTTGTGCCCTACAGGAACCCAGGAGAAGTCTGAAAACCTAGCCTAGTGTTAAGGCCACCTGAGCCATGCACAACAACCCCCCGCCCCCCCAAGCCCCATGCAGGCCCATGGGCGTTTTCATGCCTGCAACTTGAAATAAAGAAACAACATTCAGCAACATTGTCGTAAGAGATTAATGTCACTTGCTTGTGTGACTAAGCCAAGACAGGAGTTAGTATTGCAAAACAGACATAGACAGACAGGGGGAGGGACGGACAAAGCTGGGCATTGGAGCGCTGCACCCTGGTTAGTGGTTACACCACTCAAAACTAACGAAAAGAGGCATTCTAACATGTAGCATTGTAACATTTTCTGTACATTTTTCTTTACATACAGTACAGTATAATGGCATGGCCAAAATATGGAGGCCAGATTGAAAGGCGCAAATGGTTGAACATCTTTCCACTTCCAAGGCACATTTGAAATGTGTTATCCTGAAATTATAACATGACACTTTACTGACAGAAAGGTATTGTATGTGATTAATGAGAAGCTTTTCACCGGCCACGCATCCCTATTTATTAGCATTGCCCTTTAGTGATGTGACATGATAATGTTTTGATCGTACCGGCATTTTCGTCAATTCCTATACTTTAGGTCTCGGATTCATTATTGATTTTCCGTCTGTTAATTTTCCGCTCCGAGGCTGACTAAGAATAAAGCATTCTAAAGACATAGACAAGCTTTGATCGGGGATCAAAGCTTGTCTATGTCTTATTGTCTTTAGAATGCTATATTCTTCATGCTGAATCAATTAAAATAGTGCAAAGCCAAACCTAAAATAAAATATGTATGTCCCACATTTGTTAATATTAATAAAATAAATAAAAAGTCAAACAATGTATTGCTTGTAGCCTACAGGTATGCATAATAGTCATGATGCAATCAATCAGTAATCAATCAAGATCTGATAAAAAAAAATCGTATATATTTTTACTTCTGCAAAGGTGAGTGAACAATAGTTCAGTAGAAAGGGCTTTTATAATATCCTTGCCAAGTATTAGTGGTGAGGTTGAAGTTTCTATATTAACTTTATCATTATACTTCAGAGAAGGCTATAGCCTACTTTATTAACATTCAGTGAATCAATCGCGACAAGTGAGGAACTCACTTGCCAAAATAAGCTGATCTGCAAGTTGTTATGCAGATCAGCTTATATGGGCATTTTATTTTTAAGCTTCACTCTGAAACGGAAAGATGTGTTTTTGAACCAATCAGAATGTCGCATCCCTCCAAGGTATGGGACGTAGCTCCGCTACATGTGCATGTGCGACGTGTGCGTTTTGCATGTCACAGAGAGACGTGCTTATTTCTAACCCATGTTTTCAGATACAGATTTTAGCGTGCTGATTAAGTTTGAAATGCTACCGATAACCTTTCTGGATGTCATCTTGAATGAGCTTAAAAACAGAGTAGAACTGTAATCAACATCAGCTGTGTTTGGAGGACACGTAGCAATGGGAATAAAACAGGTGAATGAAATCAAGATTCATCACGCATCACGTTTTTGTTCAAAGGAAGTAATTAAAGTTGGATTTTTATGGGTGATATAAAATTACATTAATATCCATCGTTAGGTATGCCCATATAATGACCACAGATATGGTCTAAAAGAGTGAAAAACATATTTTTCATATCACTTAATTGGTCTTTAAAAGCCCTAGTACTGAGGGTTGAGCACCTTGATTTCTCAGCATTTGTATGCAATGGTGGCCAGATCATGATTCTTGAATGAGAATCATAGCAGAAATATCACTGTATCCACCCCGCTTTCTAATTTAAGACAGTGTGCCAACCTGTCAGCTGTCCCCCAAAGACTTCTGGGATGAGAGAGAGATATATAGAGACAAAAAAGGGACTCCTGCACATCCAAAAAGACCTGTAGGAGGTGCAAGTCTAGTTAGCAGGCATAGACATCAAAAAAGAGAAAAAACCTTCCAAGGAAGGGACTGCACACTCCAGGGAACAGAGACGGACAACTTACTGCATCAAACGTATTTATTAGCACGACGCATTTCGCTGTGAGCTTCGTCAGGTGCTATAGCACATAGCACCTGACGAAGCTCACGGCACACACTGTATGTGTATATATATATATATATAGTTCACGTTTCAGTATAACTCCCCCTTGACGTTCCATCCTCGGAGGGATATATCATAAACAAATTCATTGACTAGAGAGAGTCAAGGAATATGAAATATGAATATACTAGATGAAATAATATGAAATGTAGCCTATATTTTGGAATAATGTGATGATCAGTGATGTCAGTGATGGAATATACAGTAGTTGTGCGTTATCTGTGGGGATTTGTGAGAGACAGAGAGAGGGAGAGACAGAGACATGGGGGGGGTTGCAATGTGATCCATTGCACAACAGTGTTGCACGCCGAAAATAGAGCTCGTATCGCATCTCTGCCCTTGACAGCTTGAAGTTCAGATGACTCAGATCCCTGGTGTAATGGAATTAGTTACCATGTTATCTAGCCAACTTTGGGTCGTTTCGAGATTTAATTACTCTCTAGCTTTTCACCACCGTTGGCTATATAGCACACAGGTTGTTTTATCTGTAGATAGCCCAAAACCATCTTGGATATACCCCTCTTTTGAGCTTATCGTCACTCATCTTGAAATCCTAATTTGGAGAAAAAAGATCAAACATGCCGTCGACCAAACCAAGAGAAAATACTGGTAATTAGTGGAGCTGCCTTGACCGGTGCATTTTTTTCCTCCACCATTTTCTGATGTTATTACTTTATATCCCCTACGGTCTAGTAAGTGATATTTTATGATGGTCAGTGTTGTCCATTCTAAGCTGCGGTGGGACTCGGGGGGACTCCTGGTTTGACATGCATATTAGTATACAGACCCCCATTTAATGGCATTTCTATCTCTGAGACCTCAATGTATACTGTCCCCAAATTATCTGTGGGGGTCCCCAGATGATAAGCTTAATGTGCAACGTTGTTTTCTCACACAACAGTAAACAAACCAACACGCCGGTGTACACAGGGTATGTGCATTTATGTATGTGCACATAAGAAAAAGGCAACCATGGTGAGGAATAGTGATCTAGTTTCGCTATTTCTGTAATATTTGTCTGTGGAACTGAGTCAAACTAAATGTAATGCCTACAATTCCAAGTGCTTGTCAGGGTTGTGGGGGGGGGGGGGGGGTGAATTAAGGGACGGACAAGTTGCGGATCGGTTGCGGATCATCAACTCTTTAATTAATGTATTCTCTGCACAGAAAATATAGTCTGCGTACAATGTCTCAGACTCTGTATTGGAATCACGTCTGTGCTCCATGCAATTAACAGGCACCAATTATTTTAGAACAATCTTTGTTGAAAAAGTAATTTTCACCCCGTCAGGCATTTTGCATAATGCTTTATCAAAGGCCTTTTGTTGCCATCACATCAGCCATCGACATTTGAGCCTTGGACAAAAGTTTCCACTTTCCACTGTGTGAAAAAGTATGCCTACCATATGTTTTTGACATTATTATTATTATTTAATCTCTTCTGTGTGTGAATGCGTGAGTGCGTGCGGAAATTGTATTTTAACAATTTTTTTAAGTTTTTAGATCCTGGAGAGACACCAGATTTATATTTTTGGGTCTCAAAGCTGCAACGGCATGGGAACCCCTGGGTCTAATTTAACAAGTTGGAGATAAGTGCCACAGTGAATGGGCCATACTTCAACTTCCATTACTGCCCGCTACCGTACTTAGATTCTCGCTCTCCCACGTAAGTTAGGAGGAGGTACTGGGGAATAGGACAAATGAAGACAGATTGTTCTAGTGGGGGGTGTTCACTCAGCGCTATAGGGTCCACAGTATGACCCTTACAGCGGCGGTTCTCAAACATTGTTGTGCCAAGCACCCATCTAAATATGAGCCAGGCCGGGTCATTTAAAGGCCTAAGTTTAGGTGGTGCTCGTCTAGAGCTCCTGCCCCTTGCCCTCTGGACAGCAATGTGCCCTTTTGAAAAAAAAAAGAAAGTATGATTGATCAATTCTTGATAAAAATATTCGAATGTATTATTTATTCCCCAAAATCTATAAATCTCACACGGGCAACCGTGCACGCCACTGCCAACACCACACTAACACTACTACTACTAGGCTTGAGTGGTATCGAAGAAAATATGTTATTTAGAAATCCCAAGAGTATGATTTATTCCAATACAGTCAAAAATGCCAGACCCTCATAAATATGGAATCATGCAAATATTCAGGGATAACTTTATCTTGAGATGACTTCCTCCAACACTACAAAAGCAGTTTATTAGTCATATGCCTTTACTCGACAGGCTGCCTGACAGGCAGCCAGGCAGCACCCCCACACACACACAGCCCACTGATGACAGGCAGCCAGGCAGCACCCCCCCACACACACACACACACGCACAGGCAGCACCCCCACACACACAGCCTACTGCGTCAGTACATCCTCCACGGGTCGTCCAGGAAGATAACCTCGCTGTCAGCCAGAAAACCTTGCAAGTCCAAAAACTCTACTTTTCAGAAATTGGCTAGAGTTCCCATGATGCATTGATTATAACAGGGGTTCTCAACCTGTGGGTCGCGACCCCTCGGAGGGTCCCGAAATTATTTCGGGGGGTCCCCAGACGCAGCTGAATGGCTGGAAAATGGAAATTGGGAGTTTACACAGTACACATAGTGCATGCATAAACTTCCCTTAATGATTATATCTGGTTTTAGTATATATTTTCTCTATTATTAAGGTTATTGTAGCGGTCAATTTGTATTGGGGGTGGGGAGGGGGCGAAGCGAGGTCGCGAGACATGGCCAAAGCATTTCCGGGGATCCCCAGCCAAAAACGTTGAGAATAGGCGACTTGCCGGTTACTAGAAAAACTTGCGTTACTCCACGGTGTCTCCTCTCCTTCGTTATACATGTTGTCAGAAGTGGGATATGAGCTTATATGAGCTACGCGCTTATATGAGCTACACGCTTGTAGAGCGGCTATTTTCGCTACTTCTGCGTGACACTGTCATACAGTACGTAAGTACTGCAGGGCATTCTCTTTGACTGCTACCATTGAACTCCCAACCCCAAAATTCACCCCAAATGAACCAGAATAAGAATCACCCAAAGCTAATGTGGCCATCGTAACTTTATTGTATTTAACCGCGAGGTAGTGACGATTTGCGCCACGAACATGGACGTTCTGTTAGAGCGCCTCAATCTGAGCCTCAATTCTGAGAAAAATTCAGACAAAGATAGTGCTTATAATGGAAGTGGACGGCGGGGATACATTTCATTGACGGACCACAGCGGAAGCGAGCATTGCTTAGCATTGGGGAAGCTACTATACTGTAGATATAAGAGAGGCTATTCAATAAATAAATAAAAATATCTCAGAGATGTCTTTGGCAGGAATCGGCGTTGGGGAAAAAAGACGTCAAAGACGTCTAAAGAATTAATAAAAACTAAACATTGAAACATGGAGATACGATGTTTCTGCCCAACATCGCCAATATTGTCTGTCGGGTGGAAACCTCATTATATCCAAAACTGTTACTTTCCAGAATTCAAATTCAAAAATATCGAAAGTAGCAGATCAGCAAGCTCGAAAAACGTGACACATTTGAGATGGTAGATCTGCTACTTTTGATACTTTTGTGTGACAGTGTAGAATATTTAAACAGTTAAAGCTTTAGTAACCATTTCTATGGAAGTTTGTTCAGTTACAGCAGGGGTGTCAAACTCATTTGGGGCGAGGGCCGCATTGGTCAAAAGGTCACTTGATGGGGGCCACAACCAGTTGCGGACGCACGCTCGATGTCTCAAGCCCAACACACACCGGCTCCGTCCGAGGCGGCGCGTCAGCGCACGTCGGACGCCGCCGGTGTGCGATATGTTCATTGAAAATGATGGAGGCGGCTGTTTTGACGCGCGGCGTTCGCAGACGGTGTGGGAGGCCCTTCAGTCAGTCACTGCTATAATATCTATCTATCTATCTATCTATCTATCTATGCTCAGACCCAGCCAGCCAGCCAGCAAGCCACACACATAGTGCTCAGACCCAGCCAGCCAGCAAGCCACACACATAGTGCTCAGACCCAGCCAGCCAGCCAGCCAGCCACACACAGTGCTCAGACCCAGCCAGCCAGCAAGCCACATACATAGTGCTCAGAGCCAGCCAGCCACACACATAGTGCTCAGACCCAGCCAGCCAGCAAGCCACACACATAGTGCTCAGACCCAGCCAGCCAGCAAGCCACACACATAGTGCTCAGACCCAGCCAGCCACAAACACCTCCGTAAGGGAGTGGTTGCACCACTCAAAAAATCTTCAAAAAACTGAAGAGGCTACTGGAGATTGGAGAACCTGATTTGGACATGATCTGATGCAGGACAATGTCACTATGACAGAAAGAGAAGATGGGTCTTCACACATTCACACACACACACACACACACACACACACACACACACACACACACACACACACGACTTTGTCCCTATAATGTGCACGGCACCGTTGTACTTCATCATATCACGCAAGAGACGCCACACACCAGTATGGAAGAGAGATAGTCACTTACTCACTTGTTGTAACTTGTAGGGATGCCACAAAGTGAACATCAGCCAAATTGAATAGTCGACAGCTCTGCCGATTAATAATCGATTAATTGAACCCACCCCCCATATTAATCAATATCAGATAAAACGTATAAGATTTTATATTATGCACATGCCATGGTCACATAACCATTATGTTGAGTGCATGCTTTGATGGTTACAGTTATATAATCAGTTTTGATGAGTAAACCTTTGTGGAGATCTTCTCAGTTCTCATTGTATGCTAGTTACTGCCATTCAGGATGGAAAATGAAATCCATTTGGATTTGGGGAGAAGTAGTTTCATAAGGGGGCTGGTATGCAGTACTTGATATAAAGAGAACATGTTCAGTTCACTAGTCTACACTCTACTCTACACTTGCCTTCATTTCATCTGATTGTCTGTCTGGCAAGCAATCGTTAACTGTGTCTGTTAGAGAGAGGGGCAGAGAAGAGGCTTTGCTCAACTTGATTTATACTTATATTCTCCACTCTGATGAAGGTACATGTTCGATATATCATGCAGCCTTACTTATAAGCCTATATTTTGGCTATAAAAAAAAAAAAAAAAAAAAAAAGGCAGGCGGGCGGGCCACATTAAATGACATGGCGGGCCACATTTGGCCCGCGGGCCTTGAGTTTGACACCCATGAGTTACAGGGTCTCCCCGTCTCTTTAGTAAACCGAAAATGTCTTTTCAGACATTGTCGGTATGCCAATGAGAGAGAGAATCTCTGAGGGCAAAGATCAAATAGAATTAAGCTCCAACGATATACTTTACACCATCTTCTCCTTTGATTGTACAGATAATAACATCAAACTACATAAATCCACATAAATCTCACAATCATGGTGAAGATCAAAATGCCACAGGGAGCAGGCCGGGGATGGTGGAGGGAGTTTGATCACTGACAATGACAGGCGGTAGGAACGGCACTGTGAGCCAAACACTGTAGCAAAAAGAGTGAACGGCGTCCGTAAAAACACTGGCTAGAATTAACTTGATAGAGGCAGTATGAGTTAGCGCATGATAATTAATCGAGATTGAGTGAGGCTGAGCATGGAGAACCACCAAAACTGCTCCCAATGCTCGATTTAACACTTATTTTAACAACAACAAACATCAGTTACTGTCACAGTTTAAACCCAGCAAGAGTTCTCCAGTTTTATTCTATGGATTATTTGTGGGTTTTCAAATTGTATGTGCCCAGGCATGGCATACCGAAGGGAAAGTTAAACTCAAGGCACACAGCCTCATACAGTATAAACACATGGTATCCCTCTTATCACTCCGTAAATGTTTATTTGTATTTAGTAATGCCAAATCAAAAATGTTAAACATATATTTTAGGGTATAGGCCTATAGAATTTGCCTCTGATACGATATCTGGTAATGAGTGCACAGAAAGTACTGACAGTTAATTTTTGGTATATTTGCATCGTCAAAACATACAACATACTTTTTAGGATTAAAATTCAAAAGTAGCAAAAGCACAGATCGACGAGCTCAAATCCCATCGATTTGCGCCACGTTTCCAGATCATGTATCTGCTACTTTTGATGCTTTTAAAAATGATATATACACTTATATATATTGGAGATAAGAGGTTTCTGCCCGACAACAACGATATATTGCAAATATATAGTGTGGTTGTCACAGCTGGACTTGTCTCATACCATGCCAGTGTAGCTGGACTTATCTCATACCATGCCACTGTAGATGGACTTGTCTCATACCATGCCAGTGTAGCTGGACTTGTCTCATACCATGCCAGTGTAGCTGGACTTGTCCATTACCATGCCACTGTAGATGGACTTGTCTCATACCATGCCAGTGTAGCTGGACTTGTCTCATACCATGCCACTGTAGATGGACTTGTCTCATACCATGCCAGTGTAGCTGGACTTATCTCATACCATGCCAGTGTAGCTGGACTTGTCCATTACCATGCCAGAGTAGCTGGACTTGTCCATTACCATGCCAGAGTAGCTGGACTTGTCCATTACCATGCCAGTGTAGCTGGACTTGTCTCATACCATGCCAGAGTAGCTGGACTTGTCCATTACCATGCCAGAGTAGCTGGACTTGTCTCATACCATGCCAGTGTAGCTGGACTTGTCCATTACCATGCCAGTGTAGCTGGACTTGTCTCATACCATGCCAGTGTAGCTGGACTTGTCTCATACCATGCCAGTGTAGCTGGACTTGTCCATTACCATGCCAGAGTAGCTGGACTTGTCTCATACCATGCCAGTGTAGCTGGACTTGTCCATTACCATGCCAGTGTAGCTGGACTTGTCTCATACCATGCCAGTGTAGCTGGACTTGTCTCATACCATGCCACTGTGTAGCTGGACTTGTCTCATACCATGCCACTGTGTAGCTGGACTTGTCTCATACCATGCCACTGTGTAGCTGGACTTGTCTCATACCATGCCAGTGTAGGTCGGGATGGGAATGGGATCCGTTTGAGTTGAGAACCACTGGGCTGGACCAGTGGTTCTGCTAATTTCGGCTAAATGCTCCCCCATACGGATACGAGGGTCCAAGTGGTTAACATACTGTAAAAAGAAAAGTACCTATCTCACAAGGATCCCCCCCCCGCAGTATCTCTGAGGGTATCTCCTCTTGAAGACCCCCCCCCTATACATACTATTTGAAAGTAGCTAATCTAAGCTTGTAGATATGTTATTTTCAACAACAACCAAAATCTAAAAACACACATCTTGTATTGGGGAGGGGGAGGACTTAAATATTTTCAGATGGGGGTCCACGGCATAATAAACGGACTCTAACAGAGGGAACTTGACAATAAAACTTCTTGGCAACGTCATACAATTCAGTACTTTTTGTTTTCACATACAGTACCGCATATAGGCTAACATATCTCCTGGTGAAACGTCAAAGTGTGGAAAAATAGATATTCCCAAAGCCCTGGGATCCACTCAGTCAGTGTGAGATGGACGGCAAGGCACACTGCTGACTTAATGGGCACTGTTCCCAAGACGAGGAAACCCCGACCAAGAAGCTATATGTGTACATTTTATATGGGGCCAGACATCTCTTGGGACTATGAGGAGGTCAGTGAGAGGGAAATCCATGCATTTCTTTTTAGCTTTTTCTAGATCCCAACTCTGGTCATTAATGTTTATGGCCGGTGGGGATATATGTTTTATTCAGACTGAATTAAATAACATGCATTTCCTTTTATGGAAATATACTAGTGTGATATGTATGGTATTTCTGTTGGATAATATCACAATTTAACAAAACAATGATCCAAAAGTTTCCAATCATTATCAACTTTAAAAAGAAGAAAAACGCTGTAATATGATCAAGCAGGCCATTAATTTACAACAACAAAGAAACACAAAAAGTTAGAATATGGGGATGAGAGGTTTCTGCCCGACAGCAACAACATAGGACTTACTGTATACGCGGAGAAAAAATCACGCACATGAATGTCAGTTCGGTGGGAACTATAAATTACCGGGGATTTACTCGAGCCCTATTGCCGCATTCCCCCTGTCCCCTGTGCCACAACAGGCCAGAACTATTAATTACTAAAGCACCAGATAGGCCCTATCCCTGACAGACACAGATAGAGGCTGGAGGGATACTGGGGGAAAAAAACCCCATTACAGCGCATCTCTCCTGTGGCCTAAACCTACTGGGGGGACCCATGCACCATGCAGGTCAGAGAAGCCACTCTGCCTCGGCCTATACACTCCGTCTACTGCGCATGCATAATCGTCGCTGTCGGGCAGAAAGCTCTTATCTCAATATTCTAACTTTTTTGTGGGGGTTTTTTTCTCGAAAATGAATGTATCAAAAGTATCAAAAGTAGCAGATCCGCAGGCTCGAAACGCGCCGCTTTGTCGATCTGCTACTTTTGCTATTTTTATCAGTCGGAATCCTCAATGGGCCTACAGGCCCATGAGGTTGAATCCTCAATGGGCCTACAGGCCCATGAGGTTTGAATCCTCAATGGGCCTACAGGCCCATGAGGTTTCCACCAGGCACAGACCATTATGCTGTCATCCGTCTGTGTGCATGCAACACCAATTCTCCAACGGGCCGACGATGGATGCAGGGAAACGTAGCGAGAAGACTGAAGGGTTGGAAGAAAGCGTGATGACGAATTTCATAAATACGGGAGGGAGGAAATGGGAGACTGACAGCATGAGATGGCTTGATGGACAGCCACATCATAAAATACTTTGTGTTGTGCAGGTGCCACGATTGATTTTCTTCACTATCACTCAAGATAGTACAGCTCTGGGAGGAAGAGCTCGGCCCATCATGCGCATACTAGTCGGATCACACAATATTGTTGAGTCCCAAATGCACAGAGAAGCACTTTTCGACATTGGCAGTGGTTGAAAAACTTTTCATGTCAATAAACAACCCACAAACGGCTGTGGATCCCCATCTTACAAGGTTTTGCCAGGGACCCCTAGAAGAGATTTGTGTACAAAACGTATCAAAATGATTCCAAAAATGATTCCAAACATTATTCACAGAATCTAAAAAAAAATAGCACCTCACAGCGCATCTGTGAGGTTGCGCATAGGCTATCTTTGAAAGTCAACATATAAATGGATAAAGTGGTTAAAATAATGATATGTACTACTTTTTCTGGTGACCCTGTGGAAACCCCCAAAAAGCAGGAACTTAAAAGTACATTCTCATTGGTCCAAGTCAGAACACAATCGATTGATTGATCATTAAAAGAACATTCCCTGAAAATGCATGCAGTCAAGACCAATCTGACCACTTAATTAACACAACAATCCAATGGCCTTTGCAGCTTTTCAAGTGGACCCTGATCCGGAGTGGGGTTGAGAACCACTGGTTTATCCATAATTTGTCATTGTCATAATTACAAATTGCAAAATAATTTACAAGGGGTTGCATTATTTGGCCAGTTTTTTTTTCTTCTGTGTGTATTTACACCCCGAGTGGCTATAACGGAGGTCTCCGTCCTATCAATTAGTAACACTCGTCGCCCAGGACGGCGATTAATAAAAGGACGTTGATTTATTGATATCAAAACCGAACGCATCGCTCCACAGGCTGGGAGCGTCTGTTGCGCAACATTCAATGTTATTTCCGGTTGGGACGTCATCCAAAATGTCCCACCCCATTTTAACAGATGAGATCGAAAATCTTAAAACGTGAATAACTTGGCTACATGTTGCTACTTTTGCTACTTCCCAAAATGACGCAGAGCCACCTTGAAATAGGTCCTGAAGAAACAAATCGCCGGGCGTCCTGATTCAATGGTTACAAATACCCCCGGGCGTTTGGTGTGTTAATGCTTGACTGTGTGTACCCAGGATGGAGTGAGCGTACCTTCCCAGCACTTTGAGGATTATGGAGACGACAAGCGTTCCCAGGAGGCCGCCGATGGCAAATATGGACACGGTCAGAGACCACAGGAGGGTGGTGGTTTCTGCTCCGATAGGCTCCCCATACCTCTCCATCCACGTCTGGTTGTAGAAGGCCTTTATATACTGTTGAAGAAAGCAAAGGAGATGGGAACGTCACCATAGGAGATGGGAACTTCACCATAGGAGATGGGAACGTCACCATAGGAGATGGGAACGTCACCATAGCATCAACAACACCCACGGTTTAATGCATGGCTAACCGCGAGGTGAATTATTGCATAATGTCACATTTCAACAACTAACATTGATTTGACAAGCCATGATGAAAAACCGTGACTATCCATCAATTGACCTTGCATGGGTGTGTGTGTGTGTGTGTGTGTGTGTGTGTGTGTGTGTGTGTGTGTGTGTGTGTGTGTGTGTGTGTGCATGCGTGCGTGCGTGCTAAAGGATAAATAGGATAATGGAGATGGACATTGTCTTTTGGCACGAAATGACCAAACTAATTATCCATTTGAATTGGCCTTTCACACCCTGGTGCATACTGGGTAGCCTACAATGTCCTGTATGCAGAGAGTAGAGACCATAGAGTACTAAAAGGATAGAGACTGAACTGGCGCGAAGCTCCGCCCCCTCCGCTATTCATGTCAGTGGAAGTTGCTCAGTGGCGTTTTGAAGCCGCCGGAGGGACCGTCTATTTCCGCCTTTTTGGCGCATTTACGCATTGGACCACCAAATTTTGGTGGTCCAATGCAGAAATGCAACCGAGCGCTCAATGTTAAAACCCAGCTACACGGGGTTTCCTCGTCATGAATCCACGGGTCCGCCTGCAGTCCTTCCTCTTACCACTAGGGCCCAGCGCTTCAACATTGGAGTGCCTAGCTGGCCCCTTGGTAGAGAAATCCTTTTCTGCTTGCCCTGAAGAAGAAGGCCATAAAAGGCATTCTTTGTAATACAAATTGTAATTTCACTGTACCGAACAGTGACAACAAAGGCACTGATTAGAAGTGAATTTGCCTTTAACAATTCACGCAATTTCAAGATGTCAAATGACTACTGTACCAATTAACGACTACCAGAGGTGAACTCCGGGGCTCATTTCAGCACCATGTAATTACTAATTACTAATTCCCGTATTCAAGGAGCATTTTAAACACTTGAAATATGGCCTCGCTGTTTCAAAAGGAACATTCGCTGAGACTACAAAGCTGTAGTCTATTTTTGGCAAAGCTGGGGGGGTATAAGAACAAGAGAGGACCAAGTACAGAGCCGAGACCAGAGAACAGTGCCAGGGGACCTGAGAGCTTTGCCCTGCATAGAAATAGGTAGGTGCTTTTCCATTTAGTGATTTAAAAACCAATATCTATTTTAAACTAACATGACCAATTGACCAAACATCCCTACCGATGATGTCTTTGGTAGGGCAGGTTTCTGAGCTGTCCACTGCAGCCATCCTCTGAGACACCACCTGCCCACCTGCCCTTACCCTCTGGACAGCAATATGCCCTTAAAAAATAAGAAAACACATACTGTACAGTGTACAGTATGTGGACCATGGTGACCTTGATCAATTCTTGATTAAAAAAAAAGCTTCTAATATGTTATTTATGCCCCAAAATCTATAAATATCAAACTATTAAGGCAACCGGTCGGTTTCACGCACTGCACAAGGTGCCCTTTTTTTCACTTGAGCACCTGCCCCTCTAAATGTCTGTGCATGCCACTGACAGTGATTAACCAGAAATGGTGCCGTGAGCGTTAGTGAGGAGTGAGGACCAATTATATGAAGACGAGGCTGCGAATGGGTGAAGTGCTTAGTTGACTATAAAACATAGAATAGTAGACCCATTGGGATCCATTAGGCACTCTCAGAGTCTAAAAAGAAACTGGACTCTACCTGAAAATGGGACAGATGGCTATTCAGTGATTTACTTGAAAGGAAAAGGCTACTCAGACAGTTTTATATAGTTTCAGGCGTGTGCTGGGTGCAGATTCCAAATGAACATATAGAAAATGAATTAAATCCGCACTTCCAGTAAGAGTCTTTATTAATAAAGATAGTGCTCCGCAGCAGCAGTCATACCAGACAGACAAACACGTTTCGGCGCGTTTTTGACACCGACGAAGGCCTGCGCGCTTATTAATAAAGACTCTTACTCGACTGGAAGTGCGGATTCAATTCATTTTCTATATATTCAGTGCTTAAGCAATTTTTGCATGTTAGATAAGTGCCAGTTATATATTTAAGTGTGAGTTGTAGAACTTTCCAACGTGCCCCACAGCCTCATTGGATGATCATGACGTTGACTAATTAGCATGCCCAAATTCGTTCCAAATCTTTCCAATTATTGCAACTGTGAGAATGAAAGTGTAATGTTAATTAAACACTCTCGCCCGTGAAACAAACAGTCAGACAGACAGACAGACAGACAGACAGACAATCCAATCCCTTCCATTTTCCTTTTCGCCTCCAGTTAAGTCTCTTGTGACATCTTCATTGCAGCCAACAATAGGGAATAGCACTGACAATAATCCGTTCTGTGAACATGAGGTCTCTTTTGGCTACAATTTCTCACATTTTGTCAAGCCCCAGCAGCTCTTATATAGCAAAGACTTTACTGGTGACTTTGAAAGTATACTGTAGTATATGAAAGGTTTCCTTCCTGTGTGGGTGTAATGTGGGTAATGAACTGCATCCAATCAGCCAATCACAACCAATTATATTACAATAATAGCTCTGTGGAACAGATCGGTAGGCAACCTAACCTGACATGACAAACTTTTCTGGCAAAGCTAAAGTGGAAGTGTTTATTTCCGCGTTCTGTCAAGGCCGATTGATTTCTGTGAGACGTGTCTGGCAAGAAAGTGAAACTTTCAAGCTAACCCTGCCAAAGCATTTGTTATTTTACTTTTTCTTTATAGAAAACGTGAGGTGATGACACAGCGTTGTGTAATGTGACACGTTGTGAGCTTGTAGATCTGCTATTTTCAAAATATTGTGAAACGGGACATTCTGCATAATGAATAATTTTTATTTTCATACTTTAAGTATACTAGAGCGGTGCCTGTGGGGCCTCTACAGACAGACAGACAGACAGACAGATTTTGATGCCAGTGCTTTTGTAGTACATTTTGATTACCGGACTTTGACTTCAAAATTCTAAATTGCTGCATTAATACGTTTACTTAAGTACGTGAGTACATTTCTTACTTTTGTATCGCTGTATGCGACAGTACTTTCCTTACTCTGTATCTGTAACTAAGTGCTGTGGGCGACTATCTATCCATTGGTCTATCTCTCTAACCATCTAAAAACAGGTGTTATGACATGTTTGAGAGGACTTGTGAGGGAGGGGACAAACATACATTACATAGCTGCATGTGCCACACACACACACACACACACACACACACACACACACACACACACACACACACACACACACACACACACACACACACACACACACACACACACACACACAGACGCTCTAGAGTGACCCCAAAAGTTAATCATCTGTTCAGGGATGTCGATGTTGTTTGATTACTTTGTTTACTTACTATTTGTATATTATCTTTAGTGAGAACCACATAAGCCCTCCATGGGTTTCTTTTCTCACCTGCACATATCTCTTTTATTGATGTTACCCTTTTTTGTACTGTTTTTATTGTGCGAATAAACTAAACTAAAAAATCACACACGTGTGAACTGAGTGGTCTCTCTCTCTCTCTCTCTCTCTCTCTCATTAGAGACACAGCAGTGCACTACCCCTCTCTCCGTTTCTGGCGCCCCCTACTGCTATTAATAAGTCACATACTCGTGCTCACACAAACAGGTACACAAACTGGTGGACATTGCTGGTTTAGTGGTTGCACCACTCAAAAACTGTTCATGCACGTGAGGCCTCATGGAAATGCCACCAGACAGTGTGTAATTTTACTAACTACTACATATTTTCAGATGGGGGACAATTACATATCATTTTGGGGATCCTTGACATGAAAATGTTTGAGAACAACTGACATAGAAAGAAACATGGTTTTTTCAGAAGAATGTTAGGATTTAGAAGACATTTGTAGACCGACCTCAGTCCAAAATGGGTTAAGAACCAAAACGCCTGTGGATAGGGCGCTGACCAGCCTGCGTGGGAGACTACTGACGTCTAGTTACGCTGCTGGATGGGGAATTTATAATTAGGCTCCATTCCATAGACTTGGCTGGCTATAGCGCCCCTCAAAAACACAGAATCCAGCTCAAAGGAGAAGTCAAAGGGTATATGCTGATGGTGCTTCTAGGATTAGCAGGAATGCAGGCTTAAAAAAAAGAGGAGATCTGCACTGCAATCAAACTTTGATAATAATAAAAAATGTTTCGACCAGTTCTTCATCAGTTCTCGCTCTGATGAAGACCGTATAGGTGGTCGAAACAAGTTGGCATTTGCTCGGATGCGCCTCAGCTCTCTTTTTAAGCCTTGATCATGCTTCATTGATTTTTCTTGGGAGTGCTAGTGTGGAATCTGGAGTATAGTGCTCATCCTGCATGTTGTTTGCTTCGAACTTTCAGCGAAAAACAGCGGTGAACTTTTTCTCAACTTGATTCGTGGCTGAGCGAACTTTGAAGGTAAATTGGGAAAGCAGCAACAGAAGAAGTTTCCTTTGTCCATAGCAGGGACGAAGATGGACTTTCCTTCTCTCCGATTACAAATTGTGCGTCGCATTTGTTTTCAACATGAATGAATAGGCCTCATGTTGGTATGTTTGTCGTATAATTAGATAAGTTGAGTCATAAGTAGCCTAATTATGAGTCAATGAGGTATTTTCCTAGATATATGGAGAGATATGTGTTATTATATATAGACTCTGGCTTTTCAATGTTATTTATTTTTTATGGTTGTTGTGATGTGGTCAGGATGAGTCCGAAGGAGTGATTTATTTTGGCTTTGGGATAGCAGAGTTTATTAGTAAAACATGTAGGTTCTTGCATATCAAGAATGCTCTTGTAACAATGGAGCTGAACGCGGCATGTCTTGATTAAATGTCAGTTAATTGTACTAGCTAGGCCTCTATATGTCAGTGGTCATCCCAACAGCGACCTACGCCTGTGAGACGTGGATGAAGACAGCCAACACCACCAACAAGTTGGATGTCTTTCACCGAAGATGCCTCAGATCCATCCTGAGGATCTCATGGAGAGACCACATCACCAATGAGGAGGTGATGAGAAGGGCAGGGGTAGCACCACTGTCTGTCATCATCGATGAAAGGAGAAGGAGAATGGCTGGACACGTACTCCGACTGCCAAGAGAGAGACCGGCAAGTGTGGCAATGGACTGGATGCCAGAAGGTGGAAAGAGGAAGAGAGGGAGGCCAAAGAAGACATGGAGACAGACAGCCAAGGAAGACCTAAGCGAGATGGGTGTCAGCTGGCACGGAGCAAGAAGGGTCGCCAGTGACCGGAATAAATGGAGAGGACTCGTCGCCCAATGTTCCAATAGGAACGGGAGGAACTAAGTCTAAGTAAGTAAGTAATTGTACTAATCATTTTCCATTATTCATTGTTTAAGATTATGTATTTGTCAGAATAGTGATTAAATTACAAGGCAATTGGCAGCCGAATATTTACAGTGTATAAGAGGGTTTAATTTGACTCTTTGTGGTTTTCTAGGGCTTAAAATGCGAGTTTCTTATTTTTCTTTGTTTGTGTGCATACGTACGAGCTGAGATATTGGTCTTTGCTTTGTCGACGGTGACGAAGTGACAGCGTTTTCATGTGGATCTCCAAAGAGAGTTCCATGTGATGTGTTCATTGTTCTGTCACATTTTTAGCTATAAGAGTTTAAAGTAATACAAAGAGAATTCTCCACTGATCCGAATTTTTAATTGTAACTACTGTAACGAAATAATTTATGACAATGTCTGTTTGAAAACCATGTTGGGGAAATTCTGTACTGTAATACCGTTTCTGGTGTCTTGAATGTATTGTCCAGCTAAGGGTCAAGGGGGGTGAAAGAATTATGGTTCCATGTTTTTGACATGACAGTCTTGTGGACGGTCATGAGGGGGGATGTGTGGAATCTGGAACCAATAATTCAATAAGTATAGTGCTCATCCTGCATGTTGTCATCTGGGGTGTCGATTTTAGAGCTTGTCTCACGTCAGCCGGGACCCCTGGGGTGTCGATGGTTTGTTTATACTCCTGGGTGACACACCCAAAGGACATTTACATGCTAAGGGACAGTGGATCAAAGGGCTACAGTGATCCCAATTCTATCTTCTAGGGGGGTGGCCTATAATCAGTCGAATTTCAATGTAACTGTCTGGCCAGTCACTACCTTGTGGCTGGTCAAGGCCAGCGTGAGCCTATGCTGTATGCTATGCTGTGCTGTACTTTGCCGAATAAACAAACATCGGAACATCATCTCGTCTGCCGTCTCACATTTTCTCCGGTGCTCTCCCAGCTCAACAGTATTTCGTATAGTAGAACTAGACTTGTGTTTGGTGTCTACCAGATACCACACTAGCATGAAACGGAGCGAAGGGGACACAGCGGAAAACCTAGCTCTTTCTGTCTGCAGCGCAACACAGGGACATGCAGACAATGTTAAAAGAGGGGCAGTTGCTGGAATTTCAACAACAAAAAGGGCAGTTCTGGCCAGAATTTGGTTTGACATGTTTGTATATGTTTATTAACCGATTTAGACCTGAGGCTTATTCTAAAAACGCCTTCTAAATCCTGGCATAGGTTTTCTGAAAAACTTCAAATATTTATTAAAATATTTATATTTTAATATATATTTAGCAAATATGTTGCTATATACAGTACTGTACAATAGATAGCCAAAAGTGGGTTGCCATCTTGAAGGGTAAAAACCCAGAAAAAACTCACGCGCTCTTATCATCGTACATCATCCATTCATTGTCAATGGGAATTTAATGTTTGTGTAAGACTAAAATCTACACTATAGCTGAATATACTGTAGGAGGGGCTGGTCACTAAACTGCCTCCCCCTGGCCAGCCGGGGCGCCTGATGGAGGGGAAAGGAACTGGTTGGAATAACGTGTTCCTTCCACGCGCTACGTCCAACCAGGGAAACTCCCCCCTGTCAGGTGTAAAGGAGCAACTTGGACACTCAGGCATGAAGGAAGCATGAGTTCAAGTCAGTTTCTCTCCCCATGTCCCCCATATATGGGGACTAGGTTGGTGGAGGGTGTGTAGAGCCCAGGATCACATTAGATGATTGACACAGGGGTGAAAAATGGGTTACAAAATCGTGGGATAAAAAATATATTAAAAAGGGGGCTATAGTGCCCCTCACAAATCTCTAGACCAAAAATAGCTGATCTACAAGCTGCGCAGCGCGACACGTGAGCTTGTAGATCAGCAATGTTTCGGATCCACAAAACACACACACACAAAAAACGCACCAGTGTGCAACCACCTTTACTTGCTTTCTACCAATTCTTCTTTAAACATAAAACGCTGCATTCAAGTTCATGAGAATTTGGAAAAGGCGATTCTCTTGACTCTGGAGAGGGTGCATTTTACAGACCTCTTTTATGTACTGTACTGTGTATGTGTGTGTGTGTGTGTGTGTGTGTGTGTGTGTGCGCCTGCCGCAAAACACACACTGTGATCTAACTCACCTGGGCAGGAGCGTTGACCACAGACAGGTTGTAGCCATAGAGATAGGATGACCCCAGGGCCCCAAAGAAGGCTGCGTTCACCAGACAGGCTGTGACTGGCTGCGTCTAAAAAGGGGGGAAAGAAACCCATGAAAGAAAAACCCATGAAAGAAAAACGCACGCACACACACACACACGCACGCACACACTAGAGTTAATATGACATCTCAGAGAGTGTACAAATGGAACTAAAGGGTCCATTTGTTTTTATTTGTACACTCTCAAGGGTCCATTTTATTATTTTATTTATTTAGCTTGTTTGTCTTTTTTTTCTATCTACATCTGTATGATTATATATCCATATATTTTACAACAGGGCGCAGAGAATGACTTGAAGTCCAGTAGAATAAATATGTTCTTGGTTTCAATCATTCCAAGCAAGCATACAGACAGCATTGCCTTTTGCGGCAATATTCTCTAGCAGCAAAAAGAGCAAGTGGAGGGTCAACATGGATGTCTTTTATAATAAACACTTGAAAACCACTCAAATATACTTGACCAGAAGTCACGTAAGAGCGGACGAAGCCCCAAAACAAGAACCTCTTCAGTCTGGC
The DNA here is from genome assembly GCF_963924005.1 of Protomyctophum bolini. Classification (NCBI taxonomy): domain Eukaryota; kingdom Metazoa; phylum Chordata; class Actinopteri; order Myctophiformes; family Myctophidae; genus Protomyctophum; species Protomyctophum bolini. The sequence continues at coordinate 19,112,324 of NC_137863.1, forward strand.
ATCGATCACACAGAGGAGAAACTCTGGGTGGATCCTGTTTATCTTTTAGAAGGTATTTGCAGAATCGGCCTCAGATCTTAATGGGTTTTTTCTACCAGTTCTCGCCCTGACAAAGACCTTAACTGCGTGCCATATTGTTTTTTTGGGGGAGGCTTGTTCATAAAGTGTACTGTAGTTGCTTATTCGGGCTTGCTTCAGTTCAACCACATTAACCATGTGTAGATTACTAGATTGGCTATTTGAAACAAACCAATCTACAAGCTCACAACGTTGTGAGCTTGTGAGATCTGGAATGCATGTATGGGGTCTCTGGCACAAAATATTTAAGAACAACTCAAACAACATTAGACAATAGTTTGACTGACCTGACCTACTCAATTATTTTGGTTGTCAGTTTTGCTCACAAAATGGCAACACTGATTGTTTTCACTGCTACTTAGCATTAGTGGCACAGGTATGTATTCTGGACAAGCCCTCGTTACAGATTTCATCAGACAATTATGTTCCCCATTTGGAGCCCCAAGGCCCAAGCCTCTTTCAGATGCCTTTACCGGCATGTTCTGAAACCAAGGGAATTCAACACAGGACATTGCATGACCCCCAGTCGAGGACACCTTTGGTGGGTTGTCCTTGGGAGTGCCAGACAAAGACAACTATTAACTACTACAGGATGTCTTTTTGTAGACCAAAACCTGGAAGTTATAGGTCCACCATGGGATCCCACCACAGATTGTTTTGGAGGGGACTGGAGTTGCATTGGGTCTTTGGATAAAGAAAGAAAATAAGTTCTGTAGCAAACACATGCTTTTCAAATGTTTACTCAATTATCTCCACAAATCAACACACTTGAATGAATTCGAGCAAACTCCTTTGGAACCACAAAAAATGCATACTAGTAAAAAGGAAAGCTTTAAAATAATTCATGGTTGGTTCAGAGTTCAAGGTTTCAGATTTCATCAGACAATTCTGTTCCCCATTCAGAATCCCAAGCCTCTTCCAGATGCTTTTACCAGCCTGTTCTGAAGACGAGGGAATTCAACACACGACATTTCACAATCCCCCACAAGACACCTTTGTCTGGTTGTCATTGGGAGTGCAAGACAAAAAAAAAAAAAGCAACATTAAAACCCCTTTTGGTGTTTGCATCATGCTAGGCTTTAGCTATTGAAAAATAGCAGATCTACAAGCACCAAATGGCGCACTACGAGCTTGTAGGTCTGCTATTTTTGAAAAATCGAATAACGACTGACATAGAAACATAGCTTTTTCAGAAAACTGTCATTTTCAAACAGACATTTTTAGAATCTGAAAATATCTCACAATGGGTAAGGGCTAGTCCTAATAATACATTATTTCTAAGTAAAGAATAAACCCTTGCAAAAGGAGACTTGGTCGAAGTCCAATAAGCAAGACTCAATTAAGTCTCTTTACATGACCAGCCAATCAACTCCAGCAGCACTCTTCAGAACTAAACTTCACAAGAAAACACAATTTAAATGCAAATTATGACTCCCGATGAAACAGCTTAATTGACCCTAACGATGAAACAGCTTAATTGACCCTAACAAATGATCAACTAAAATGTATGTGCACTCGAATCACTTTCTTCAAGCTTGCAATAAAGAGTAGGCAGATGCCATTTAATCAGTTCTGTGTGTAGTCATTTGAGTCATTTGCCGTCTGTTACCGACTCGGTGCTCTGCCGGTCTAGTGTTTTAAAAATAGTGAGCTAGATTCAGCCCGACAGTATAGCCTCGGTACCGAGGCTTTTAGTGACAAAATCTGGTCCCTCACGACATTGCAGCAGCATCATCAATAGTTAACACTGTGGCAGTATTCAGCACAGTGGGCAGGCACTCAGTGCCATAAAGAAAGACAGCTAGGCGTTTATAGTGTGGGAGGGTCAAAATGTCCCCCCTGCCCTGCTGTGTTAGACCTGGCACCCATCGAGCACAATGCCAGATCAGCAATTTATGATGTCCTACTTGGGGCTGATTATTACTCTGCTCACTCAGCAGAGGAATGTGGCCGTTAGGTAGGAGGAAAAAAGGCGACCCTCTTAGAGGAGGGAAGAAAGTAATAGTACCCAGGGGGAAAACCACCCTTTTTTAGGAAAACTGCATTTGTCATAACATAAAAAGTTGTCCACCAGAAATAATATCTATGACCCCATAGGATCACAACGTATATGGACAACTTTTTCAAAATGTTGTTGCGAAAGTCCAATTAGGCCGCCCCCAATATTAGCCCCTATTATTGTAGTAGACCAAATCCCAAATCAAAATGTTGTTGCGAAAGTCCAATTAGGCCGCCCCCAATATTAGCCCCTATTATTGTAGTAGACCGAAGTCCACACCCACAACACCAGAGGGAGTGCAACAAACCATGTACAACCCAGATTCGGCACAAACAAGGGACTAAATTATTTTCGCTCCTATGCGACCAAAATGTGGAACGCCCTACCAACAGTCATTAAGACATGTGAATCCCTTGGCTCCTTCAAAACTGCTCTCAAAGGGCACCTACGGATGGCTGCAATTCGAAACTGGCCTCTGTAAAAGCTGAATTTTTATCTGGATTGTACTATGTTTTTGTATGGACGTGGTGTTGGGTGCCTGCACATATATGCACACATGGCATCAACACATGGTGTTGTGTGCAGGCGCCCTACACTCTGTCTTTCGTTTTCTTTTATCCCCCTGTTCCCCTCACTGTATATATATTTTATTCCCTTTTCGCTTCCTATATGATGAATTCCTGTTCTGTTCTTTAACTACATAGAAGTGTCTATTTGTTTGTCTCTAAATGTTTTGATGAATTGAACAATGTGGACCCTGTTGTAAACAAGTGTAAGGCTTAATTGGGTCGTCCACTCACAGTTAACAGTCTTTGTATTGAGTTTGTGCTTGAAATGTACTGTAATTCTGCAAACTGTTAATAAAGATTTCAATCAATCAATCAATGAGAGATGTACTGCCCTACAAAGTGCAGCAACTACGTTTTTTGGACACACCGACTTATTTGTGTATTGCAAAGGTCAAATTAGCCTTCGTGATTTTGGAGGATTACCTTAGCCGTTACCTCAAGAACATATTTACAATTAATGTAATGTGACTTGTCACTTATTTGCCAAGATCTCATTTGACTGACACTTCTAAACCAGTTCAGTTTGTAGAATGGGTACATTTCAAACGAAAGTAAATACAAACTCTGCTACGAGGGTAAACCAGAAAAAGCCTCGTTTACATCAGGGTCCTCCATTTTCAATTCATCAGCATCAACATTTAAAGAAGTACAAATGTACACGTCTATGAAAAAAAGTAAATTATCATATATAGGAGAGGGGGCTTTGACTTTACTGACTTTGAGTTATTGCATTTTGGCTTTGTAGGGTATAGTGTAGATGAGAATTAAAGTAATGGAGTGGTGTTAAAGTCAACTCTTCTAATCAACACTATTCTATGCATCGTTACCGTTTTGTAGTGGATAAGAAATTTAAAGAACAATTAGTGATGATCAGAAGCAGTAACCCAAACATGTCTTTACAACTGTATAAGTGTTTACTGTGCTAGATTATACTATATACAACTACCAGATCAACTTTTGAAACATATTGGCTTGTGCATCACAATTACTTGTTGTGGTCTTTGTTTTCTAAACGTTTTAGATTGCTGAAAAGATTTATTTTTTAATGATAAAATGATCCTAGGACTGTTCCTTGTTTATCTAGCTATAAGCTGCTACCAGTTTGTCTCGTGCACAGATGCTTGGAGGCCGTTTAGTTTGGCACCAGTACAATTTGAAGAAAACTTCCAAGGAAATGTGTCAAACTCAATTTGTCTGTGAATGGCAGTGGTGGAAAGTCACTAAGTACAAACCCATTTTGACCTAAAAATGTCTTCTACATCCTGACAGTTTTCTGAAAAAGCTATGTTTCTATGTGGATTTTTCAAAAATAGCAGACCTATAAGCCACCGAGTGGCGCGCTACCAAAAGGGGTTCCCGCATAGAATGGGTTAAGTACAATTAGGTTTTTAGAAAAAAAGGGGGACGAATCCATTGGTGAGCCAAACTGAAACATCCAAATTAAAAGGGTGTATCAAAAGGTGTGTGAAAACAAAGAAGTATAATTATTATTCAGTTTGCCAGCATAATGAATGCAAAGGTGCTCTCAAATAAATCATTCACACAGGTAATAAAAGTGGCGGTCGTAATCACACATCAGATTATTCGGGAACTATTTTGAAATGAATTCACCTTCCGAGTCCGACTGTACGGCTGAGGAAATGACCCTCCTATTTGGTGTAATAAATAAATGAATCGCACTACTTTGAATTCATAGAACCACCAATTTGGTATTAACCTACTGTATGAATATTTGACTTGCCATTTGACAGCCATCTCATGCGCTGTATTGTTTTGTGTGAGCGTGCGTGCGTGCTTTGAATTCATAGAACCACCAATTTGGTATTAACCTACTGTATGAATATTTGACTTGCCGTTTGACAGCCATCTCATGCACTGTATTGTTCTGTGCGCGTGCGTGCGTAAATGTGCTTTATTAACAGCTGAAGTAAATTGGTATGGCGTATAAGGCATGACTAATCACTGGCTTGGTATCCATCAGTATAGAGCGTCACAGTCCTGCCCCCTTTCATGACGACGGCAGGCCCAGAAGAGAATTCCCATTTCATTTTTCCCATGGACGTTTCAAAAAGTATTTATTTAAAGACCTTTTAAGCCTTGGACAAAGCCAACTGTTGTTGTGACAAATCATGTGTGTGTGTGTGTGTGTGTGTGTGGCTGCACCACTCAAAAAGGGCAGGGTACAACAGGTCCACGAATTTCTAGTTGTCATACAACAGCTGTGGACGCGGCTTAAGTTCAGGTGGCTGGTGCTAAGATGAAAACCAGGTATACTTAATGAACTGGTGGGTGTGGCCACATCAAAATGCTTTAACACTTTCTGTACACTTTAAAAAACATCCTCCTAGGGTAGGTACTGCTTGTCACAAAAAACAAGCAGTTATCCTGGTCTCTAAACTGCCTCCCCCTGGCCAGCCTGATGGAGGGGAAAGGAACTGGTTGGAATAACGTGTTCCTTCCACACGCTACGTCCAACCAGGGAAACTCCCCCTGTCAGGTGTAAAGGAGCAACTTAGATAATTGACACAGGGGTGAAAAATGTATTTAAAAAAATACATCCTCCTTGTTTATAATCATAATTCCTGATGATCATGTTTTATGGGGGGGGGGGGGGGGGGGGGGGGGGAATCATGGCACTGTCTTTAACTTTCCATCTGCCTGACAGGTACAGGATTGGCTCACTAAGGGGCCTGTCCCACTTACAAGGCTGGAGAGGAGACAGGGGAGAAAACTGGGACCATGCAATCAGTTCTCTTGACAGCTCTCAGTCGAACAGCTCTGCCTCTTTTTTAAAATAAGAACACTCTCTTTTTAGATAAGAACACTGTTCATCGTTTCTCCCAAAGGTAGAACAAACCCCTGACCGTCAAGGCAAGACACCTGCAAAGCAGCCAGTGGATTAAACATTCAAACTTTGTCACCGTTACAGAAAACAATGGCAATGCACATACCAACATTCATCAACACTGCATAGAAAACATAAGGTGTTCTTAGGTTGAGGACTCAAAACGTGCAAAAGAAATGTATTGTGGCTATTTCATCCCTGAATTGAGCGAACAACTGTGACAAGGATATCCCATGTGTCACGGCCCTCTTCAGGATATGCATAGTTGACTCATTGAATGAGTCTCCATCCACTGTGTGGTGAAACTGATACATCAAATTAAGACAGTCTTCTTCTACTGAGGCTTCTGAGAAGTGCCTTATTGCTAATGCAAAACAAGTCATTGACGGATGGGGGAATTAAGCGTCATTATTGTTATTATTATTTTCATTAGATCCAGCATGTGTCAATGCCCTACCTACTTGATCATACTACAGGCAGCGTCACACTAAAGCATCATGTGCTGTGTTTCAAGTTTTAACCTTATAGATCTGCTACTTTTGCTATTTTTGAATTTGAATCCTGAAAAGTAACAGTTTTTAGGTTTCCACCCGACAGAGATGATACAGTATATCTCAAAAACCTACATTCTGGCCTGGGCTGTGGCTCAGCGGTCCAGGCACCTTGGCCGGCAGCCCGAGTCTGGCAGTGTGCCGCGGGCTCGACTCCTGATCCCGACGGCCTTCACTGCATGTCACTCCCCCATCTCTCTCCCCCATTTCCTACTGTCTGTGTCTCTATAAAACATATAAAATAAAAAGGCGAAAGCCGTAAAATAAAAACTATTATTATATTTATTTGATATCCAAGGAACCAATTTGTACACCGAAGAGTTACAGACAGAGAAAAGTTGTCCAAAGAGAAAAAGGAAAAAGAAAAACCCAATTGTTTCTTGCTGAAATAGCATCCATTACATTACATAAGGTCAGGCTGTGAAATGGATCTGAAGACATTGCTTCCATTTAGCTTGCCCAGCAGGATAGCTATACCTATACTGTACTGCAAACCTCTGCAACTATACCATGTTAACTGCTAAGACAAAAAGTTATCTTGGTTTGTTATAAACAAGGACTTCATTTTTTAAGTTCTGCACTATTCTTTTATGGTAAAAGTAGATGTATAGTCAGTGATTCTTAAAGGGCAAAAGTCAAGGACCCCCAAATTGAAATTGGGCCGTAGACCCTCTTCTGAAAATATGTTGTGACAGCAGGGACCCTATTAAACATTTGAGATTTCTTTAAACATTCAAAAATAGCAGATGACAAAGTGAGGCGATGTGAGCTTGCAAATCTGCTCTATTTTTGACTAGCCAACATACAGTATAAATGTATAAAGTGACCTACAGTATAGGTGAGGTATAGGTATTTGTTCAGAAAACGTCTGATGAAAATCAAGTTCCGCTACACACAGTCCAGTGCCATTGCAATCTCAATCACACAGACCTTCTGAAACCCACTGGGTTGGCCTGATAACATCCCGGTAAACACATTACCCACATCGATCCGAAATGGTCTGCAGAGAGCCTTTCTTGACCAGTAATTCATGGGATAATGAGGGAGTAATAAAACACATATTGATCAGTGCAAAAACTCATGAAATACGCACATCACTTAGTCGAGGTGCCGCAGGCTATAGCTAGAAACGATCGTATATGGTGGCTCAGGGGTAGAGTGGCTGGATGGTAACCACAAGGTTGCCAGTTCGAATCCAGGCTACCCCAGAGTTATAGTGTTGAAGAGTCCTTGAGCAAGACACTGAACCCCTAATTGCTCCTGATGTGCTGGTTGGTGCCTTGCATGGTTTCCGCTGCCATTGGTATATGTGTGAATGGGTGAATGTAAAGCTCCTTGGATAAAGGCACTATATACAGTAAATTTACCATTTATAAACAACATGTTGTACAAAACAGCATAACATTTGAAGGCCTGTACCTTCCAGCGGACATCAGCATAGGAAATTACAAAAGATTGTCTAGTGGACATACTCAGCAAAGATCACCGTCTGTCGCCACTTCACCTGTTATCTATGATTACAATAGAGGGTATGCACGTGACATCATCATCATAACCGGAAGTTATGCGGGAACGCCTACTGAGTGGCAAAAAACTGGCCTTGATAGCCCATACATCCAAACAGAAAAGTCCTATCTGATTGCACTAAACAACGTTAAACGATATTAAACTCACTTTGCCACTCGATTTCCTATTCACTTTATGCATGCACATACCCTCTATTGGGATGGTAACAAGTTGTGAGCGCACACTTCGTCCACAGTTCAGTTCGGCATAGTCATAGTCCACCACGCATGCCCTCTATGCCCGGGCTCACCGACCCAACCCCTGCGTTTTCAACCCAGCTCCGTAGTTTCCCTTTCAGTGATCATAGTGATGTGCTGGCCCAAGAATATACACGGACAGCGGACACACAACATTCACAGAGAAACAACAACACACAACCTGCCCAGCCAATGAACACACACTGCGACACAGATCTGTGGCGTTAAGACGTTCGAGCTTCTAGTTACTGTACAAAATTATTACCGGTATTCAACCTATTCTGTTGTATTGTTCCCCATGTTTCTTCACTACATTCCCACACCCACACTTGAACAATGAACAATAAGGCCATCACACATTTAGCCCTCACACTGAGGACTGAACATCCCTTACATCGCCACCTCAAACTTATGCCATCTGGACGAAAATAGAGAAGTTAGAAATGGCAAAAAGTTTGTTTTAGTCGTTTTTTCCCCCCTTCAGTTGTTGCTGAACTAAACAAACTGCCTCGCTGATATGATGGTTCCGTGTACTGTATACTGGCTGGGGACTTCATGTTCTGTGATATGATGTTGATATGATGGTTCTGTGTACTGTATACTGGCTGGGGACTTCATGTTCTGTGATATGATGTTGATGGTTCTGTGTACTGTATACTGGCTGGGGACTTCATGTTCTGTGCTATGGAGTTATATGATTTTCTGTTGGAACAGACTGTGAAGATGAATATACCTGAGGGGACAATAAAGACAAATAGAAATGTGCAATTCTGGGAAATTGCCAGTGTGGTTGCTAATTACAGTATGATCATGCATGATGACGATGTATTGACCCACATGTCACAAGGGCCGGAATAATAAATACAAAAAAGATGTCCGTATACAACAGCTCTGCTCCACAGTGTTTTATTTATTTAAACACTGATATTGCGGCAGTTTAAATTGCCGCGAGGAGCCGTATTGCCGCGAGGAGCTAAACATGAGTTAAAAGCCCACTTGTATGACACGTACGCAATTAATTCAGGTCCAATCATCTGGTAAGTTCGACCATTTACTCACTCACCACACAAGGTTACAACTGTTCCCAGGCTTTAGCCCCCCACTTTAGCCTGCCATCTTCCCATCAATCTCCACAGGATAAGAGCCCATGCTCCTCTTGCCCCATTCCTCAGTAAGGCTCCTGGACAGTCATTCCTCAGTAAGGCTCCTAGCCAGTCATTCCTCAGTAAGGCTCCTGGACAGTCATTCCTCAGTAAGGCTCCTGGACAGTCATTCCTCAGTAAGGCTCCTAGCCAGTCATTCCTTAGTAAGGCTCCTAGCCAGTCATTCCTAGTGTTTTTAAGTACCTACTCCTTTTCTCCTGTGCTTCAGTTGCCCGTCTGCCTGTTTGCCCTCAGCCTGCCAACCACCTCTCCACTCCAGCTGGCAACCCCTACCCCCCACCACTACCCCCATTCCTCTTTTGTGAATAATAGCCCTTGGACTTTGCTTAAGTGTCGTGTCTGCCTTTGGGTTTTCCAGTTTTGTCAAACGTGACAATTGTTCATTTGGCTATCTAGCTATTACGTATGCGGGGTCTGTACGTACACAGGGCAGTATGTACATACACAACATGATTACACAACATGATTACATATGGCAGTGTGTACATAACAGAGAACGCACGTTTAGTGTCGAGCTACGGTTTCCTCATGGACGCCCCCCTGACCTGAACTGACCTGACCCACCATGTAATAGATAAGAGCCAGAAGATAAGAGCCTATGTGCATTCTTATCTGGAAAAGGACCAACGTATCGGACTTCAACTCCTACTTCAACAATGATAGAGTACAGTACTGAGTACAGTATTGAATCCCAGGACCCCCGAGGGTGACATAATTGCGTCCTTTCTCAATTTAGTGAATCTAAACGTGCAGGATGCTATTTGCATCACTGAGGCATGTCACTATGACTCAGACATAACCATAAACAAAGCCATAGGCGTGTTACCACCTCTAGTATTGAATATTCGAGAAGCAAGGCCAAAATGATTAATGTATATGTGTGTAATAATAATCAAAAAATCTAAATCTACTAGTAAGTAGTAAGTCAAATTTGTAAATAATAAAGTGGAGTAAAAAGTACAATATTCGCTTCTGAGATGTAGTGGAGTAGAAGTAACTAAAAATCACACCTGTGTGAAGTGACTGGTGCAACTCCGTGTGGGGGTCCCCGGGGGAGTCCCCATAACATCCAGACCCCCAGGAAGGCGCCCAGGGTGGCGGCCGGTTCCGGCGTGCCGGTTGCGTGTGTTAGGTTGCGCACAAATGGTGAAAACAACCATGCTGTTTTCGTGCTCAGACCCACCCACCCAGCCAGCCACACACCCAGCCACACATAGCTCCGTAAGGGAGTGGTTGCACCACTCAAAAACGGAGACATCGCCATGTCAAATATAATGAACACATGAACACACACAGCGTAAGGAAGGGATGTGTGTGTGTGTGTGTGTGTGTGTGTGTGTGTGTGTGTGTGTGTGGCTGGCTATAAATAGAAATGTCACAGACGTGACAGAGTGTGTTGTAGGGGGGGACCAACCTTTTCCGAATCCTCAATGGAGCCACTGGACATCATCTTGAGATTGTTTGTTTTGATTTGGTCATCTTTGGCTGCCTTCTCCATTGTAATTATTCAGCATGCTGGAATAAGAGGGGAGTGTGTGAGGTCACAGTGTCACTCTCTTGCCAGCAGCGTACATGTGTACACATGTACACACACACACACACACACACACACACACACACACACACACACACACACACACACACACACACACACACACACACACACACACACACACACACACACACACACACACACACACACACACACACACACACACACAGTGTAGCATGGTGTCAAGGGGGAAGCTGAAGGGGGGGGTGGAAGGGGAAGTGGGATTTCTTAAAGGAAAGACACGTGTAACGACATCCATTGAAGAGGAAATGATACATATCGTTGCCGTCGGGCAGAAACCTCTTGTCGCCATAATTTTACTTCTCATGTATTTTCTTAAATGAATGCCCTACGTTGTCATACTCCTACTACTACTACTGTCAAGCAAGAATAGCCAATCTACAAACAAAAAAATGTGTCGCAATCGGACAGAGATTGTAGATCTGCCCTTTCTTTTTGCCAGTTTTTGAATTTGAATGCTGAAAAGTTAATAGTTTGGGGCATAATGAGGTTTCCTCCCGACAGCAACGATTATAGTGGTACAATACAATTTAGGCATTTAGCAGACACTCTTAATCCAGATCAAAGTAACATCTAGTAAACGAGACTAAAACTGGATTGTAGAACTGGGTGTATTTAATGTTTGTACTGAACCTCAAGCAATATTTTTTTTTAAATATATGCAAACACAATTTAAAGTCTATTCTACAGTATAGGTTGTATACCATTTTAACAGAACGCTATGGTGGAAACCTCATATGTCCAACACTGTTACTATTCAGGATTATTTTTAATTATTTTTAAAGCTTGTGGATCTGCTTCTTATGTTTTTGTGTGATGCTGTAGTATGATAAAGTAGAGCATAAATTTACGGAAGAAACACAACAAGTTAAAATATGGAGAAGCTGTTTCTGCTGACAGCAGCAACGATATAGTGTACATTATGTAGTCTATGGTTCAGTTTTAAACACTGCTGAGGAGATGGTAGTCATTTAAAGGTTCACTGGTCAATCACTGCAATACTCTGCTAAAGATATGCAACTCTTACAGCTGATCATCATAGTCACATTCACAATTTCACATCAAGCAGGCACAAAACAGTCCCAGTGTGCCACCTAGTGGCAACCATAAGAGCAGCACTGAAGGCAGCGTGGAAATCAAGATTCTACTAGCACTGTGGGACAAATTAGGTCATACTTTGATTTCTTAGCCTATAGCCTATATATATTTATTTGCCTCATAAGTAGTCAACAGCATTTGTGCAGGCTGTCTGCACAAATGGCATAGAAGTAAAAAAGAAAATTAAAGAATAATTATCTCTGCTCAAAAGCAATAACATTATGACCCATTGGGTACTCGTCAGGACAAACATTTAAATACTTTGCTTCAAACAGGCCAGTGTTTATCAAACTTTTCCATGTCAACGACCCACAAAATGACGACATGAAATGAAATGCATTTGGCTTCCTATACAAAATTCTTGAGCCATACTTCATATGACAAATAACAAAAATAGCACATAATTAACAAGCTCACAACATGTCGCATCTCAAAGCTTTATGAGCTTGTAGATCAGCTAGTTTGAATGTCAAATTTATTGAATGCATTTTTAGAATATATTTTTCTCCCTCGCACAACCTATTCAGAAATATTTTGTCACAGAATGTTTTGGGGTGCAATGAAACACTATATCATTGGAGCCCCCCTTGAGGGGTTTCCAGGCGGTCCCCAGACATAATGATCGATAGTCAGAAACCAAATGGACCCATGCTCTCAGAGTTAAAGTAATATTTATGATTTTATGGTGTGCAGAGATTGGGGTCCGTCCCAGAGAGTCTGTGGTCTAACACACTGCTTCCCGGGGGACAGAATTTAAGAACTCTAGTTTAATGTGGGCCCATAAATGACTGTCATTATGGTGTAGTTGGTCCTCTGTGTTTTAATATTTTCTAATTTTGCACCCCCGGTGCTGTGCCTCAGTGTCTCAGTAATCTAGGCTATAGGATGTCTTCCCCCTTGCCCCCTCCTCTTCTCATTCAATGTTTTTCCCCCTATGGAAATAAAACAATAGAACGTTCAACGAATCTCACCCAGTTTTTTTGTAAACCTGTACAGACAATAAAGCTGATTCTGTACAAACTATAGGATGCTCAAAGTGTTACTTTTCCAACCTTACAGCATAGGACTCTCTATAGTCTGTACAACAATGTGCATATTTGACATTTCTGGCATCCGCTGAAGAATCAGCTCAGGTTATGTAGAGCTGTGTACTCCAGATAAGAATACAGTAATAAACAATAATCAGCAGCAACATGTACACTTTGCCCATGCATGTCCAACACGTCATATACTGTATAGTAAAATGTAAAGACAACCTTTGCCCGTTGTCTATCAACAGCATTCTTGTACCGTATGCAGTAAAGTCTGGTGCACGTTTTAATAAATCACTACAAATTAAAAACAGCACACAATCAGCCTACTATATATAGTCTTTATATTAAAATGATTACCACAATGTTCTTTCACATGTGATTTGCAACACAAATCATCTGTCAGGTGGAAATGTCCAAAACTGTTACTTTCCAAGATTCAAATAAAAAAATAGCAGATCTACAAGAAGATCTGCTACTTTTGAGTGACTCTCTAGTATGATAAAGTAGGTGGTTATTGTAAATAAAACACACACAGACACACACACACACACACACACACACACACACACACACACACACACTTAATGAGCGTTAATGTTTCTGCCCATCGTGCCCGACAACAATAAAATGTTTTGGAGACAAGATAGTTAAAGTTGGTTAAATGTGATTGACACAATCTCCAGAAAGCATTAGAGAGAAGTCTCAAAAAGTGTCTAAGGTTCACCATAGTGTCAGGCTAAAGCACAACAATGCTGGCTCTAGTTTCCAGTAATGTAACAAGCCGACTGGTTCATGTCATTGGCCCCAACTCACCGACAACACTCCAACACTGTGTCCAGAAGCTACGGGGATTTCATACTAACCGCGCATGAGAGAGACAGATCTTTATGACAATGTTAACTCCCCCCTGACTAATGGTTAACTAAGCTTATGGAGACACAGCATGTGCAGTGACAGTGCAGTACAGTAGCGATCACAAACACAGGCAGTCAATGGTTTCTGTGTCGTTTACAATAACAACCTTCCAAAGCGTGGAGAAAGGGGACACAAAGAACTTTAAACTTTAAAGTAATCGATGAAGTGTAGCTGGGGAAGAGCTTCAATCACACAAGATAAATCAAGCCATAAAATGTGGAATTATGCTTAATTTATGCTCTCTCAACTTCAGTTCTTTTTGGCAAGAGACACCAGGTGGCAGATTTTACGACGGCATATTCCTTAAGATTCAAGGTATTTGCACATGTAGCCTGGAAACCAGACAAATCTACTACAGCTAAAAAAAAAAACGTTGCCCTGTTGCCTTATGTACATAAGTAACTCATTGTGCAGAATTAATAAAATTCATTCAAATCCTTTGAAAGTACAATAGCAGATCTAAAAGCTCAACATGTGACACCCAATATATGATCCTTTGGGGTGAGACAGTGTTGTCTCTGCTGAAGGCCCATTCCTAGTTTAAATATTTACTTTACTGTTGTGGCTGGAGTCGGCTATCTAAAATTATAGACAGCCATCCGAGTCAGATGAGGAGAGGCGTGCAGTCACTGCAGTCCAAAAGCAAGTTGAGGTGATTGAATTACACACAGAGACAACATAATAGTTTACTGGTTGTCTTTAGGGCAAAGCTAAGGTTATTTGTGGTACCTGCTCATTATGCTATAATGGCTCAGGGTAGAGGACAGGACAGTACAGTACAGTACAGCAACTTGCAATGGGGCCTGGCCTTTAAGATACTCAAGGCATAGAGACACACACAGGCACAACACCAGAGGGAGCTCCACTGATCTCATTCAACGCAGATTCTGCACAAAACCGTTTTATGTAGAAGCACGAAGCACCCGGAAGGAAGTGGACTAAGAAAGGTAAAATATCTACCAAATGGTTCAGGGTTCCCAGATTGAGACATGGGAAACTAAAAAGAAAGAGGTACTGTATTTGAATCATGTGACCTTGGGGGTCCTGCAGGCTGATATTGTACCAGTGGCCAGGGGGCAGATTACCAAACTGTCCCAAAGGCCCGAGAGCTCAGGCCAAACAGCCCCCAGAGCCAGTGTAAAGCCATAGTTATTAACTTTGCACTTCTTGCTTCATAGTCAAATAAGGGCTTAGTCATTCAGTTCAAGCGAATAACAGAGCGCCCTAGTGAAAAACTGAAGGAATAGCCAAACATTCACTTTGAAGACAACACAAGTCGGAAACCGTCCTGTCACATTTGAAGTGAGTGTTTATAGGTTTATCTGAGTGCTCCATGCAATACGGCCGCTTCAACAATGAACTGCAAAACAACAGCAGAAGCTCTTGTCTGCTTCTTCTTTTTAGTTATCGTGTGGTGGGGCTTTTAGTGTTCCTGTGCTGTGAATCCTGTCGAGATGCAGGTCAAGGTGAACTTTGAAGGCATGTTTTAATAATAATGCTGTTGTGGTATTCATGGTGTGAATGTGTGTGCTGTAAATGCTGAATTATTGTGCTGTAGTTGGCTAAAAGTTTGTTTATCAGCCCTGCCGGGGAAGACGAGCCTTTTATATGTCTGTGCCCAATGCCCAGGACCCATCATCGTCTCATAATCCGCCAAAGCCCATTAATTTGAAATATTCCTTCCATGTGTAATATATCTGCTGTCGGGCAGAAACCAACTATGTCCAAATTCCAAAATATTAACTTTTTAGGGAAGAAAACAACAAAAACATGCTTTTAAAACAACACAATACTACCTCGTCAAAGTTGGTATGGTGACTTTATACACAGTCAGATACTTGTCCTTGACTCCTTATATTATCATCACTACATCTCTAGCGGCCTCTAGTGGCAGTGATGTCAGATTTCGGTGCTCTGTTACAGGGTTTTAACTGATTTGTGAACAAGGGACCGCCATCACGCAGACTAAGAATCAACCTGGGGATCACCGTTGTGTTGGGTTGAGATTAGTGCTTTAGTAACACTTGCTATGCATCCCATGTCTGTACATCCCCACTGTTTCTCAACCAATGAGACTACTAGTCTAGGCATAATAGGCCTGCAGGTGCTCCATGGGAAGAAAATGTAAATACAAATACATAAACATCTATTAATCCAGTGGTTCTCTAAATGGGGTCCAGAGACCACCAGGGGTCCTTGAGGGGGTTCCATGGGGTCCCCAGCAAAATGTGTTAATACAGCATCACAATGATTTTAACCCCTTTATCCATGTTTTATACGCTGGCTATTGAAAGATAGCAGATATACAAGCTCACAGCAGTTTGAAAAACCTTGAAAGTGTTTGAAACACAAATCTTCTCTGCTGAGGGTCCCTGGCACGTAACATTTTAAGATAGGGGTCAATGACAGGCTAGGTCGACGGCCAAATATATGTATCAATGTCCTATAAGTCCTTACACAAAAGTTTGAGAACTACTGTATTAATCAATAGATCAGAGCTGGGCTTTTATGACATCATAAAATTGTCACAAAAACAACAGGTACTGGGTCGTACACAGTAAATGGTAAATGGTGCATTTATATAGCGCCTTTATCCAAGGCGCTTTACATAGATTTTGCATTACATTCCCCCAATTCCCCCATTCACACACACATTCATACACCGATTGCGGCGGAAGCCATGCAAGGTACCAACCAGCACATCGGGAGCAATTTGGGGTTCAGTGTCTTGCCCAAGGACACTTCGACATGTAGACAGGATGAGCCGGGATTCGAACTGCCGACCCATGGATCATTGGAAGACCTGCTCTACCTCCTGAGCCACAGTCACACAGAGCCAGTGGCTCTGTGTGCTGGCTCTGTGTGCGACCCTGTATCTTTGTTTTGGTGATGTTGATCTGAGTGGATAGCGCACCAGAAGTCGAAGCGTGTTCGTTACAAGAAAAGTAATTTATCATAAAATTGTCAGCCTGTCTCTACCCAGCCCCAACCTCACTGGAGATGTTAATCAGCAAGAGTAACATGACGACACAGCTGTATGAATGTTCAGGACTCTTGTAATACTTTTACATTCTAATGTTCGCCAGTTGTCAACTGATCACACTAATTCACAAACTGAAGGTAAAAATAATACTATTGTAAGAGTTGTCAGGTGAAAACCTGACTAGTGAAATGTTGTTTTTAATATCCTCATCACATGTCATTATGTGTTGCTGTCATTGCGTATGTATGAACTTAGGCCTACAGTGCTGTGAAAATGAATTAGCTTTTGTCCCTTGGCGACAATAAAGTTTAAAGTCTAAAGTCTTGTGAATAAAAAGATTACCTACCTGCAGTGCATAGCCTTCTGTCTGTCTGTCTGTCTGTCTGTCTGTCTGTCTGTCTCCGTCTGTCTATCTATCATGTCTGTCTGTCTTCTCTCTCTGTTTATCCATTCCTTCTGGCCACTCCCATAGACTAATTTAGTCATTGGCTGAGCATCAGATCCTTATTTTCTGCTCTGTCCTGGCTCACTCCTACAAGGTTGTGTTAAGAAGGAAAGGCCATCTAGAGCATGGCTAATATGTTGACTTGTAGATTTTATGTGAAGTAACCCTCAAAGTCACTCAAAGTCATACAAAGAAAGAAAAGAAGTGTGTGACGTCAGTCACAGAATAAACAGTCACACATGTGTTGAAGGCAAGCAGGTGTAGGCTAGATACTCGTTTATGTTTTGGATTGATTGTTTTACTTCAAATGTCAATTCACGTGTTATGAATTATGTTGTGCACACGTCTGTTCTGTACAATTTCAATGTACAGAACAGACGTGTGCATTTTATCACGAGTGCTCAAATCAAAATTGACAAGCTCATACTTTGCCACATATCTACCTTCATATACTGTAGATGTCCTTTCCTTCTTGACATAACCCTTGTAGGAGTGAGGAACTGAGGATAGCGTTGAGGACAGAAGCTGCTGAGACACACCCACACCCAGCTGTTTCCACTTCCTCGTTATCCTGACAATCAAATGCATTGATTCATCATTTCATCAGATCCTGTGGCTTACACACGACTGACTGCACCCTCGTCATCAACGACGTCATATACACCTGATTCTGTGTATTGACAAAACATAAGTATTTATTTATATATATTTATTTTTAATACAGCGTCAATCAATTTGACCATGCAATCCATATTGTACCATTACTGCTATTACAAAATAAAAGCAGATACAAGCTCACTGCACGTCACTTCATGCTTTGCTGCGAGCTTGTACATCTGCTAACTATTATTAAATGATGTTTTTATAAAAGTATTTTGAATGTTCTTCTATTCTGGGGGACCCTGGCATTTTCAGATGGGTGTCCGTCTGCGGACAAATACATCCTTAGGGTCCCAAAACAAGTTAGGCTGTGACCCCTAAAATAATCTGGGGGTCACTTGGAATGTAAGAGTTTAGGCATTATATTTTGTTTGGCTCGTTCCACAGACAAGAAAATCTACATTGTGAGCTTGTAGATCTGCTATTTTCACACATTTGGCCAACGTTCATGATGTCCCCATACAGTATATGGTAAATTCCATCATTCCATGTGAATGTAGTCAGAAACAACAGGAGATGAAACACAAGATAACCTAAATATTAGTGTAGCCTCTCAGCAGGCGTTGAAGTCTACCCAGAATGTGGGAACTGCACTCGTGTCATCTTGTGAAAACACATGATTTATGGTAAATAAATAGAGCAGTGCAACCGAACCGGCTGTAAAAAGCTTACCTTTACATTTACAGGGCTTCAAAAATGGTCAAATACAATCATGCTTGTTATACCTTACGGCTACCTTACTTACATAGCCACTCTACAATCTCACGACGTGCTGCGTTGCGAGGTAAGCTTGTAGATCTGCTAGTTTTGCCGAATGTTCCCCCCAGCATACGTACGCTGGGGTTCAAGTGGTTAAAGGACAAAGCTACGTAGCATTTTTTCCCAACATATAACACTAATAAAGGAAACATTAAATACTTACATGTTTTGTCAATACACAAAACCAGGTGTAAAATGAAATGTAAGTGCTGCGAACGCATGGCTGGCTGAAATGACTCACTACTAGAGACTTGCAGTAGCATTCCTCTCTGCTTCTCACAGACTGTGGACTCTCTCAGAAAAGTACTTTCCCTACTAACCCATGGTCCATTGTCCAGCTGCATTCCTTAAATACTGCATAAAGGAACAACCCACCTCACCATGACAAGAAAATCCCTTTTAAGTCACTCTCCAGTCAGGAAGATAGAGTATTACCCATGGGGATTAAAGTGGTTAATGATGCTGTATTAACTCATTTGGCTGGGGACCCTCTGGGACCTCCCGCACCAAGGACCCCACTTTTTTATGCAGTTTAGAGACTAGGATTACTGCATGTTTTTTGTGAGGGTATTTATTACTCTAGTCTAGGGGACAGTAGACGGGGAGAACATGCAAACTCCACACAGAGGGGCCCTTTCGACAACCCCCCCTCGGGTATGGGCACTGATGACGCGGAGGAGGCATGCCGCCAGCACCCACAGTGTCCCGAGCAGGAATCGAACCCAGGACCTTCTAGCTGTGGGCGCTCTTATGTCATCATACATAATCTCATTCTGGCCAATCACAATTTGCGTCACACTTTTGTCTACACAGATCATACGGGGCGATAGCCCCTCAAAAGTAACTTCAACATGATTCAGCATTCCCTTCCTTGGGAAAGAATGTGTTTCTAAGATAATTATGCTTTTTTGTAACTTGATTCAGATTGAGCCAATCTTGGCAACATAAAACCTTGTCAGACTTCTATTTCATCACTAAGCCATCATCAGACATAAAATTGGTTAGAGATACAGGCCTGCCTTATTCTGTCTGGGTTTGAACAGTGATGAACAGCCACTGTCGCCACATCGTCCTTGATGGCTTACCATCTGGTCCCCAGAACAATTTGGAAGTTTATCCACTTAAGCCCTATTTTGTAGGCTACTCTACTTCAGCTCTTTAAATATACGTATACCTGCTATTTTTGAACTTTTTGAAGCATTTTGAAAGTCTGTAACAGTAGAAAGCCTATGCCAACGTTTATGCGTTTAACTTGTTAAGCTAATAAATAACTCTCGTGAAGTGAGGGGCGCTTTTATCATCATCATCAAACTACAGTAGGCTACATCCCATTTCGTGCCAAATCGTGCTTTCATGTTATTTGGTACACAAACACACTCAATAATCAAATCAGTAGACTGTACTGGCTGTCATTTTCATCAAAATAAATAGCGTATTAATGCCCACCAATATACAAGACGCTCGAGTTGCAAACACCATGAGATTGTAAAACAAGCAAACTTCCTACACAAAAATATAGATAACAGAGTACATTTCACATCCACGGGTAAATCAAAGAATTACTTCCTATTCCTATAACGAGAAAATAATACAAACATTGGGAAAAGGGAGCAAGAAAGGGCGACTTACTGCTCTCCTGAAGGCACACGTGGAACTTGATTAATTAGCAATCAATATACTGTACATCACCTGCTAACAATGAGAACAGCGCCCCCCAAAGGCTAAACATTAAATTAAACACTGTGTGTGTGTGTGTGTGTGTGTGTGTGTGTGTGTGTGTGTGTGTGTGTGTGTGTGTGTGTGTGTGTGTGTGTGTGTGTGTGTGTGTTGGCCTGGCATTATAAACAAATGTCCCCATAGAACAGTGATTTTAATTAATATGTAGCCTATTTGTCCGTGGACCCACCATCATTCTGTGCCAAGGCTCCCCATTCTTTGAGAGACACATGGTTGGTTCGTATGGTTATTTCAGGGCTTGACCGAATCTGTAATTATTTTGGTGAAACAACAAAGCTTTCACCTTTGGAATTGCATTATGTAATGTAGCCTACACATTGTTCCATTTTTTATTGTATGTGTAACAATTTATGTGTAGGTGTAACGCCTGGGATTCAAACTCAGGCCTCCCACGTGAAAGTTCAACATCTTAACCACTAGACCAAAGGGATATCCCTCTGGACTGACGGAGATAATAGACTTTTGAGGCCATCAGGCAGAGGCTATGAGCCAGCTGCTACATAGGCCTAATTATATAATATTGTATATAATTAATAATTATGATTAAAGTGATTGGGTGCTATAGGCCTATTAACACATGTTGCTATATTAACTATAGGCTTCTTTAGCTGGGGACCCCCTGGTAAACCCCTCAAGGACCACTCAGGGGTCGCTGGACCCCACATAGAGAAGCACTGCCATATAGAAAGCTGTCGTAATGGATCACTGCGCCTCACCACTGATCATAACACCTTGTAGCTACATGTGGCCAGAGAAACGAGTAACCCTCACTGGATGTTGTTACCGTGGCAGACAATGTTGAACTAAGGTCAGGGAGCTGCTTGGATGTTATGGCCCTGTAATGAAAACAAGAGCCTGAGAAATCTCTCATTCAGCCCCTGAACTCAATGCATGCAGTGGTTGCACGTACGCAGCCAGGGACGTGCACACATAAGACATCAAAGGGGGCTTCCTTCAGCCCCTGCCCTAATAAACAACTGCCCTTTCCAGACCCCACAGATGCAGCATAAAACTACATGGTGAAAGAAATGTAAATGCCACTCCTTTCCATGCCATGCCAGAAGGCAGCATTCAGGATAATTGCTTTTTTCCCCGGAAGTCTCCTGAACTTGAACACAGTATTTTGTGTTGAACAAATTTGTTTCGAAATCCATGTCGGACACACCGCATCTCCAGTAGATAAAGACTGCTGGGCTGTGCCCCAAAAATATCAGATCAACAAGCTCTCAAGAGTTGAGAGCTTGTAGATCTGCTATTTTCGCTTGTCTAAGTGTGCCCTCTTACGGGATTTCAGCCCCTGCCTCTCTAACACTCTCTGCACGTACACCTAATGTGTTTTTAGAATGCTGTGTATGTAGCCTATTATGGCAAGGGTTCCCAATAAACCTTTCAGGCCGCGACCCCTCCAGGGGTCATCAATATTATGCCCGTGCACGGACAAATGTGTCCATGGCAGGACTTGGCCTGGTCCGTAGCAATTGTTTTATTTCGAAATTACTGGATGTCAGTCTCCAGGTTTTCTTCAGAATATGTTCTTTATGACACTGATTTACTTACTATATGACACTATGTATGGAACATTATAGGAGTCCACTATAGGATGCTCTGAGAATTACAGACCTGTATAATAATCATTTAGGGCTATGCCTTCATGCGTTTGTCTATAGCCTACTTGTTTTGTATGTCCACGGCAAAAATATAATAGAAATCGAATTTTGACAAAAATGCCACAACGCCTTATACTGCGTACCTCTGAAACAGACACACCATTCACAAGTTTCAGTAAATCAGTTTTGATCCCTCTAGAATTGGGTTAGATACATCCAGGTCAGCATGTTAAATATTAACTTGCAGTGTGTCATCACAGCAGTTTGTAGTCCTCACCTCAATTGCTTTACTTGTTGCAGATATATTGACATAGTGCTGATCTGATGAAAATACTAAATATAGCTGCTAGCAGCAATACCATGGGGCCAACTAAGCAATAACAAAATTCACACCCGTGTGAACTGAGTGGTGCAGCCTGCTAAACACACTGGCTGGCTGCAGTTATAGTTATAGGCCCTCATTTATCAATCGAGTGTAAAATCTGCCATAGATTCGAGTGCAGGTTTCGTAGTACACCCACGTCGCCACGGCATTTATAAAGTGATCGCAAACAGCTGATCCTTCCTTAATTTCGTTCTCACGTTAATAAATGTGACGGCTGAAATCTATCTGGCACGCCCTATGAAATCAAGCCTCGCCCTCGTTTTTGCGACCTGAAAACGGCAATACGTTTACTGAAACCATGGCAACATGAAAAAATAGGTTTCTCCCGTGCCTTGCTGCGCCTCACTCTCTCATACACACGCACAGACGCACAGCACGCACACGCAACTTGCAAGCTGCCCAACTAACTGGTGTGTTGTTAAATAAATAAAAAACGAACACCTGCATGAATTAAATAAAGTTGTAGGCCTACCCTGTCTGTTTCTCCTCTCGCTTCCCTTATTGCTGCCCGCC
Source organism: Protomyctophum bolini (assembly GCF_963924005.1). Taxonomy (NCBI): domain Eukaryota; kingdom Metazoa; phylum Chordata; class Actinopteri; order Myctophiformes; family Myctophidae; genus Protomyctophum; species Protomyctophum bolini. The sequence goes on from NC_137863.1 coordinate 19,135,001, forward strand.
TCACGGTCCTCACCCCCGCACGCCACGCACGCACGCACATATCGCAATTTGCAAGCAACTTTCACTGTGTGTTGTTAGTTGTATATTAAATTATTAAAGTATTTTTAATTTAATATACAACAAGATATATTAGTGAACGAAAACCTGAATCTGAACCATAATTAAATAACAATTAGGCACACACACGAACGGTGACACGCTGCTGTTTTGCAGGTGCTCCTCCTGTCCTGTCTGTCTGTCTCTCTCTATCACTGTGGTCCGTCCGTGACCAACTGCATGCACGTTCGACAGTCTATTTAGATTGCCTCGCAGTCGCTGCAGTGGCTGCAGGACTGTCAACTGTCAATTATATTAATGTGCAGCCAAAATATATGGTAGCCTACTGGTGGTGGTGGGCTGACTGGCTGGGTTAGCCTATACCTATCGCCGATGCGGTTCCCATGCACTTGCGCTGGGCTGGCACGGCACATTTGACATTCCAGTGACACGTCAGGTTTATTAAACGAGGAGGAGATTGCATATACCGTAACTCCAGAAAGACAAGTGCTGTTGGCCTGCTGTAGATTACAGTATATACTGGGCTACCCATGCATGTTGGGACTCTCCGCAGCTGCATTGCACTATAGGCTACTTTCCAACGTCATGGAAATATTCCAGCACAGACAGCCCAAATCCGCATGTATGCCGCATGGACATACATGCAGCATGAGAGAGGCTATCATGTCGTCAAGGCAGTCATAATCAACGTTTATGTAGTGATTTCTGATTTGATCATTGATGAACGAATCATAAACATATGGATGAAGGCTTGCCGCTTGCATGTGTGCTGGTATGTGTTGGCGACGCACGCCGCGCGGTCCCGTCCTCCCGAGCCCCGAAAATGATCTCGCTTTTATCTGAACTGTCAAAACTGTCAAAACCTGTCTAAGCACTTATTTAAATGGTGAATGATTAAGTCCCTTACGCCTATAGCCTGCTAGTACTTACTACAAATAGGCAGCTGTATGCTTGTCATTGTCACTTGGAAATAAAGGCGTGCAGTCCATTTATGCCTTTTTTTAATAAAATAAGCTAACACAATCATAAGCCGCATCACCGCATGCGCTCCAAAAAGTTGCTTGCATAACAAGGCCAGTAAATCACTGTTTGATTAAGCACAAACTAATACATTGTAAACATGTTATATTGTTTTTAATTGCGCGATTTTAATTACTTGTAAAGTTGGAAATCTCTCCCTTTTTTTTTTACATACACATACCGTTTTATATTAACATTTTAGGAGAGAAAACATATGTTTAGATGCCTGTGACAGCGTGTCAGCAGTTCAGACAATGCTGCTCCGCAGCTCGAAGACAGAAAAAAATGCGTACGCCAGTTGAGGAGCAAACGTGGATTTTCAACGTTGTCACGTTCAATTTCAAGCTTTGGCGGAAATGGTAAATGTCAAAAATGTCGGCAATTTCGGCGTGCACCCATATTTTGGCGTACGCACGGTTGATAAATGAGGGCCATAGTGCTCAGTGTGAATGGCCCATTTAGGCTGCTCAACAGTGCCACTTCAGGTCACCCAGAGGTGTTGCAGCTGTTGCACACACACACACACACACACACACACACACACACACACACACACACACACACACACACACACACACACACACACACACACACACACACACACACACACACACACACACACACACACACCCCCAATATTCACAAAAAGCCATAGAAACATACTGTAGCACAGTCTTTCTCAAAGTGGGTCCATGGCAGGGCAGGGGTCCCCACCAAAATGTGTTACTATGATCATTTTACCAACTTAATCCATATGTTATACGTTGGCTATTCAATAATAATATTAATATATTTGAAAGTATTATACATAGCATACAGTACATTGTATAGCACGCACGCGCACGCACACACACGTTTTTGAGGATGTGTAACTCTTACTGTGTGTGTTTCTGTTTCTCTTTTCCCACAGTTTTGTTTATTCAAGATTCACGATACAGTAAATGTGACACACCCATGCGTTTCTGTTTCTCTGGCAAACTCGAGAACTAGCCTATAGGTGAAGTCAAGCCTGGGACCGAGGCTAAGGTGAAGTAGTCATTTAACATCTCATGAATACTGCACGCACGCACACACACACACACACACACACACACACACACACACACACACACACACACACACACACACACACACAGTAGTGTTAGAAAGGTATGCTTAAAAACGTACCTATTGCTTTGCGAGGTATTTAGGCTTCTGTGTCCAACTTGAGAACGAGAGGAGTAATTCAGCACCACATGACTACTGGCTGCTTAATTTAATTTCTGGAGGCCGGACCACAAGGTTTAAAAACTCAAGGACTGCTTGTAGTATCAGGGGGAGGAGACTACTGAACTTGTACACGTACATTTAGCTGTAGAAATAACATTCATTCATATAAACAACTTCTCAAACTTGTTCATGTCGAGGATTCCAATTCCAATTTGACCAGTGACCACGTACCCCCATCTGAAAAAAGGTTTGTGAAATTGTGCGAGGGACCCCCAGAATAGGAAGATTTATGTCAAAAGAAATCCGCAGGCCTTGAAGCTGGCGTAGTGGTCCAACAAGCAACTATAGGCCACAATGTACCCTGACTGCGCATTGCAGGTTCGAGTCCTGATCACAGATGGCCTTTTCTACGAGTCACTCCCCATCTTTCTCCCCATTTCCTCTCAGCCTATTGTCCTATCAATAAAGGCATACAAATCTAAAAAAAATATCTTAAACAAAATGAGCTAAATCATTAAAATTAAAAGTATTGTCATCAAAATGTTAAGTATTCATTATGTACAAGTGAGCTTGTAGATCTGCTATTTTTGAATAACCAATGGATAAATTGATAAAGTGGTTACAGTGATTGTGATGATATATCAACTGGGTGCCCCCTGGAACCACCGCAGGCAACTCTTGTTCTCTATAAAGACTGTCTTTATCTAGAATTAGAGCGCAGACGTCTACAAATTAAGGACTTTGAGTCAAATTTCATAAACCTCTAAACTACCATCCTGCCCAATCTGCCTCCTTCACCGTGTCCCCAATGCTCTTATCCTTTCTCTTATCTCTAACACTTTCACCAACTTTTAGTTGAGAAAGAAACTGCTCTTGAATCAGTGCTTATCACCTTGATAGTCGATACCTATGGGTATGGCCTTGCCTTTTCTGTCTCAGAAGTCCATAGATATTTAAATCAGTCCAGCAGCAACCTATTTTCTCAATACATAAAATTGTGTTAATGCAAGATCATAACACATCTCTATACTTATCATCTTGTTTGTCGTTTTAATGTTCTTAAACACAGATATCAAAAGCAGATCTACAAGCTTAGAACGTGCCACAAAGTGACGTGATTTGAGCTTATAGATCTGCTAATTTGCTACAGTATCTTTGAATTTCAATCCAGAAAAGTAACAGTTCTGGACATACTGTATGAGGTTTCCACCCGACAGACAAGTTGTTACTTCGGCTACTTCTTGTCATTCTTCTAATTAAGTTTCGGTTTCTCCATTCCTTTTCCATTTCAAAGATATAAAAAAATAAAAAAGGTTTCTAATTTTTAGAGTTCATTTTCTGGTAAACGGAGCCGGGCCATGAATCAGGCCCAAAGTCATGGCATAAACTGATCTCTTAATTCTTCAGTTTCCCCCACTGACTCCGTAATTGTGTTATGAGATTATCTTAATCCATTTAGCCGCTTGGTAAACCATCCCCAGGAGACATTCGTGTGAGAATTGTCGAGTTACACATGTGCTCTCATTAAACCCACTAACCCATCAAGACCTTTCATTAAACCCACTAACCCATCAAGACCTGAGGCCGATTCTAAATCAGTTTCCTGAAAAACGCATTCATTTCTATATCAGTGGTTCTCAAACTGTTTCATGTCAACGAAACGGACCCCATCACCCCCTCTCATATAATTAGTCGCTATACTTTTGATTGATTATATGTACCCAATTTACATTTTTTGAAATGTATTTTTTTTTGTGGCTTTCGTCGTTATTTTATATATTTTTTTATAGAGGGACAGACAGTAGGCTGACAAGGAAATGGGGGAGAGAGATGGGGGAAGTGACATGCATTAAAGGCCGTCGGGATCGGGAGTCGAACCCGCAGCACACTGCCAGACTCGGACTACCGGCCAAGGTGCCTGGACCGTTGAGTCACAGGTCAGGCCTTATGTACCTTATTTTCAGTACATTGTTGTTCATCATGTTATTCATCCGACATAATTGGTAGCTTGTAAGAACCAAGATGTCTCCACTAGGCCGGATAGCTATTGTTTTGGTACAGCATCTTGTTATGGTTCAGTTAGTCCTTTGAACAAAAGCATAACCATCACTTCACCACCTATTGTCTTGACTCCCATTTGCTTCCACAAACTTATCAAAATGTTTCATTTTCAAGATTTTGTGGTGCTTGTGGATCAATTTTTCAATAGCCAAACTAAATCATGGTTCCCTTTTTTTCTGCCTTTATTTATAGTATACGATACAGACAGGAAATGGGAAGAGAGACGGGGAGTGACGCGCAGAAAAAGTCATCTGGATCGGGACAGAAACCCGCGTTGAGCTATACATTCACCTGGGGCGGCAGAGGCTGAGCGGTAGAGCAGCCAGATGGAGAACTGCAAGGCTCCCAGTTGGACCCCAGGCTCCCCCAGAGTTGGTGTCAAAGTTCAGTGCCATTGATCAAGACACTGAACCCGATGTGCAGGTTGGTGCCTTGCATGATCACCTCCGCCATGGGTGAATGAAATGCACAAAGCACTTCTGGATAAAAGTACTATATTTTATTGTGCACCTTATTCTTGACCCTTCTCCAGGGTGGCACCATTGCAATATCTGGTCACATAATGCAGGTAATCAGTGTGTTACCAGATTTTGCAAGAGAAAAAGGGCTAAAGTTACCACTTTACAGCGGGCCATTTAAAAATAGCAGATCTAAAAGCTCACAACGCGTCACATAGGGACATGTGTGCTTGTAGATCTGAAATTTTCAAAACATTAAAAAAGAGAAATCTTGTATGGCGGTTCCCTGGCACAACATAATTTCAGATGGCATCTGTGGACACATACATATTAATCTGGGTGTCCTTGACATGGGAAAAAAAATAATAACACTGGTTTAAAATAAAATCGGGTTAAACTTGGGTGAGACCAACAGATGAACCATGTCCTCAAATCTTTGGCTCTCTGCCCCACAGCCCATTGAGTTTGACTTTATTATGATGCCCATTAGCTGGTGCAGAACAATATAATCCCTCACTACGTATATTGTCCAGTTTAGTGACACATAAGCTCACCATTAACGCCCACACATCCAACGGTTAATCTTGTACGGGCACAAATATAGCCATGGCGAGTATTAAATAAAAATGGATATGAAGTGAACTGACCCCTGTAACGCGCTTAAAATGGGATGATTTGACCATCAAAGTGGTTTACAAGTGTCTACCATTTGCCCTGAGCAAAAACCATAACTTACTGTAAGTTGCAAGGGGCCAAAATAAATACAAAGCAGACATTCTCTCTCACACACAAATTATGAAATTATTATGTACATGAATGGGAAATGCATAAAAAGTTTATTAATTATTATTATTATTATGAATCATTTCCACCTTTGGGAAAGGTGATGCATTGAGAAATAATAAAAAGTGAGACAAGCATAGAGGGTCCAAACAAAAACACAGCAAACGGTACTGAGCGTCTTTGTCTACACAGAACTGTTTGTGTATTTAGTTTTGTTTTCCGTTCTCATCATTGCTCCCCAACCCCAACAGAAAGTGCTCCGCATGACAAAAACAGTAAAAAGCAGAATTGAAACAGTCACATCCACCCCTGCTTTAAAAAGGAGTAGTTTACCCTCAAAACACCAAATAATATATCAATTGCACACCCCATGAAGCCTTGAACTCATGGATATTTTTTGTTTCATTCCTAAGGCAATTATTTGATGACCCGTGGAGTGACCAGTGGAGTCCGAGACTGAGCAAAATACAAATAAATCAAAAATGAAATGATTCACAGGACACAGGCATTGATCACCCCATGTGCACAGGCGCCCCCACCACCTCGTACAATTCAGCAATCAAAGTCCTAGTCTCAAGTCCCATCTCAGAGCACAGAAAATTCCAACAGTTAGTTTTCACTTGGCAACATTGAAGTAAAATAATATATAAAGAACATTCCTTGGCGGAATGGTCGTCAAAAAAAAAAACTCCATGAATTCAAGGCTTAATGGGGTGTGTGCAATTGATAGAAAAATAAGTCATTTTGTGGGTGAACTACTACTGAACTAACAGGCAAAGCACAGTTGGGACCGATCAACATTTCAGGAATGGATCCAAATTGCTCGTTTTCCTCACAACAAGACAACTGATCATGTATTATTCATCACTCGATCTCTGATGAATGTAAACCCAACCCACACAGACACAAGCGTTTCAGTTTGAACTGAGAGAAGGCTATTGCCTATATATGGAATGTTGAGCCTGCAAGTTAGTTTTTCAGGTTCTGAAAAAAAGAACAACCCAGAAAGATGTAAAAAAGCGCGTCGTTAACGTTCCAATGTTTCGTTTTCCTCTGGTCATCATTTTGCATCAAGAGAAAAGCACACCTTAAGATGTGTTTCTCAAAGAGAGCTTTTCATTTTTTCTTTATCTTCCCTGCCATAATGACAAATTTACAATTCTGGGTTTTCAGGAAAGCAGAGACCCTCATTTATATACGGAAAACTTTTGTAAAAATAAGGAGTGAGTGAGTTCTACAGTAGTCCTTGTCCCTGTGCGGGATGTGGATACGTGTGTGTGTCATGTATGTACACACATGTTTTAGATCAGAATTTAACTGTCCACTGCTTCACGCTGGCGTCGTGCGAGGTGGTGACCAGGGTGTGCTCGTCCACCCAGGCCAGGCCGCTGACATGGTGCAGCTTGTGGGCATCTGTGAACATCAGAGTAGCAACACAGAACGTGTCACAAATGTATCAAACAGTGGCGTTTGTCGACTAAAACTAAGACGAACGACTAAAATGGAAATTAAATAAAAACCAAGCTATGATGACTAAAAATAAATATACTGACGATCGTCAACAAATAACTAGACTAAATTGTTAGGAAGGGTCTAGTGCAGCGGTTCCCATGCACCCCCTGTTCCCCAACCGACCTAGCTGACGCACCACCCGAAATGGAAATATACATTGCTATATAGAGACATATGTTTCCTATTTATCCACATATGCACATACAGTATATGAACCCGAATATGGCATTTATATGCAGCATAGGCTATATTCTGCATATACTTGCCATATATTGGCATAATATGTTAGTATATTTAAATTAAACCATAGCACCACCATTAGCCTTTCCATGTCGCACACCCCCTAGAAGGCGCCCGCGCACCACAAGGGGTGCACGCACCCGTTTTGGAACCACTGGACTAGTGGATAAGAGATCCAGTATAAGTCATTTTACAATTAGTTGTGAGCTTGTAGATAGTCTAATTTCAGCATGCAATGCGTCGCAGTTGTGGGCTTGTAGATCGGCTATTTTCAGCAAGTCATTACGACGGCATCAAGGCCCGCCAAAATACATTTTGTTCGACTAAATCAACTGTAGATTTAATCGACTACAATCTTATATTTAGGAGACTAAAACTAGACCAACACTAAAACATTCCGGGTGACTAAAACTAAATTAAAACTATTCAAGAGACCATGACTAAAACTTGAAATGTGCTGCCAAAAACCAACTATGAAAGGAACAACCTGTATTGGCCGTTTTCAAGCCCTTATTAGGAAGAATTGTGTTGTGTGATGAAGTATAAACGGGGGGGGGCTCTAGAGAAGTTAAGAGTTATTATGTTGTTTCTGTCCACAAGAGGGTGCTTGTATTCACTTGAACTTTTTTTCCAACATCTCCTGCAGATATCCTGGTTATTTTCTGTGAATAATAATTTCCTCAACACAACCTATAACCTTATTCAGTAAAACAATGCCTAAACCTAACGTTATTCCTAAATGTCAAATCAGTAAAACTATGCCTAACCCTAAACTAATTCCTAACCGTAACCTCAGTAAAACGATACAAGAACCGATGGGGGGGCACTCGGTCGACGGCCAAAATTGAGTCGAGCGTTCCAGTTACCGTGAGATTTCGCATGAAATGTACTTGACATAGCCGCGACAACATAAATAATGTATGGACAATACCACATTTTAAGTATAACCTTCCATTGTCATAATATAGTAATAGGTTTTGCATTTCTGGATACAATTTCAGGTAAATAATTTAAAAGCCTAAACACATGTGTGAGTGTTGCCATTGTACCTAGCTAAAGTACTGTATGAACCATGTGTGAGTGGTGCCATTGTACCTAGCTAAAGTATGAACCATGTGTGAGTGTTGCCATTGTACCTAGCTAAAGTACTGTATGAACCATGTGTGAGTGGTGCCATTGTACCTAGCTAAAGTATGAACCATGTGTGAGTGTTGCCATTGTACCTAGCTAAAGTATGAACCTACCTGCTATCCTGATCCTCTTGTCCGAGTCGTTGACGGTCCAGACAAAGACCATCATGTCCATCCCTCCGCTGGCAAAGTGCTCGTTATCAGGTGACCAGGCCACTGTGACGATTTTTGCGTGGTGTCCATAGAACTCATCTTTGAGCTAGAAGGGAAGTGGCAGGGGAGAGAAAAACAGTTACAACTTCATAGATCAGTGCTTCTCAGACTTTTCTCACGTCAAAGGACCCCAAGGATCCCTTGGAGGTCCACTGCTGTAAACTGTGTGGGAAAGACACGTCAGCCAGGGTAATGCTCCTGGCTGTGTGTGTGTCTGTTAACAAGATGACTGCAAAATGGATGATGGCAGATTTACATACAATTTGAGGAGGGATGATGAGCAAGCTGCGCCGAAAGGGAATTTTAACTTTTGGGTGAAAGAGGTCTAAGGTTAAGGTCAAAAATCAATAAGGAACTGGTTGGAATAACGTGTTTCTTCCATGCGCTACGTCCGGCCGGGGAAACTCCCGCCGTCAGGTGAAAAGAAGCAGCTTGGACTCCTCGTGCATAGAAGGAAACATGTATGTCCGCTGCTCCCCCAGGTTTGCAGAGGAAGTGTAGCGCCCAGGATTAACAGATGGGTGGGTTTTCATTACACTTGGTGGTAATTAAAAACGTCCAAATAAAATAATCAGATGTGCCTTCCATTTAGACGGCAACGGCATTGTCCGGAGGTTTAAACCCCAAAAAAGTGAAACCACCTCCCAGTGGAAATCTTTGGAAACGCTCCGTCTCGTTTCGAGCTCGTTGGTTCTGCTACTTTTAATGCTTCCGTGAACCAAGTAAGGGCCAAGTAATTTAGGAAAAACAAGAAAAGTTAAGAGTTATGGAGAAGATAAGAGGAGGTTGTGTGTGGGGCATTACTTACCGCATAGCTGTCTGCAACGGTGAAGACCGAGACCACCTTCTTCTCGTCCGTGACCGCGAGGTAGGCTCCGTCGTTGGAGTAGGCCATGTCCGTGACGGGACCCTTGACCTCCATGCTCTGGCCCTCCTCTTTCAGTGTGTTCCCCTCGATGGAGTACAGGTGCACCTTCCCAGTCTGAGGAGGAGGAGGAGGAGAGATACATGACAACTTGACAAGGCATTGGAACAAACCATTAACTCTTTGGGAGAAATTCCTGGAAAGCAAATTTGTGTACCATTTCATGTATACTGGCTCCAATTAGGGTCTTTTTTGCTATAACTGACCCCGCACATACTACACCACCACCCCTCTTTTCTGGAGACTGAACTAAAGGGCAACTGCAGTATATTTTCTCGCCCCATAGGGACACTAACCAATCCTCTTTCGTGTCGTGGGTGCTATCCAATATTAATGTTTTTAACCAATCCTTTCACTTAGATTCCCATCTCTGTCCTGTGTTTTTATGGTTTCTACCAGTGTGCTTTCCACTTACAGCATCCCCCACTGCAGCAGTAGTGCCTCCAGGGTGCAGGACTCCGGCCTCTGGGTCGTAGCCCAGGTTGTCCAGAGAGAACACCTTCCTCTTGTCCTTCATCAGGACCAGCTGTTTACGGTAAAGGGAAAAGGGATATGGTGAATCACATTGATGAAAGCAAATATCACTGAAAATATTTGTATGACCAAGTCCTAATGTGAGATTTGTGAAAAAGTGAGAAAGGAGCCATCCAACACACACATACACACACACACACACACACACACACACACACTAGCGCTGTTTCCTAAACAAATTTAACTCAAGATGTAAAGTTATGTTTCAGTAATACAGTTTCTGCTGTTCTACTACATGCATACTGCCAAGTAACCATGTGAAGAAATCACAGATTGAGGCTTTAACCTTTGCTTTTATTTTAAATATCAGAGACTATTGAGATTTCATGGAAGATGCATCTGAACATATTGCGAGTTTGACCACTTCAAATGCGCCTCCAACCTTAAAATAGTATCCAATAATAGTCTATCTACAAGCTCTCAATGCTTTCATTTTTATGAATTCCAAATGACTAAGAACTTCAATCCATGGGATTAATCTTTCTGGGCGTCTCACCTCACCACCGAAAATCCAGACTATGTATGAGCCTTTAGTGTCGAAGTGTCCTTGAGCAAGACTCTGAACCCCTAATTGCTCCCGATGAGCAGGTTGGTGCCTTGCACGGTTTCCTCCATCATCGGTGTATGAACGCGTGAGTGAATTAAATGCACAATCTATGTAAAGCGCCTTGGATAAAGGCACTATATAAATGCACCATTTAAAATGTGTGTGGGAGGCATAGAACACAGAGCAAGATGGACAACTGATATTAGAGGAGCCTGCATGATTACCTGGCCAATGATATTAGAGGAGGAGCATGCATGATTACCTGGCCAATGATATTAGAGGAGGAGCATGCCTGATTACCTGGCCAATGATATTAGAGGAGCATGCATGATTACCTGGCCAATGATATTAGAGGAAGAGCATGCATGAGTACCTGGTCAATGATATTAGAGGAGGAGCATGCATGAGTACCTGGTCAATGATATTAGAGGAGGAGCATGCATGATTATTGATTACCTGGCCAATGATATTAGAGGAGGAGCATGCATTGATTACCTGGCCAATTATATTAGAGGAGGAGCATGCATGATTATTGATTACCTGGCCAATGATATTAGAGGAGGAGCATGCATTGATTACCTGGCCAATGCACACAGCCAGCGTCAGCCCTCCTGGTGCCACCGACACACATTTAGGCTGGGAATCCATCTTCACCAAATCAGAGGCACTGGAGAAAACAGTATTATCAGACGTGGTACTATCAATTAACACAATCCATGCCAGTACATTACAATAGAAATGCAGACGAGGTGCGAGCGTTTCTATTGTAAAAAAGAAGTTAAAAAAAACACAAGGGGTTAGTGCTTAAAACGTAACCCGTCGTTCCTTGGCTTGGGTTAAAAACAGCAACAGGTTGCAAGACTTCACAGAACAACTGTGTCATTGTGTTTAGAGATAATTACCGGTATTTGAGATTTAAAAAAAAATAAAAAAGAAAGAAAAAGAGGAAATAGCAGCTCTACAAGCTTACGAGTCAACGCATTGTAAGTTTGTACATCAGCTTTTTCCGCAATGTTTCAGGAAATGTCAGTACTTTCTTAGTTATGTTGTCATATGACCTGTGCAATTTTCAATTACGAAGCCTAAAAAGGCAACCAGAAATAGTTTCAATATGGTTCAATGCAAAAACACACATTTACTTTAAATTGGTAAATTATGTGTGTGAAAATGACTTAAACTTTGTAACCGTAACAGCCCTAATTGTTGTGCAGCGTACCTGTACTCCTTTTTGTTGAGGTTGATGAAGCGCACCGTATCGTCCATGCTGCAGGTCACCAGCTGGCCGGCGTCATCCACCACCATCCTGCTCACCTGGTTGGTATGGCCCTTGCCCGAGAACTCCCCATTCTCCCCGGTTTCCGAGTCCCAGTAATGTGAACACAGGATTAAGGAGGAATACTTTCAGAAGGACTAGGACTAGGGAAACGTCTCATCTATATATAATCCCTATCTGTCTGTCCGTCTATGTCCCTTTTATGCCCATAGATCTCCAAACTTCCGGAGTTGGTGCATCAATAATTGTGAAGTGAAGTAGAAAAGTGAAGACGGAAAAGTGAGGACGCAAATTGTGATTGGCTGAAGGTGTGCCGTTCTGTTCTGTGATTAGCTGGAAGCTGTGTCATTCTGTGTTGTGATTGACTGAGCATCGCATAAGGGGTGTGCGCTACACAAGTGGGTTTTTAAACAGAACAGCTGGTGGATGGAAAGGACACTAGGCTTCAACTTGTAGCTTTGGAAAAGCGTTTGTTTTTTTGCCGACGGCACAAACCTTTTCCAGGTGGGTGTCCACAGCCAAATACATATCAATCTATGTCCTTGGCAAGGAAAGGTTTGAGAACCGCTGATATAGGCCGCCGCCTTACTGGCAAAGTGATGAGAGCACGTACTGCATTTAAGCAAGAGTACATAAAGAGAAAGTACTGTAATTGATCATAAACACATAAAAGAGGCCACCTGCTTGCATTGTGTGCCATCTGGTTAACACCACCATTTGAGCAGTGAAAAGGATATTGATGTGTCCATCATGACTGCCAGTGTAGATGAATGTCCGCCCTTCGTTTTTGTGAACCGTTACAGTCTGTATGGATTTGCTGTGCCCCTGTAATAAAAATGGAAATTATTTCAAATTGGGCATCACACGGTAGACAACAGGTATAACATAAAAAATAATATAAATATTAGCCACAATGTACACAACAGTAGTATAACATTTAAACATAAAAACTGCAATACTGTATAAAATGTATAAAACCAAGCCAGTGGCCATTGTAAAAGGCGTAAAAGGCCTTTTCCCCTGATTCTCTGGATTAAGAGCGCCTGCAGTGCTAAATGCTAACAGTGCATGTTTTCACTTGATAAATACTGAATCCATGATTGCTCACACCAAGTGTGCATTTTGTTTCCATGGAGGTATATTTTGATGCGCTTTGAGTCCGGGTGCGGGAGTCCGGGAGTAATCTGATCCCAGGTCAGTGTAATCATGGTTAACACTTCATGCTTTTCTCTACCGATCAGTGCTGAGCACGGGTCTTCTCAGATCCACTCGGGTATTATCCATAATGATAAAGAGATACGAGGTCCGAGATAATAGAACCCAACAGACACACTCCGAGTGATTATGGTAAAACAAGGATCCGGACAGGTCGCCTATTCTTTTGGGTTTTTTTAATCGGGGAACCCAATGTGAAGTTCAGAGATGTAGGACGCAAAATGCCAGGTTTTCAAATCTGACTTGAATAGAGCTTGATTTACATAAATGTGGGGTTCTTTCATTATGGCGTTATTATGAAACCTTGGATCTCTATTACAGTCCAATTCAATGTTAAACTTGGCAATGTTATATGATCCCACTAATGAAGATGTGCCAACCGCCATTCAACAACATTTTGGCAGCAAATGATGGATTGGAACCATTTTGTATTCTGCGCCCCCATATCCTGTCCACATGGCTTCTTCGGCCTGTGAACGTCTCTAGACTCTGGTTGTGTATTCATAAGCCATGAACGACAGCACTCCCGCGCGCTCTTTGTTTTTGCTTGACGGAGTGTGCAATCAGAAAAAAGAAGAAACGATATTCTCTGGGAAATTGGAAGCAACATCTACAAAATTGCATACTGCATGTCCTGAAATTTAAAAAACAGCAAAAGTAGCAGATCCATGCACAAAGCTAGATATTTTTGGCTTCCCCCCCCCCCCCCCATCCTTAGGTCAGGATTTGTTTTAGGATCTACATCAGGCTTAAATGGGATGAAGTATTGAACCAATCAAAGACCGACCTTAATTGTGCGCAGGGGCCGGTCTGGGTTGTTCTTGTCCAGGTAGTTGATGTATCCCGACAGGGAGATACTGATGAGGTGGTCTTTCAGCCACAGGCAGCCCAGCTGCTGGTCCATGAGGTCAGGGCCCATGTTGAAGGTGGTGACCACCGTGCCCGTTGCCACGTCCCACAGCTTCACTGTCTTGTCCCCCGAGGCGGACATCAGCTGGGAGCTGTCGGGGCTCCAGCACACCTGGGACGAGGAGGTTAACCCGTTTACACAAGTTCTACAAATTTCTTCTAAACCCCGACTGAACCACTGAACCACTGAACCACTGACACAGAAACATAGGTTTTCTGCAAAACCTATGTTTCTGTGTCAGTGGTTCTCAAGCTATTTCATGTCAAGGACCCCTAGAATTATTATGTATTTGGCCGCCGACCCCCATTTGAAAATATCTAGTTCCAGGGCAAAAGACGCAAAGATTTTAGTTAAAAACTTTCCGAAAGAATATATATTCAAAGATTTGTGCCACATTTTCATGATTTTTCAAAAATAGCAGACCTACAAGTTCATAGCACGGCACTCGGTGCTGCGCTATGAGCTTGTAGATCTTCTATTTTTCATAAGCTAAAGTATAACAATGCTATAAACACTGAAAGGGGTTCCGCCAAAAATGGGTTAAGAAAGAGGATTTCAGTGATGCACACAGACGTGTTGTTGTGTCCTCTTCCCCCTCCACTCTGAAAGCACTGGGTTGTAATTAAGGCCGGCACGATAATGTATTACAGACAGTGGTTCAAAGTCAAACCTTTTTCAAGTCAAGGACCCCCAAATTGATATGTATTTGGCCGCGACCGCCTATCTGGAAATGAATCGTGCCAGGGACCCCCAGTAGCGAAGATGTGTTAATTTCCAAACACTTCCAAGATTTTTCAAAAAGCAAGTAATAGCAGATGCACAAGCGTGGCATAAAGTGACATGCTGTGAGCTTGTAGATTAGCCTTTGTTTATAGCCAAGTAAGCAAACGCATATAATGATTGTGATGCTATATTAACATGCACCCCTGGGGGTTCCGGAACCCACTTTGAGAACCACTGGTATAGGCATTTTACGTGACAATCAATTGGCATTCAAATAATTGTTATTAAACCATGGCAGGTAGAGTAGAACTAATAACTTAGATACCGGTATACAAAGAAATCAGCAACAATAATCAAAATAATGTACTATACCAGGGGTGCCCAAAAGGTAGAAATTATAGACTTTTTTGCAATAGTAAAGTAACTATACTATTGCAAAGAAATATCATATATTTTATACTTTCAAAACCTTTATAAAATAACCGGTCTACAAGCTCACAACGCATTGTATTGCCACATGTTGAAAGCCTGTGGAGCTGCCATTTACCATTTGAAAAGATATATATTTCCCGGATCCACTAACAGCAATTATGGGAGTCACAGGGCCCGGGGTCAAACTGTCTACTTATATAACATGGTAAAATATGTGACTCTACTGGCTCGCAGACTGATACTGTTGAATTGGAAACAAGCACAGGTTCCAACTCACACTTCACTTATGAAGGATGTTATGCATTACTTACAATTGGAAAAGATTAAATTTGAATTGAGAGGGAGTGAAGATAGGTTCTACCAGACATGGCAACCCTTCATTGAATATTTTAATAGGTGCACGCTAACCCCTCCTACACAATAGATAGCACAATAGAAAATTGGAAAGAAAGAAAAGGAACTGAAAGAAAAGGAACTGAGTGTTTTTTCTTTATTTTATTTTTTATTATTTAAAAAAGAATGTCTAACTTACTTAATTCACAACATGTTGGAAGTTTGAGAGCAAGAGTGTCTGTCCTGTTGTCTGTTTTGTTTGTCTGTTCACACTTGTCATTGTTTAACTGTTTTTTTGTTTTACACTTATGTCTTTTTTATTATACTGTATGTGGAACATTTACATTGCCTGTTATTTTTTTCATTTTTATTTAACTGAACTACTTATTATCATTGTCTAAATCTGAAATTGTCTTACAAAAATGCCTAATAAAAACAGTATTAAAAAAAAAAGAAAAGATATATATTTATGAAATGTTAAACAGATTAACTTGACGATCAATTATGCAAAATAATTGTGATTATATTAAATAATTGTGACAGACCTATGGCTTGTATGACAGTCATTGCATACTGGTGCCATGCATGAAATAGTCTTATAATCCTAACTAATAATTAAAAATACAATTATGGCGACCACTCCGAATAGTGAAAAACAAATAGTATCCAAGTGAGCAAATAAAAGAAAAAGTTGTATTAAGTTGGAAACTTTGATTATGTGAAACCATAAGCCATTTCAAAACACAGAAAAGATGAGCTATCAATTACTTACTGCGTAAATTCCTCCACTATGTGCCCTTTCTCCACCAATTGAGGATATCTTTTCACTGGTCTTCCCGTCGAACATGAGGATCTGTGAAATCAAAACCAGTCACGATGATGGCGAGGAATTCAGTGATCATTTTCCACATCAAACAAGATTATCGTCTCCGTCGGGTGGAAACCTCATATGTCCAAAACTGTTGCTTTTCAGGATTCAAATTCAAAGATAACAAAAGCAGCAAAACTACAAGATGAACGCATCACTTTGCACCAAACTTGGATCTGCTACTTTTTATGCTTTTGTGTGACGCTGTAGTGCACTAATTTTACGAATAATAATAAAATATAGAGGTTTGTGCCCGGCATCAGCGATGAGTCACAATGTCAGTCAATATTGGCTGTGAACTTGTTGGCTTTGGACCCGATACTCACTTGACCATCAGCACTGGCTGTAACAAAGCGGCTTCCATCTGGGGAGAATCGCACACAGTTGACGAACCCTGTGTGTTCCTTTGACGAGTCAGCAGAAAGAAAAGAAAATTAACCTCAAACAAACATGGATTGAAGCAAAAATACAATATCACAACCAAAAATGTTTGTATGGCCATTGGCCATGATTTCCATTAGCATTTAGCAACATTATAATATGTAAAATAAATGTTTATGAATGATGTTCCTTGTTGGAATCGTTCCCGTTCTACATGCAGTACTAAACTGAAATTACAGCTTAATGCTTTAACCTTGAAATATCCAGAGACTATTAAGATTTTATGAGTGTTTTTAAGATGCTTCTGAACATATTGCCAGTTAGACCACTTCAAATGCTCTAATCTTAAAATAACCCAAATAAACAGCCCACCTACAAGCTACAATCAGTGTGTGTGTGTGTGTGTGTCATGTCAATAGTGATCTCTGTGACTTAGGCCTGACTCACACCTTTGCAACAGATTGATGTATAGCTGATGCATGAGACTTATTGACTGATGCAAGCTCACAATGCATTTCCAATGGGAGTCACATGGTTTGACACAACATTTGTGTTGTATGAGGGGCAGTCGAAACACAGCCGAAAGCCGTACAACACAAATGTTGTGTCAAACCATGTGACTTCCATTGGAAATGCATTGGGTCAAGATGTAAACAAATCCTTTCTTTACATCTAGCATGCATCAATGTTGTATACTAGATGCGAAGGTGTGAGTCAGGCCTTAGTCAGGTGACCCTTCTTGTTAACTGAGGTTGTGAGCAGGATTGCAGGATTGCAATAGGTTGCAGAGGACCATTAAAACAGCAGCTAAAATCATCGGCACTACAGAATTACCCAGTCTCCATAACATCTACACCACGCGCTGTATGAAAAAAGCCCATAACATCATGGAAGACACCAGCCACCCCGCAAATACCCTGTTCAAACTACTCCCTTCCAAAAAATGCTACCAGAGCATCAAATCTCGTACCACCCGTCTCAGTAACAGTTTTTACCCGAACTGTATTGCACTTCATTTCACTTGCACTTTTCTTTTCCTGTTTTTCATCTTTTTGTTTTATGTCCTGTGTATGTAAGATTGAGAGTGCTCTGAGCAAAACAAATTTCATTGTATGTATACTCTGTATTTATACAAATGACAAATAAACCTGAACCTGAACCTGAACCTGAGCAGAATACGGAACCACAACAGAGAGGGACATGTTAGGTTGAGGAAGCTGGCCTTTTGGTTTCAAGGCGGATCTCTCCGTCTGTCCTTACATGGGCTACTGCTGTGCTGAGACTACACTCACTACAGGCAGCCCTGGATCAACAGATTTCAGACTACACTCACTACAGGCAGCCCTGGATCAACATATTTCAGGCCCACACAAAAAGGTTTACAGTCAACACTGAAGTGGGAGGTAAAAGTTTCTGCTGTTCTGATTTCCAAAAAGAAAAAAAGACAATCTTCAACTTGAACTAACCAGAAGCAAGATTATACATCATTAATACTTATAACTTTACATCACTGACTCTCAAACCTGCCTTGTGATTGAAATAAAATGCAGTTCAATAACTCCATGTTGTATGTAACAACTAGGCCCAATATGTGAGAGGAAGGATCTAAACCAAAAGCAGTTATCTAGCACAGGTCCATGATAAAAAACAAGTTCACACATGCCCTAGTTGTGTAAGAATTCTGAGCTAAACTCTGCATAGTGAAAACTCTGGTAGACGTTCACAGGGCAAAAGGCTACTACTTTCTGAGGAATGCAATTCACACATATCCAAAGAATGTTATGGGGGTGAAATGACCAGAAATGGACAAATATCTACCCTGTCAAGGAGCTGTGGAATGGACAAAACTGGAGTGCAAACCAAAAAAAAGGCCCACGAAGGGGAAAAACAAAAACAAAAGAAACGACATTATCATGGTCAAGAATCTGACTGTGGAATATAACCTATATTATTTTCAGGTGCAGCTGGAAACAAAAACAAGATAGCCATAAACTTCATGGGGCCAGTCCAATGGAAACAAAATAGCCATAAACTTCATGGGACCAGTCCAATGGAAACAAAAACAAGATAGCCATAAACTTCATGGGGCCAGTCCAATGGAAACAAAATAGCCATAAACTTCATGGGACCAGTCCAATGGAAACAAAAACAAGATAGCCATAAACTTCATGGGGCCAGTCCAATGGAAACAAAATAGCCATAAACTTCATGGGACCAGTCCAATGGAAACAAAAACAAGATAGCCATAAACTTCATGGGGCCAGTCCAATGGCGGCTCTTCTACATTAGAGACTTCTATTGGCCAATAGTGACAAAGGCCTGAACAGGAAGTTTACAGAATGCATCGGAGTCTAGAGGCTTTGCAGTGACAAACGACGAGTTACATGAACCAAGTGACCGGGCTGTTTTCTGCCCCCTCAATGTCTTAACTCTGTCTTACTCTATGGCTCTGGCCATAAATAAGCTGTCATTTGGCACTAATGTAAGCACAATAATTAAGCCAACTGAAATATCTCTTCTCCTCCCACTTCATCAGACACCTCCCTAGCAGCTTAGGACAAGAGACCCACACAATACCCTTTCCAAAAGCTGCTCAAATGCCTTAAAAAAACAAATATATATATATATAAAACCGCTTTTTACTCACAGTCATCGTGCTCTTGTACTTGAAGGGGGGTCCTTCAGAGAAGGCAACAGAGGTGTCATCACTACCAGTGACCAGGCGGTATGGCCGCGTCTGCTTGAGATCTACGCTGTTGATGACTTTGTAGTGGCCAAACACCTCTCCCACTGAGGAGCCGGTGTTCCATAAGAACACAGCACCGTACCTGAGGTGAACACAATATGACAAGTTATATGGTTTATATAGACGAGTGGTTCTCAAACCTTTTCATGTCAAGCACCCTCAAATGTATTTGGCCGGGGCTTAGTTCTAAGTAAGATCTCCCCCCCATAACACCTACTTTTCTCGCCCCTCGCCCACAACAGCGAGCCTCTGGCTGTCCTCCGTCCAGGCAATATCCTTGATCCTCCCCCCGAATGGCTGGTACTCATATTTGAGCAAGTGCTCCTTCTGGGTGGTGTCCCAGATTCTGATCTTTCCAGACACATCTGAGGGAAACGCAGGCAAGGAGAGACACAGCAGTAGTCACTGTTGTGGTACGTGGCCACATTTCATAGACACAATCTGTAGCACAGTCAGTGGTTCTCAAAGTGGGGTCTTTGAGGGGGTTCAGGGGGGTCCCCAGTAAAGGGAGGTTGAGAACCACTGCAGTAGCGCATGTCAAATATGTGTGGCTTTAGAAGAGGAAGGGAAGTATTAATATGCATTAGAGTAAGTTTTCTACTGGAAGCTAGTATGCAGTGACTTCTTCTAAATGTACACATTTTAGTTTCAGCACCTGTGATTTTCTTTGGAGATGTACGTGCTTCCCTCTGGACTCTGTTTTAATATGTAGCTTACCTCCGGAGGCGATGTAGAAGCCACTGGGAGCGTACTTGGCAACAGTCACTTGGTGTGGGTGCTCTGTGTAGATGTCAGCTATCGCAGGGTTCTGTCAAAGACAAGGAGGGGAGAGAGACATTGGCGGATCTGTCCGTGTGTGACCGACGATATGGAACAAAGCATCCAAACCGCTTACGCCGCATGGCACTTAAACATATTATTAGTCAATGTCGGCTCAAGATAAATTAAACCTACATCGATGTTCCTGATGATGACACTCTTCCCGTTGGTGTAGAGAAAATTGACGCCTTTGGGATCTCCGCCGAGCACTTTGGCCACTCCCCTCTCCATGGAAGGGAGGCTGGCGAATACGTGTTCTGAAGAGAGAGGGGGCGAGGGCTATGATCATTCATCCACATCAAGCATAATCACACACACTATGCCTGATTTAGACTTTGTTGCATCCTAGTGCATCACAACACATCATGAATCTGAAGCGTTGTGGGCTTGTATCTCTGCCATTTATAGCATGCAACTATAAATCAGGTGCTTTACTTTGCATAAAACCAAATAGCATATAGCTGCATACCCACTGGTTTCCGGCTATACACAGTATAAATACTGTCAGTTTGTAACTGACTGAACAAAATTAACCAAAATTGTCCATTACAAATTACAGGTCAATTGTGTTCCATCTGGTACACTGTCTTCCAGAGTTAAAATAGGCAAACATAATTAGTTCATACAGCATCAAAATCCTATCAAACCCTTTATCCATATGTTGGCTATTTAAAATTAGCAGATATATACACAATAGAAGAATACAATTTAGAATAATCTTGGAAGTGTTTAAATAATTTCAAATAGTTTAGCTTTCTTTTATTTCTAACACAAAAGTGTCTCTTCTGGGGGTGTCCCTGGCATAAAACATTTTCAGATGGGGTCCGTGGCCAAATATATCCATTTGGGGTTGCTCCTTAGGAACTTGACACAAAAACGTTTGATAACCACTACTTTACTACAGGTCAATTTTGTTCCTTTAGTCCATTAGCCAAGAGTTAAAATAGGCCAACATATTTTTTTGTACAGTGAGTGGTTACAGACCGTCACATACCGCGTGACAGATGCAGGGGACCCCTTGTGCTAAACATGCCCCCTCCTCTGTCTCTCTCCGTCACTCCTTTGTAGACCTGTCATAACAATGCATAGAAATGCATGCACAGCTATTTCCTCCCAAAAGTAGTATTGCTATGGGCAAGGGAGGCTAAAAGCTAATGGAAATCTTCAGTCATGGTTGGTTGGTGCACCGCTCATTCAGGCTACATGCACATTTCACACACAATGTTTGGGGTATTTTTTTTAGGCATAAGAGAAGGTTATCATTTGATAATAACATAGTATTCTTCTCCTTCCCATTGACAAAGAGTTAATCCCCTTAGAAATGTCAGAATCGTATATGGTACTAAATAGGGGCGAGGCTACACACACACAGCTCTCAGCTAAAGTAGGCTAGGCTTGGCTCGAGCGATCCCCCCGTTATTAATACAATAATTTGTACGAATTAAACCAACTAGCACGACGACAAGACGGGCATAGACTTACTGGCTTCGAGCGACATTTTTTCGCTGCTTGCTGTGCTGTTTTTTGTTGTTGTTACTCCTTCCGAATGAATGAAACCGGGGCGAGCTGTGTGGAGGCAGTGAGTCAGTCAGTCTGGCTGCTCTGCTCTGCTCTCATACAAACACGGAAGTGGAGCGAGCGCTCGGCTCGAGACGTCTCGCCATGCCCATATATGGTAAACTCAGCTCCTACGCCACAGACTCGCCCCGTTGAGGAAATGACGTCAGCTTGAAATCACCCCCCACCCACCCACCAATTAAACTCATTAGATGTGATGTGATTAAAATACCCAACAAGAACATGATGACAGACAAGTCTGTGGGTGAGACATGATCCTAGTAGTGCTACTGTGATGTTAAAACGCCTGTGTGTGTGTATGTGTGTGTGTGTGTGTGTGTGTGTGTGTGTGTGTGTGTGTGCGTGCGCGCGCGCGCGTGCGTGCGTGGCTGTGGGTGCATGCGTGCGTGAGTGTGCCATCATCAAATTTAAATAGAGTAGTGTGGTCACTGGTGTTTCTCAACCTTGTCAGGGCGTGACCCCCCAAATTAGTCATTCATATCCCCCCCCGATCCAAATTAATCACATTTGAACGGGGGATGTAATGTAATGTAACTTGTAATATAATGTAAGATGCTAAGATGCATTGCCTTTTGTTTGACTCCCGGTTCCACATGAATAGGCCTGTTTATATAGTGAAATGTTTGTCTTGAAGTGTTTCACCATGAAGTTTTATAGTAGGCTATAGTTTATCAAATACTTTTGATGCAGTAATGCATGTTTTTCCTTTCTTTCTATAAGGGAACCCCCCCAAAAAATAACCACTGAAATAGAGCAGTAGCTTGGACATTTTCATGTCAAGGACCGCTATCTAGCATAGGCTATTTGAATATAGTAATAATATATAGTAATAATATAATGAATAGTAATAATAATATTATCTAGCATAGGCTATTTGAATGCATCACATCACAGTAGTCATAAGTAGGCCCTGTTTGTAATTGTCCAACAAAAAAAATATTAGACCTACAGATGAGCCTATAGTATATAGCCTGCATATTAGGCTAATTTGGCCTAAATAAGCATAGTTCACAAAAAAAAAAAGTATTTTCAATCGGTTACACCAGATGAAGCCTTGAATTCATGGAAATGGTTTTAGTTTCTGTTACAGTGCAGCATTCCTGAGCCAATCGTTCATTCAATCATGTTGACAGTATAGGTCGGAGATCATGAGTTGCTATAACTAATTTGTACTGCACGACCCCCTGGAACCCCTTCAAAGACCCCCTGGGCGTCCCTGGACCCCACTTTGAGAAACCCCTGCACCCAACAAGGAAGAGAGGAGAGCTGTCCGTCTAGTCTGGAGGTGAGGCAGACCATGACTATGTCAAAAATCCTGTGTGTGTCATCATGTTCAAATAGACACTGAAATGTCTCTGAGAACTGGACAGGAAAGCCCCTACTGCTGCATGGCCACACTATCTATGGTTAATAGCCTACTAATACCGTCAATTCAGTTAATTTTATTTCTTTATCTAGGCTACTGTTACTATATAATTTTTTGCTTTTGTTAATCGTTAAGATTATTATTGTTATATGGTGCCTTAATTATGCTTGAAAAGTGCAATGCAAATACATTATTATATTATCATTTGTGCCAGCATTCTGGTTATAAAACATTGATTATGATGGCTGAGCTGCTATAATACTCATACTTTATCATTATTTAATTCAAAGACATCAGTGTCAAAACATTTTGGTCCTTTGAAGAAAAGAATCACACCCGTTTGAAGTGAGGGGTATTTCACAAAGCCGTACTGCACGCTGTGACCCATACTTCAGACTGAGTCTGCCCACGATGACCCTGGCAGAGTCCAGCGGGCCAACACTGCTGAAGAGCGCCCCTAGGTCCACCTCTGTCATTGTGTTTGTCTTGTGTGTTAATGCATATTGTCAAACTATTTCATTGTAATGTAATTGTTTTGTTTGGCTACTGGAAGAATAGTCAGGCTGAGGCAGCCATGCAGTTCAAATGGACGTACAGACCTGCAGTGTAAGGACACAGTACTGTAGGTCTGTAAGTCTCATAATGGGATACTTGCACTGAGAATAGTATTATAGTGTTTCTCGAGCTATTTCATTTCTATTTAATTTATTTTCCCAACACCCCTATGTATAACAAATGCTCACCTACAATAAACACAGCGAGGCATTGAAAAAGGCTACAATTATGCAGCAGCACCAACAACAAACACATGAGCATGATAATGTCTTCAGCATATATTAAATAACCATTTAATGAATTTGAACATGTATATATTTGTAATAATCATGAAGAACATGTAGATTTTTAGATTTGTAAAACAGGATAAATCTCTCCATCTCAAACAGGTCTAATGCTTGATAACACCTTTATTGGCACAACACTGCCACCTGCTGTCATCATTTCCAATTAACCTAAAACACATTGGATTCATAACCTGACGTCACCAGAAAAATAGGTCTTACTGTATATACTGTATGTTATAATTTTTGGACAAAAAGCCATAACTCACTATAGCATAAAAAAGAGACATTTCATTCAATGTATTAAATGTAAATGTAAATAATGAAAAGCACTAGAACACTCACTAGTGGTGTTTCTGCAGGTGAACTGCAGGACTCACTGACTCAAATGATGGCATAAAAACAAAACAAAAATAAAAAACACCACACTATGTTATGTCGCCAGTTTAATATATAAAATCATAGTCATAACTTAAAAATGCCTAACAAGAGAAAACCCATACTCAGGTGAACTAACTCACTGACTCTCTTCACACTGTTACAGTGGAACGCTTTAAGTGTGGCGACGCAGGTGACTCTTCAGACTACTTGACTGACTGAAACTCTGACCACAATGCTTACAGTGGAATGGTTTCTCTCCTGTGTGGATGCGCTCGTGTGTCTTCAGATTACCTGACGTACTGAAACTCTGACCACAATGCTTACAGTGGAATGGTTTCTCTCCTGTGTGGATGCGCTCGTGTGTCTTCAGATTACCTGACGTACTGAAACTCTGACCACAATGCTTACAGTGGAATGGTTTCTCTCCTGTGTGGATGCGCTCGTGTGTCTGCAGATTACCTGACATACTGAAACTCTGACCACACTGCTTACAGTGGAATGGTTTCTCTCCAGTGTGGATGCGCAGGTGTTTAGTCAGACTACCTGACTCACTGAAACTCTGACCACACTGCTTACAGTGGAATGGTTTCTCTCCAGTGTGGATGCGCAGGTGTTTAGTCAGACTACCTGACTCACTGAAACTCTGACCACAATGCTTACAGTGGAATGGTTTCTCTCCAGTGTGGGTGCGCTCGTGTGTCTTCAGGTGATCTGACCTTTTGAAACTCTTGTCACACAGCTTACAGGAGAAAGGTTTGTGTCTAGTGTCTCCTTGTTTCTGGTGGCTCACAGAGCTGCTGGTACTCTGCTGACTGGCTGCTGCTGCTGGGGGGATCTGTCCACTCCTCTGGTCACTCACAGAGCTGATGGTGATTGGCTGACTGGCTGCTGCTGCAGGGAGGATCTGTCCACTCCTCTGGTCACTCACAGAGCTGCTGCTGATTGGCTGACTGGCTGCTGCTGCTGCTGGGGGGATCTGTCCGCTCCTCAGCATCTGGAAGTAGACGTTGTTGTGGCTCCTCTTCATGTGCTTGTGGAGGAAGAGCTGAGAGGTGAAGGCATACGGACACTCTGAGCAGCAGAAGATCTGAGTCTGGTGGGAAGACTGGGGACTCGGTCCTGAGAGAGAGAGAGAGAGAGAGAGAGAGAGAGAGAGAGAGAGAGAGGGGGGGGGGGGGGTCAGTAGAATGATTAATCACTATAAGTCGTTAAGAATAAGTCATCAAATCCTACAACATAGGGAGAGATCACAGATACATTCAACACTTACTTGCATAATGTAAGGGGGAAGGGTTGTCAAAACTCAAAAGTGGTACAATTGGAAATGAAAACTAAAACATTCTCAGTCTGACCCATCAGTAATAGATACATCAGTGATCAGTCAGTCAGTCAGCCAGACAAAGAGACAGAGAGACAGACAGACAGACAAGTTACATTTAACAAACATTTTAGTGGGGTCTTCAACAGGGGGTCCGGGACCCCTAGGGGGTCCTCAGAGGTACTGCAGGGGGGCCGCCAAATCTTTTACATTAACCACTTGAACCTTCGCAACCCTATCCTGGGGGGGAACATTAGCCGAAAATAGCAGATGTACTGTACAAGCAGAGCTAAGAGTGAGTTTGTAGATCGCCTATTTTCTACAAAGATTTGCTGTACAGGGGAAAATAACGACCGGACCAAGTACGGAGCCAAAGATCAAGTTTACAACGTATTGAGGGTTTAAGTGGTTAAATGTCTGAATCCAATATGTAGTGGGAGGTCCCTGCTTCATCTCTCTCTGGATCAGCTAAGAGGTCCTTGGCCTGATAAACGTTGAAGAGCTCTGATGTACAGTAGTTACCTTTCTCAGTGCTCTTCTTGTCCCACATCTTATCAAAGATGATTCCCAGCTCCTTTCCATATTCATCTCCGTACCAGACCAGCAGTTCTTCTCCATTCATCACAGGACGACAACAACGGTACGCAATCCCTTGTCGATACTGGAACGCTATCAGGTTCTGTTCTCCCTCGTTACGAGCACAGTTCACATACCTGACACACACACACACACACACACACACACACACACACACACACACACACACACACACACACACACACACACACACACACACAGAGAGAGAGAGAGATTTAAATGTATAAATAATCTTTGGGTGTTTCTGTTTTCTTCCAAAACTGTACATTTAGTTAAAAAGCTGCATTTCCGTGGACACGTCTAACATCTTATTAAAAATACTGGCATTGACATTGTTGCTGTCCAGTGTCCACTGGACAGCAACTCCAACCACCTTCTTTCACAAAAACAAATTACACTCCTAGATCAAATCGGGGCCAAGGTAAGCTGTAATACTGTAAAAATACTGTACGTACGTATGTATATTTGTATCTATAGGAAGTTATAGATTTACTGATAAAACTCCAGTGCAGTATATATTGTGTAGATGTATATACAGTACAAGGTGAATACCTTCCTGTGAAGGAGAAAGTGTTTTATTTGAGTTTATAACCATAGAATGATGTCTCACCGCATCCAGTTGGACTTAGTCTCGTCTTTAGCATCAATGTAGACATAACGGTTTTTCTTCTTGCGAACCTAAAGAAAAATAAATACATTATTTATCTACAGTAAGTATATATACTGATATCTATGATATGTCTATTATTAACCTATATACTGACATGAGGACTGACAATATTTAGGTTTATTCAGAGAATGAATAGTGTCCTTTTGAGTATACAACATCTATCACGATGAATGGATCAGTACAATAATGTTTCCAGCCATGGTGAGACTACATGTGGTTATCGGGTGCTGTTCGACAGATACGAAAAAGAGAACAAAATAAAAAAGAAATTAAACAAAAATAATGACTCACAGGAGGCAGGCATCCGTATGGCATAAAAATATAATTGATCTACCATAAATAACATACACTGAGCAGAGAGTCCTTCATTATAGATGTGACTAGATTAGTTCATATAACGACAGCAGTGGCTCAGGAGGTAGAGCGGCAGCAGAGTTGGTGTCCAAGTGTCCTTGAGCAACACACTGAACCTCTAACTGCTCCTGATGAGCAGCTTGGTGCCTTGCATGGTTTCCTCCTCCACCGGTGTGTGAATGTGTGAATGTGAAGTACATTGTAAAGCGCTTTGGAGAAAAATGCTGTATAAATGCAGACGATTTAGCATTTGGTCCATTTACCATATCCCATTGAGTTGTTTCATACATGTATCTGAATGTCAAACATCACACACGCACGCACGCACATGCACACACTCACCACCCAGGAGTATCCACTCTTCTCAGCTTCCTCTTTGTCTGTCCTCACTCCTTCATACGGACCAAAGTGAGTCCCGAAAGGAAGCGGATCCTCTCCATAGTAAAACACCCCTTGACCTGCTTTTGGAATGCGTGACCGTTTAACCTGAACACACACACACACACACACACACACACACACACACACACACACACACACACACACAATGGGACAGTCAGACACGAGGAACCGATTAAAATATAATTTGATGTGATGACATATAACGTTATATGTAAGTGGATATAATAATGTACAGGTATGGATGTATTGTAGCTTTACCTGTAATCCATCAGGCAGGGTCAGCTTGGCTCTGTTAGGTGTTCCTACAGGTACACCTATCAGACCATACCAGAACACAGGAGGTCCATGTTCCTCACAGTACACTAGAAAGAACTCCTTACACCGATCACAGACTGGACAGACAGACAGACAGACAGACAGACAGACAGACAGACAGACAGACAGACAGACAGACAGACAGACAGACAGACAGATGATAGACACAAATACAGAGAAAATACAGAATGAGAGAAAGATAAAGGGAGAGAGGAAAAAGTCTGATAGATAGCAAAAGAAGACAGAGATAACTATGTACATTTTAATTTAGATAGGATGCTATCTTACAATAGATGCAGCGACTGCAACGACGTACGTACGTCGTCTGTAATCCACACAATTCACTCCACGACTTAAAATTCGACAAATGCGTTCAAAGGCTGCCTCTGGTCAGTGGAACTAATAAGCACTGGTCAGTGGACCTAATATGCCAATACTGATAGTGATAACATCAGGGATCTCCATAAAAGGGACGCAGACAAACAGATGGGTATGCATTCCTGATTTCCGCTCCCAGGTAGGTCGGTGTCCGACGGTGTTCAATGTATAGATTATTATTGTGACAGTATTGTTTAGAGTTATTGGTTTACCTGTGGTCCTAGTTTACGGAGGCAGTCCACTGTCTCTCTGCATGTGTCTGTGATTACCTTGCTTATTGTAAGTCACTCTGTACCAGGGGCGTCTGACAAATGCTTTAATTGTAAATAGTAAATAGTTACAGAAGTATTCTTCATCTTCTGGCTCTTCTTCTTCTGTGTAATTAATCCTTGGAAGATTCCTGAGCTCTCTGTCACTGGGTGGCACAGCTACTGCTTTCTGACGTCCTGAAATATAACACGCACACTCGCTCACACAGAGAGAGAGAGCAGACAGAAGTCACTGCCCATTCACATTCACAAAGAGCTCATCCTAATGCAACAAGCTTAAGTTTGTCTAAAGGTTTTGGATTTGGATTGGAATACAACATATGAAATAAATAAAATAATAGCTTGATGTGTCACTAGTGGTTTCAGATCATCATTGGAAGATTCAGGCTTGTATTAAGCCCAGAAAATAACAAACTATCGGCTCCATATACCTGTGGAGTGTTTAGACACTCAATTACTTCTTTCTATAACTCATTTTGTTGCATGTTTAAACCAAACCCCACGTTATTGACTTAACAATACTATATGGCCGTTGCTGTCAGGTAGAAGCATATTATCTCCATATTTAAGAGCATCCACCTCTGACAACAACAGATGGCGCTGCTCTGAAGGAAGTCAAGGACTTCTCTTAGCTCCCCTCAACGGAACAAGATCTTAAAGTGAGGAATGCACTTGCATGGAGGGCCCTGAACGGCATGGCCAGCGTATGGAACTCCAACCTCCCCCGCCAAACCAAACTCAGCTTATTCTATGCAACGGTAGAGTCTGTTCTCCTAGATGGGTGCTACACCAGAATACTGCATGCAGCACTTAACATCAGCAAGAGTACACATGTTACCAACAAGAACCTGTATGATGTAATGCCAAGGGTGAACCAGAAAATAGCAGCCAGGAGACTGAGACTAGCAGGACACTGCCAAAGACACCAAGAGCTGCCAGCCAGCAAAGTATTGCTGTGGGAACCAACACACGGGCCCCGGTCATGAGGACATCCTACATTAACATATGTGGATGTACTCAAGAAAGACGTAGAAGTGCAAAGCACCAACGAGCTGGCCAGATGTATGGATAACCGGGATGACTGGAAGTAACGATGGAGGGCTTGTCTGAGGACGACCCAGAGACAGATGCCATCTACACTATACTGACACATTACTTAATAATACCAGTAAAGTGTTCCATATATTATATCCTTATACACTATACTGACACATTAGTTAATAATACCAGTAAAGTGTTCCATTAGTATATCCTTATACCATATACACTATACTGACACATTAGTTAATAATACCAGTAAAGTGTTCCATATATTATCCTTATACCATATACATACACTATACTGACACATTAGTACTAGTGAAGTGAATAAGAACTTCAGTAACACTATATTAAGTACAGCAGTACTACTATGGTAACAGTGTAGGATTACCAGGCGGACCAGGAGTCCACTCCTCATCTTCGTCCTTCTTCTCCTCCTCCTCTTCCTCACTCAGCTGAGGTGAGGAGGGTTCTACCTGCCTGGTCTTGTTGCGTCTCCTCATGAAGTCTGGAGGGTCAGACTTCAGACCTGATGGAGGAGAGCAGAAAGGTAGGGAGAGGGAGACACATAGAAGGAATGGAAGGATTGACATATAGCAAACATAGGGAAGTTAAATAAATTCATGTTTTCACCAGTAGGGAGCAGTCATGACACATGATGGAACCAACAGCATGACTGATGCACTTGACAGACAAATAAATCAATTCAGGAATCTACTTCTATAAACATTGTGATGATGTATGAATCTACTTCTATAAACATTGTGATATATGCTACACTGCTACAGTTTGTAACTGGTCAATATCATCTAGTTTCTTGAATGCTGATAATAACTGATGTGTATTCTATCATACAAGTTAATTAATTGCTCTTCACTAATCTGCAATAAAATAGAGTTCAATCTCCCATTCTTGTGACATCAAGTCAGTGAACTTATTAGTGAAATAAATTGATTTCTATTTTATTTTATTGACTATTATACACATTGATCTACTATCACAGTAGGCCTACATACAATATTACTGTAATACTGTAAGACTAACTCCCTCATGTATGGATTCTAAACATACAGCCTTGAGACTAAATGGCTTATATTTGATGAATGTCTGATATAACTACTATAGTCCTACAACAAAACAAATGAATAAATGTATGGCGTTCAAATGCTGTCTCATTTTAGATGACAACACTATGTTACCATGTTACATATTACATTACCTATAGAGAGCTTAAATAGGTGGTTGCTCTTCATATTCGTGTAGATTATTTTCTCGATGTCCTTCAGCTGCTCCCACTGTGTTTTACTAAAATGAGGCCTCAAGTCCTCAAAGTCCAGGATGTCCTGAAATGATGGAAAGGGGGGGGGGGGGGTATCAGTTATGGTAGTTTTAGAAAATGTCTTGGTCACCTTACAATAAACATCATGTCAGCTACATTATAATTAACTTTCTAGGTGGTCATATGGAATGCACCTTTACTAGCTTCATTAGAAAAACACATATGAGTCACAGTATAGTATATAGGCTATAAAATCAACCTGCTCATGTTTGTCAACCACCAAACAGACTAATGTTAAAATGACCAACAGAATACATGATTTACAGCCACTGGAACTTGTTGTCTTACCGTAGGCTTTTCCTCCACAGAACCCCCAGTCGCCATGTTTGCTGTTCCAGTCTTCTTCTCTGTCACCTATAGGCTATATAGAGACAAAACAAAGTTTGGTTCAACTATAGCAGCAATACATAATAGTGTCAACATAAAACAATGTGTGACTACCGGTATATACGTTTAGGCTAAAGGCTAAGCTGGAGGTAGCAGCTAACAAATAAACTCACGTTTAGAAAACATTCACTTCATTCATGTTACCAATTAAGCTGGATAGAGAACTATTTGACGTGCATGTCGTGTATGTTTTATTGTATTTCTATGTCACTTACCTTCTGTCTACTACCTACAGTAAAACTTATTAGAGTTATAAAACAATAAACACTGAGTCTCTACCTTCAGTTAAACTTATTAGAGTTATTAAACCTTAAACACGGAGTCGCCACTCTTCCTCTTCCTATGTCTTCTTCAAGAGGAGAGGCGGGAAGATTCGCGGGCTTCACGCTGCATTGACTGACGTCATCATGCAGAGGGAACGTGTAGCGCAGCCGCAGACGCAGTGCAGTGTGTTAATTATATTATATTAGTTGCATTCAGGAATAATGGCGTGAAATTATCATTGATTCAGGTGTAAAGTAAACTGTAAAGTCAGGTTGAGGAGAGGACCCTCTCCTTGCAGGGCAATGTAATGCAAAAAAATATACACACCACGCGAGGGCAGTAACAGACAGCTAGCCTTTTGGCTTTGTCACAGACTGGAACACTGGCCCATGTGATGTCCCTAAACCAGCTGGGAGTGGGTCTGTGGGTCTTCAATGATTTTCAGGCCAAGGACCCCAAGCTGAGAGTGATGAAGCAAGGACCCCGGCCACTATATTGTATAAAATTGTGTTACAGATTGTCAGATTCATCTTTTGTCATAGATTTCATATGTTTGTCACTATCATTGTGTAGTGTAACTTGTTATAACTTATATTCATGTTAATTTGTATTTCAGACAGTTACTACTGGTGACATGATCTAAAAGACAATTTAACACAAAAACAATTCAAAGAAGTGATCTGTGGAAGAGAACTAATATAATATAATATATATTATTATAACATATTACATGGAGTAACAGCACCATCCTGTGGTTAGAGATGTTTCTCATGAGGTTTATTATAAGAATGTAAATGGTTTACTGATTGATACCATGCTTTTTAAATAAATATGTCTTTGAATGTACGTAGACCATAATAAAACATTAACAGAATTACACATTTCAGGCAATTGCAAATTGCCAATCTAGTCTACAAGAAAGTCAAATGCAGTGAACAACCATGTCTGCACATGGCCGTGACCCCAAAAAAGTTATATTTCTTTAACTGGAGACGCCCCCCCCCCCCCCCCCCCCCTTCAGTGACAAGCTGGAATTATAGGAGTTGAGGGCATTATTAGTTCGATTCCACAGATACATATGTGAAAATGGCATCTCTAGAAGCTCACAAGGCCTCACGCTGCAAGGTGTTGAGTTTGTAGATCGACTACTTTCAAAACTTTTGTCTTTCTTATTTGACTATTTGATCAGTTTTATGAGTGGTATAGACACTAGACAGCTGTGTGTAAAACAGTGGGGCAGGACCCAGCAGCAGGGACACATTGAATTTCATTGTGTTGCAGATGCAACACTTCCATAGATTGCTTCATAGATTTAACATCACCATGATCATGGTTGTGTATATATATTCATGTACTGGTATCACAATCTACCAAAAGTAGAAAGTACTATGTCTGTGATAATCATAATCTAAAATCTAGTAACTAGTTTTAATCATTTGATTATTAAAGCATAGTTGCCTCTTGAGATGTAGTGGAGTAGAAGTAAAAGTACAGACAATTGGAAACACTCCCGTTAATTGAAAATACTTAAAACATTTGCCACAGTAGTGTTCTGTGTGACAGAACAAACAACGGACTAGCCTACTAGGGGGCTGCTGCCATAGTGTCATAGGCTCAATGTCAGTTTGTCACCTCCCCCTTCACATTCAGATCACGTGATCTTTTGTGGCCAGATATAAATTATTGGGGTCTAGTAGGACTATAGTAAATAATAAAGAAATCACTTTAAAATGTGTAAACAATATATACATTTAACCACTTGTTAGAATGCCCCTGCCGAAAATAGCTAAAATCGTTAAATCAAAAGAAATCAGCAAATGAGAAAAAAATGTAACACTAATCTTTTACTTCCTCTAATAACCAAAACATGAAACTTGGTTAAGTACAGTACTGAGTAAACACTGGTGAAATGATTAGGCATGACTACAGAGATTTACCAAGAAAACAAAAGAACAAACATTTATTGCATCTGGTGATGAATGAAAAGACACATGAATGCATGGATGAGCGAGCCAGGAGAGGCTTGATGCTCATTTATCTCATCCCTGTAAGAGTTCCCCAGGCAAAGCTTCCATTTCAGCCAATGACAAAGACTTGACATAAAAAACAAAACAAAAACATTCTACATTTGCCCAGACTGCACATAACCGAATGCAGAGTTTCTGTTTGGAATTCACACCATTAAGGAAACCATTCCGGGGTTTTTTTCCCACCAACATTTAGCCAACAAATGTATTTTTTTACCTCTAAAAATAGACAAAGTCATTTATGATAGCGATTTGACTGCTCCACAGACTGCACCGTTCACTTCAATTATCAAAGCACATCATATGATTATATATTTTTTTCATACCTCAAATATGCCAAGTACTTAACTTGGTGCATTTGCCGTAAGCCCATCAAGAGGAGAAACTTATAAGAACCCTAATGATAATTTCGTAGCAATTATTCTATAGATTAATTTGGATTATTCTAATAATTTGGATTATTTTAATAATTGACAAATGCAGGTTTTTTATATGCATTACATTTTTGAAAATATAAATGAATGGATGATTCATCGTCATCTTCAAAGACTTTCATTTCCGGAAGCATGCCGGAAGAAGTGGTCCATGGTCCATGGATTGGATTGTGGGTTTTTGATATGGCAGTGTGATGGTGTCACTTGCCAGACATTTTGGCAAGTGACCCCATCATGCAATGGAAGTTTGACATGTTTAGGTCCCAAGTCCAGGTCCAGCAGCTTGTTGTTGGCATCCATCTCTCAGACCTGGGCAGACACTGCACAAATCTTCCAACGCCAGGGCAGTGGGCACTGTTTATGTCAGGCTGAAAAGGGCGAGAAGAAGGCCAAAGGGTTCACATGTACAATATTTTTTGAAGTTCACAACAGAAAAAAGTAAAGAGCATCAAATGAAGCCATTGATATTATAATATGGCTGAAGCTGTGAACAGAAAAAGACATGTAGAAGTGCTCTGATCTATCTGCCACCGATCGGTGATCGTCTGATTTCCACTCCAAATGACTACATCGGTGATTGAGAATTTACCTGATCTGGAGAAACCGATTTTTTTATACCTTTTAAGTGTTGTAAAAGTCCATCAGATATATAGTATAATATCGTTTTGCATCTTTATGACAGGCCTAAACATTCTCCCCTTCCTCGCCACACACAGGAACGTTTTGACGTGGGTTTTCTTTTACAGTTTTTGATCAGTCTCAGAAAACCTGATCGGAGCACCTCTAATGCCATGCACAGTAAAGTCCACAGACGGTGTATTTCTGCAGCAATAAGAGGACCGCATGGGTTTTACCTGTCGATCAGCGAGTCTCTCATGGTGGTGGCGATGGCGGAGGGCTGGGCGTCGTCACTCAGCTTGAAGACGCTCTCGATTACCGACAGCTCTGTGCTGGTGGTGTCCAGGCCGCAGAACGCACACCAGTCGTTGACCACCATGCCTGCCGCGATCACCTCGCTGCCTCTGTTGACTGTACCGGCCTGTGGGAAGGAGACAATGGAGGAGGACAAATACAGTATATAGCTTTTCAGGACAACAAAGTAAAACTCGAACCGTAGCGACACATGTTGCGCTTGTAGTGACTCTGAGCTTGTGTGATGCTGTAGTGGTTATCAAGTAGTAGGGTGTTTAATTTAGCAAAATAAATTTAAATAAATTAAAAAAAGTTAGAATGTGGAGAGGTTTCTGCCAGCAACAAGCAACAATACTACAATTGCCCAATGGGTGGGTGGGTGGGCCAGCCAGTGGACGACACACACCCATCTCCGTCTCAGACACACTACAACTAACGTATCGGACAGGACACTGCATGGTCTCACACACTCAACTCACCACTAGGGGAACTTGGAGTAGTGATGACAGCTCGTCCTGGTCCTCTATGGAGGTCTTGGGGTGGACCAGCCCACCCTGGTTGGAGAAGGCACAGTAGGAGCCCACGAGCACCTGCTCCGCCACCGTCTGACGAAACACCTCCACCTTCAGGGTGTCCGCTAGGATCTCCTCCGTTTCCTGACATGAGGGAGGGAGAGACCGTGACAGTGAGTATGTTTTCTTTTCTAGTGTGGTGCTCTTTTCTTCACACAGAACGGAGCTAAACTCGACTCGACTTCGTCGGGTCTAGCATTCTATTCTCTGTGACCAAATCCAGTAGTCTGCTAGTATTTTCACCTCACCATTTAGCTATACTTGGAACCTCGACGGAGGCGATACTAAAATGATGGAAGGCAAGTAGACTCGAGTCGGTTCCATGCAATGGAAAAGTGCCATGCCATGATTTGTGTCAAACTGGCTCTGTATTTCCGATCACTATACCAAGAAAAAAAAGATACCTAGCAACCTTGGTTGAGGGCAAGTAAGCAAACCAGAGAGGCCTGCATTATCAATAAAAAATGTATTATACTGAAGGACTAAAGAGATGATTTTAACTCTCTACTTGGCTTCTTGGCTCATTCTTGTTATAGTCCACCTCACATGATATTTTAATGTAACAATTTGATGACCAGCGGAGACTCAAAAAGGTCTCCTACTGAACGATGAGCCGGTCATCAAATTATTGGCTCGGGAATGCGACAAAATCAAAAGAAATTAATGAAAAATCTAAGAATGAATCAAATCATGGTCTGTGTAATTGAAATTGAAAATAAGTCATTTGTGTTGGGTGAACTACTCCTTCAATGGGTTAATAATATAAACAGGGCTGCACACAACCTTTTGGGTCTAGTACTCAGAGGAGCACCTGGAGAAGTTTGTTGGTGCTCCCAAAATGCGGCGACCCGTCTCGCCGGATGGATAAAAGAGGGATGCATGAATAACTTATAGCAAAACGATATTTATTGGATAAGTGGGGACTCAAAGGAGAGTATTGCAACTCTAGATTCATCCCATTATTTAATAATAATAATCTAGAGTTGCAAAATGCAGCTATAGGTCCATGTGTGGTCCAGCCCTATATGCATATTCTATAATACAAACCTCTTAATACTTCCTATGGATATATGAGCATCAAAGCAATATTTAGATAAATGTTATTTTTTTTAATTTATAGCCGATCACTAGCTCAACGTGTTGCGGAGGTGACACGTTGTGAGCTTGCAGATCAGCTATTTGTTTAACATACGACACGTCGTACGGCGAAGCATACGTCAGGCTTCCCTTTTGTTTTTAGCCGAGGCGATGTACACAGTCGACACAGAGTCAGACAGTCAGACACACATGGCTCCTCGGTGCAAAATAAACAATGTACACTATCCGACTTCACGATAATAAGGGACAGTATGTCGGGACACGCTGTTGTCATGTTGATAAGCTTCATGTTGTGCAGCAGACGGCATCGCACACAAGCAACTTGCTCCAGCACCCGGACAACAAACACAAGCACAGCGGCGAGAGTGCAAAGCATCCAGCCCTTTTACAACTTTTACTTTTTAGTTCGCTCCACATCTGAAACGGAGAAGCCGAACCATTTGTGTCAGGTTTTCTCAGTAGTAAACTCCTATTCTCCTGTCAACGCCCTCCTCGCAGCAGTGAGCAGCATGGAATCCTCCCTCGTTTGAGTACGGACGTGCTGTGATTAGCCACAATGGCCAGTGCACTTGTGCAAGACGTGCTGTGATTGGCCAGGATTAGCTACTTTGAGTGGCAGTCAGTGGGAAATGCTCTCGCCACAGAATTTACTAGTATTCTGCCATAATAATCATTCTGGGCGGCCCCAGCTGTTGGTACGCAGAAGCGCTTCCCGGCACTTGATTGACAGCACATAATGAATTTTGACGACGCATGCGCACTTATGTGCAGCCCTGAATATAAAGTCATACATACCCTGTCCAGGTCAGGGTGGACCAGCGCCACGTAGTCGTTGCAGGCGATGACGTTCCCCAGAGCAGAGAGTCTCTCCTCCACTCTCTGGATCTTGGCCGTGTCCGGCAGGCAGTTCCTTATGTGTTGGAGCTCCTGGTCCGTGGTGTTGTTGGGCACTAGGAGACCGTGACGGTTACCTGGAGATGATAACACATCATAGGTGATTTGTGAAATACATATTTTTATACTGCCAATAGATCACTGACGTCTTACATCATCACTGCCGCATCACTTGGGTCATATACTCACCTACACACATCCGCCCTATGATCCGACAGCCAGCTATGGAGGCATGTACCACTGGTATGGTTTCTGAAAGCTCCCCCTCAAAGACACTGTCAACAGCACAACACAGGTACAGAAGCATGTTAGGGGGCAGTCACATCAAAGACACTATCATGGGGGGGGGGGGGTGCACACGGCTTTGTCGAGTGTCTATAACTCTATATGAACACAATTGGCCGGTGTTCAAGGGAGGGAAGCCAGGCGGGGAGGGTGTCTACTGTCTATGCGTGTATTCCTACGGGCTAAAAGCTGAGGCCCCCCCTTTTATTTAAGGCAGCTGGTACATATAAATCGTGCCATATATGAAAATGCCTGTTGCCTCACATTATTAACATGTAGTTAATAACAAATGAATCCCATCATCACAGATAAGGATTTCTGGCTTACGTACACCCACCACAGAATGGAATAGTTTTGAAAATCACGCTGGCAGCAACTCTTGTCTTGCAAGCTACCAGACAATGGAAAAAGAAATCCACTTGACCGACCTCTTTGGCAATCTCCTGTCCTCTGCCTTGTCAGCAATGGCTGCATAATAATACATTACTTTAATCTAAAGTGGGATTCATCTGAAGTAGGATTAAGTACCCCACGGGGTGTTCTTTTACATTAATGGCTGGTTTTAATGAAGATGGAGATAGGTGCAGGGCATTACAATTGTAACTTGAAAGTTACCAGCACAGCATTATGTGCTCACAAAATCCAATCTTCACGCGTCACGCTTGACAGCTCTCCTAAAGACGCTGCCAACAATATTACTGACAGAGCAGCAGGAATATAAGCTTAGCTAACTGGAGCTTAAGGGCCAACGTTGATCAGAATCGACTTATTGCCAAGTATATGAGTTGTATGCAAGGAACTTTTAATGCAAATTGGCCTGAGGACAATTCTACAAATGCGTGGTGCTCAAGCTTTTTCATATCAAGGAGGACGGCACAAATTATACGACGCAGACCGCCATCTCAAAATATTTCGTATGAGGCACTAGGCAGTAGGCAGTGTCGACCAGAAGCTAAGATTTTAGTTAAAAAGGTTTGCTTGAATATAAAAAATACATATTCTCTTCTGGGGGTCAGAGAAAGACACTGCCCTAGAGTTCCCAGCTAGCCCCCCTGTTGAAGACCCATGACATTATAGAGACTAAATCGTCCAGAAATGTGACCGTATCACTCGTTCACCTGTAGAAGTTCTCAGAGCCTCCTATGGCCACCAGACAGTAGGTATTGGTGAGCTTAGCGAAGCATCCGATCTCGTTGTTCTTCTCAAACGCAGCTCTAACCGCCATGATGATGTCGATGATGAACTCTGCAGCAGTGAACTGTATTTTATGATCCTGAAATGGAGATGGAGAATTGGGGTAAGCAACTAAGCAAGATGCCTGGCC
Source organism: Protomyctophum bolini (assembly GCF_963924005.1). Classification (NCBI taxonomy): domain Eukaryota; kingdom Metazoa; phylum Chordata; class Actinopteri; order Myctophiformes; family Myctophidae; genus Protomyctophum; species Protomyctophum bolini. The sequence goes on from NC_137863.1 coordinate 19,174,434, forward strand.
CGGGTCTATACATCATCTTGCCAAAAAGAACAGATCTACAAGCCAACAACAACTTAGGATGGTCACAAATAGTACATAATCTGCCTGGTCTCGACTCTTTTTGAGGGGCACTAGCGCTAGCCCCTCCTATGCCCAGCTTTCAGGGTTTGTGTGAACACAAACAATGGCTGATGATTGGCTGATCACGCCATAGCGATGATTTGATTGGCTGAGCAAAATACATATTGAGGATAAAAGTGAGGGCAGAAAAGTTTAGACGAATGCCATTTGCGTGTGTGGCCGAATGACATTTGATTGGCTGAGCACGGAATGTGATGTATGATGATAGAACCTGCGCAGGTGTAAAGACGCCCCTCACACACAGTGTTCTATTAAACAAGCGCTCTCCCACACAAATTGTAGCTCAGAATTATGCTTTCAATATTTTGGACAGAAAGTAGCTCATGACATGTCTATGGTGGATTTTTATGAAACAAAAGCTTTGCAGATTGAAAGAGGATAATTCAAGCTTGGCCTACAGCTGCAATGTTGGTGAGTTTAACGTAATTTAATAAAAGCAGATCGCAGATGCAAATTGGATGAATGGTGAGTCAATGGACGGTATTGCAACTCTAGATTCATCCCATTATAATCTAGAGTTGCAAATTGCGGCTAGGGTTCCCCAGCATTTAGTTTATTTTCTCAACAAATGTTTTAAATTACTAACGCTCTAACACTATGCTTGACGTTTTATTCCTATTTTTTTTTTATGTCCATGATTTTAGGCATATTCTGTGTCTTGCATTGTGTATGATATGTTAACTTATGACCCAACTGTAAAGTATTTGATTTCCATCCTGACTGTGAAGCACTTTGAACTGCAACTCTGTATAAAAGGTGCTATACAAAATAAAATGTATACAATACTGCTGCTTCACCCTGCTTTATTGTCCATGTCCTCAGCCTAGCAGAATGCTTGTTTCAAAAATCCCCAAGTTTCTATCCAGCCCAAGTCATTAGAAATGATTTGACTATAGCAATTTATTAGCAAGCATTCTGATAGGCTGAGGACATAGATTGATTTATTGAAATGTATATTAACAGTTTGTACAGGTCAATACTAAATCTGACAAAAAGGCAGGGTGAATCAGCAGTGTAAGGAGAGTATTAGGCAGAAATAAATCCCTATCTAATTGCCAGTGGTTTATTATAAAAAAATCCCAAAACCTCAGAAAATATATGACTTAGGCAATGATGCTTGCTATATGAATGAGGCTACTATCTGCCATGTGCAATTGTTTACGAAGCCGCCTAAAAAGCATAGCTAAAAAGCCATGCAGAAATTCCAATGTTCAAAGCCAAAACAAAAACACGACTGGGCCATTCATTAATGGCAAATATTTGTAACTTTCAAGTAAAATGATAGTATTAGTGACATCATTAGTGAGTGATAAGAAAGTCATTGCAGGCAGCAGTTATGGAACGTGCCCAACAGACACTAGGGCTATCTGGTTAGCGAGCTTTACCAGAGTTCCACCACACTTTACTAGACATTCACTGATCAAAATGGACGCACGGAGACGTTAGGACGCAACCGCGGGTACTCCTTATTTATCTGTATTCGTAAAATGTGCTCAGACAGCGGTATATTTACCTGAGGAAGGAGAGAAGGTTGCTTCGGCGCGGCCTCCTTCTTTTTCTTTACATGCGTGATTCCTTCTCACGTGTTCACTTCCGCATCGGCAGCATCATCAACGTCATGACGCACGTCGAATAGGGTCCCATCTCCAGACGGCCGCGACTCTCTGATTGGCTAGTTGGTTGTCATAGGAGACAAGTGTTGTGGTGGTCTGTGTGTGTGTGTGTGTGTGTGTGTGTGTGTGTGTGTGTGTGTGTGTGTGTGTGTGTGTGTGTGTGTGTGTGTGTGTGTGTGTGTGTGTGTGTGTGTGTGTGTGTGTGTGTGTGTGTGTGTGTGTGTGTGTGTGTGTGTTTTTGATGAATTGAACAATGTGGACCCTGTTGTAAACAAGTGTAATGCTTAATTGGGTCGTCCACTCACAGTTAACAGTCTTTGTATTGAGTTTGTGCTTGAAATGTACTGTAATTCTGCAAACTGTTAATAAATATTTCAATCAAAAGTGTGTGTGTGTGTGTGTGTGTGTGTGTGTGTGTGTGTGTGTGTGTGTGTGTGTGTGTGTGTGTGTGTGTGTGTGTGTGTGTGTGTGTGAGAGAGAGAGATAAATGTATACCACCGCATCCACATGCCCAGTTGTTCTCATTTCTCAAACCTTTATTGTCAAGGACCCCTAAATGTATTTGTCCACATTGGACCCCAGGAAATATAGAGGGACCCTGTAAGTTACTGTAACACTGTAGGCTATATTATGGCCTTTACTCTGTTAATTGCAATGCCTGTTTCTGACTGATATGAGAAATAAAACAGCCCACAGGTGTGTGTGTGTGTGTGTGTGTGTGTGTGTGTGTGTGTGTGTGTGTGTGTGTGTGTGTGTGTGTGTGTGTGTGTGTGTGTGTGCGTGCGTGCGTGCAAGGAAAACAACTGGAGAAGCCTCTCACTTCATTCATGCTTTTCAAACAAAAAAAACCCTGCATAGCAACAACCTGCGCGCGCACCTGCATCTCCCTCCCCTCCTTTATTGGATTCTTCGGATTCTTCGTCCAATCACGCCGCGGATTGCCCGCGTGCGTGACGTCTTTAGTTTGTTGACACTTTCCCATTCGCTGGCGGTCCGCGTGGCGTCACTGCAACAGGGAGGGGAGGGGGGAGAGCCCAAGATAAACAATAGAAAAGCAAGACACGCCGTCTAAATATTGGGAATTGGGATACACATTACACACTATGGATATTAATAATATCCATGTGTGTGTATACTATCATGATAGTACACACATACTACATACAGGATAGCCTGGATAGGTGGGACATCTGGGCACCTGTTTTTTGATTGATTGATTGATTGATTGATTGATTGATTGATTGATTGATTGTATTTATTAACAGTTTCCAAAATATATTTGAAATATAGTAATGTAACAGACTTAATAAAATCCAAAGTGACTGTAAGGCCCTACTGTATCTGTATATAGGCTAAGGCTATACATGTTTTGGGAGAAATTAGAAATATGCTTTCTCTGCCACAGCAGAAACGCACCCTCGCGTCAGGTTGCGTTCAGCTCTCATGTTCAGCACAGCAGGAATCAGGAGGACGTTCGCTCGCGAGATCTGAACGAAGTCAGTGGCGAAGTGTGTGATGGCGTATCTTCCACAAATGAAGCATCTTTGGGAGGCAGGAGACAGGAGGGCTGGAGCGGGACTAGTGGCCGCTGGACCGGACTGACTGGCTGTCAACACGGGCTGTTCTGCCTAGAAACACCCTGAGAAACAGAGAGAGACCTGCGTGGGGGTCGACCGACTGCATGGGGTAACATTAATGTTTGTAACACACCGACCGATTTGGTCGGAAACATCATGACTCAGACTGCCTGTCATAATCTAGTACGAGCGTCATGTGAACCATGGCTGCGACCGATGGGGCATGGATTGGGGGCAATAAAAAGCGTTCTCTTCTCTTCTCTTCTCTTCTCTTCTCTTCTCTTCTCTTCTCTTCTCTCCTCTCTGTTTTATTATTATGGCCATTGACTTGAAGTGAAGTCACGCTTGTTATTGAACTTATTATAACTATTACCACCGTACCACGCATGCAGACAATATATATTTGAACCAGTCAAACCCTCTAAACTTATAGTAAACTGGACCTGAATTGACTCTCTAGTCTAGAGCTTATAGATCTGCAATTTTTTTTTAATCAAATGTTTCCCCAGAACATGATGCTGGGGTTCAAATAATAATAATAATAATAATAATAATAATATGTGGTTAAGTGGTTAATGATGAGAGGGTCTGGTGCTCTCACAAACGCCCTGGGCTACAGTATATGAATATGAGATATCAGTGATATCACTCTAGACAAATCCAAGGAGGGGTGCCCTGGAACCCTCCCAATAACCACTTTAGTATGGTATACTGTAAACATAAACTGATCACCTGTAACCTTTGTGATTCCACATGATACACATACTTGATTAGTGGATTCATAACATATGAGGATGCAACAGTAGCCTATTGGCGGTCAATTCACTGTCAGATGAGATTGTCTTGAACTGAGGGCAACTCTGTCTAATTAAAGTAAATCAAAATGTATTTGAAAGTGATTGAATTGACACACAAGTTGCTACATTATATAAGTTTAAGTATTAGTTCTCATGGCCAGATATATCCCTATATGTCAAAGGGTTACTCCACATTCTTTCCAAGAATCTGAACAAGACCTTTCTTTCACATTTCACATGCAGATGTTGTGCTTATTCTGGTGAGCCTTCAGTCGGCGACAACAAGACGGCTTCGGTTTTGGCTCAGTCCTCTCACAAGAGGGCAGCACCGGAGGTAAGAAGAAGCAATCGAATCGAATCAAAACAAAACAAAACAAAACAGTCTCTCAGAAAGAGAGCGACAGAGCGTTATATTTAGCCTGCCTCTCTCTCTCTCTCTCTCTCTCTCTCTCTCTCTCTCTCTCTCTCTCTCTCTCCCTCGCTCTCTGGCTGTGACTTGTGTTGTTCAGGTAACTGTGGAGGAGATAAACCACCTTGTCGTGATTCTCTTTAAGTGTCTGGAACTCTGTATGAGTCACATTTGGGTCATTTAAGGTGCCTGGCCTCATTATTCCGTGCTGTTCTCTCTCTCAGACATGAGTTTTATTCCGCAGTCCACATTTGAGAAAGAAAATACAACTAAAAACAATGCCTATACTCTTACAAAATTACACAAAATCTAAACACATTATCCCAAACACATTATCCCAATTCCTCAACGACGTGTGTCTTGTATTTTAGGTCAAAACTAGGCCTTTTTACTGTTGTTTTTTCTCTTCTGTTTGAGCCCCTTTAGTTATATTCATCTTATACTCTTTTGTTGTATTGTTGCTTGTTTTCTGTATGGGGACTATACGGATGGAAATTTTCATTCTTGCTAAATCTGGTGTATTTACATGGCATTTTATGTGTGGTGTTCATGAATATGCGCTGTCCCGTCTAAATAAACGTAAATGTTATAAAACTAAATGTTACATAATATCAGCCAGAAAAAAATTATCACATTTTATTTATCTATTTTTGTTTGGAACATCATTTACCTGGTAATTATACTTTAAAAACCGCAAGTTCTGTCATAAGTTTCAGCTCACTCTAGTCTATAATATTACATCTAGCTGCTACAATATAACATATTTAAGATTAATGTTGAGGTTTGTTAAACAACATATTGCAAACTGCAACTACAGTGGTCAGGCCCTTTTCCCTTTGTGCCTCCAATATTTGCAAGATACTTTACAGGAAAAAAAGTCCAAAGTCGCTTCTAAATAATAGGCAGACTTGGTAACCCTGGTGAGGAGGATGGCTGTCTCTCACGTCAAATTACCCGTACCGTGTACCGTATTCAGACTGACAGGAAAGCTTGTGTGACTCACCCAGCTGTTCTCATTTATTAGTGAATGTGTTCAGCAGAGTGAGATGATCCCATCAAACGTGCCCGTCCGCTAAACTGCTTATGTTTGTTGCATTGGATTGGTGACTATAGTGGTGTTGTTGTGATCCTGGATGGGTCATTCCAGAAGGGATTCATTAATATGTCCCCCGTGTGATGGTGAGGCCCGATTCAGCACCCAAAATAGCCGATCTACAAGCTCACCGTGCTGTCTGTGTCTGTGAGCTTGTAGATCCAATGTTTTCAGTATAATTCAGGTTTAACTGTGCTGTGATCCGACTGTGATCCCCCACCCATCTCTTTCTCTCTCACTCACGCTCTTTCTGTCTCTCGCTTTATCTTTCTGTCTGTCTGTCTCTAGCTGTTGCCAGACCTACCAGACAGCCGCGGATGTTTTCTGCTGTCTCCCAGCTTCTTTTCCGGGTTTTTAGACAGCTGGTGGATGGAAATTAAGCTCCACCCACGTGGATGACTGCCGTGGGGGCAAGCGTTTCCGGGAATCTGGCCGTCGCAGCATTCAGCCGCATGGGAGGAGCGTCTTTTCCAGCTAAAAACCTGGAAAAGACGCTGGCCGGTCTGGAAACCCTGTCTGTCATTCTCTCTGTCTAGGTGTTCCTGTCTGTCATTGGTTGATGTCTTCTGTCTCCATCTACCCCCCCCCCTCTCTCCCCCTCTCTGAAATGTAATCAAATGTATCTCTAGGATCTGCACACATTTTAGTGTGTCCTTTTCGAGGTGAAAGTCAAAGTCAGATTGTCATCAGCTGTTTCCTCTCCATCAGAGTGATTGTGTCACCAGGGACAATGACACTGTGTAAGACACAGTTGTGTCACCAGGGACAATGACACTGTGTAAGACACAGTTGTGTCACCAGGGACAATGACACTGTGTAAGACACAGTTGTGTCACCAGGGACAATGACACTGTGTAAGACACAGTTGTGTCACCAGGGACAATGACACTGTGTAAGACACAGTTGTGTCACCAGGGACAATGACACTGTGTAAGACACAGTTGTGTCACCAGGGACAATGACACTGTGTAAGACACAGTTGTGTCACCAGGGACAATGACACTGTGTAAGACACAGTTGCCAGGGTTGTTTTAGTGAAGGTGGTTCCGTAGAATCTGCCCAGTGGTCAAACGGCACTGGTGGAAAGTACTTTCTTCAGTAGTTCTCAAACGTTTGGGTGCCAAGGATGCCAAAAATGATATGTGTGAAGTTGGCCAATGGTCAAGGGCTGCTCCGTGACAATATGTATTTCTTTTGTGCCAGGGCCCCTCGGAGGAGAAGATTTGTGTTCAACAAAAACAATTCAAAAAGTTTCAAAAATGTTCAAAAATAGACAGCAATGGATGCTCTCCCGGTTTTAATGGGTTAACCCGAGGCCGATTCAACAAAATGCTTCTACATCATAAACAATTTTATGAAAAACGTATGTTGCTACATACGTACTGTAGCCTATATCAGTGCTTCTCAAACGTTTATTAATACCAGTGGTTCTCAAACGTGGTTCTCAAGGACCCCCAAAATTATTATTATTATGTATTTGGCCGCGGACCTCCGTCTAAAATTATTTTGTTCCAGGCAGAAGCAAAGATTTGAGTAAAAACAATTCACTTTAAAAATAATAATATATATATTCAAAGATTTTCAAAACCTTTACGATTAAAAAACCCCCAACATATACAGCTCATAGCACCGCACAAGGTGACGCGCTATGACCTTGTATATATATACCTTGCCTTGTATAAGTAAAAGAAAAACCGTCAGTACTCCTTCCCCCACTGCACATGAGCCAGTGCTAAGGGCTGAGAAGAAGAGATTGTTTATTAAAGGTGGCATGGTGGAATGTGTGCCCGGCGGTCAAACGGTCCGTCTGGCCTTTAGCTCGGAAGCTTTGATCCGGTAAAGTGGAGGTGGAACCAGCTGTGTATAGGATGATGGATGGTTTGTGCACCGTGCCGACTCTCCTCCACACACACTCCTGTCTGCATATTAGAGATGTATTTTTTTGGGGGTGCTGAGAAACGATACGCCTCTCCCCTCCATATCGTCTCTGTCGGGTCGAAACAGAACTGCTACTTTTCATGATTTTCTAATCCAAAAGTAGCAAAGCATTGCCGATCTACAAGCTAAAAACGCGGTGGGCTATAGGCTATACACTTGTGTGTGATGCTGTAGTATGACAATTAAAGTAGGACATTCATTTACATGTTGCGGTCTCCAAGCAAAGTGCATAAATAACACAAGTGGCTCGAATTGGAGAACTCAACATAAATGAAGGACATCACGAAATCACAAGTTTGACGGTTTTTATTAACCAAACTTCCCCACAGGGATCAAATTACTGGAAACATGTGAGCAACCAAAATATTAAACAATACATAAGTTTCAGCGGTACTTTACCAACTTAGAAGAATAGAGGGAGACCTGGAGATGCCGGCAAACACAGGAGAATGAGGGGAGGGCCAGGCCACCCCCTGTAGGGACGTCGAAGCCGTTCCCCCCCGCCTAACTTACAACCAACTAGTACTAACAACGAAAACAAAGACTGCTGGTCATCCCCAGGCCAAACTAAAGTAAATTAAAGTAAACTCAAAACAAGTACTGACATGGTGTGACTGAGATGTTGCTGGGTCTGTGTCTCCCATGACACTGAGCTGGCTGGCTTTTATAGAGAGGGCTGCAGCAGATGACAATTAGGGGAATCTGCTGCAGGTATGCCAGTCTGGGTGTGTCAGTCTTAGTGGGGAGGAGAGACAGAGAGTTAGCACAGACAATGATTGAATGACTGAGTATGTGTGTGTGTGTGTGTGTGTGTGAGTGATGTCATGGCCACACGCAACATACAATACAAAAGTAAAAATATGGAGATAAGAGGTTTCTGCCCGATATTGATGATATTCACCTGACTTGCCCAGTGTGATTTCTGTATACATTCCCTCAACCCAAAAATATATGATCTAGAAAATGAGATTAGAAACATTCCAACTAGACAGAGGAGGTATATTTTATCTCAGGTTGAGGTACTATATGTATAAATATGTCTTTTTGGGGAAAAAGCTAAAAGACCATTTTGTTGTACCATTTGTGATTTGAAAGATTGAACCTTTTTTGGTAAAAGCTTTCTTTCCCTTTCTTTGTTTTTACTACTATGCACAAAAACGAAATTCACCCACTTTTTTACCTGTAAAGCTGATTCTTATTCTGAGTAGAAGATTTGTGTTCTAAGCACTTTATTTCAACATTAAAAAAAATAGCAGATCGTACAAGTATTTTTGAAAATCTTAAAAAAAATCAGTTTTTTTTTGTTGTTAAGACAAATATTTTCTCGTCCAGTCACTGGCACAAAACATTTAAATATATATTAATTTCGGCGTTTAAAAAAGTTTGAGAAATACTGGCCTAGATGATAGAACTAGACCTACACCAACACCCTGTTAATCCACACTCTTGGAGTCACTTTAATGTTTCACTGCCCTTTGAATCATCACTTTGTGTTTTATTTTACCATGAACTTTGTCTTGATTAATCTCCGCCAGCAACAAGTGAGGCGTTAATCTTTTAACGCTGTTATTGTGTCTGTCTGGCAAGACAGATTTCGGCCGGCTTCAAACTAAACTCAAATATTTGATATTTTATTAATGCATATCCTACGGCCAGTCCCACAGTTCAGTGTTGTTGACTCTAGTCTAGACTGTAAGAAGGATTTTACATTAACAGATGTCTGGCAGCGGTTTAATAATTCACCCATTATTACTGGCCTCTAATTAGTGTGGTTGCTATAGGCAACACACTATTGTTCTCGGTCCGAGAATCCTTTATTGCCAGCAACAAGAACCTGCTTTTTGTTAACTTTTGCACAACAGAAAAGTGAAGCTTTTGGTCATGTTTCATACGCTTTTGTCATGCTTCACATGACATCACAATTCCACGGTAAATTCCTCGCGTCAGTGCAACCACACGTTCTAGTTTCTAGTTTAAACTGTACTTTTAGTCCAGGTGAGAGTACGCGAGCAGAGAGAGAGAGAGGAGAGAGAGAGATGAGGTATTGGTATTTCCCCAAGTTTACAAACCCAAGGGCTGTTCCAGGAAACCCTTCCAATTAACGTAGCTGTTCATACCATAAAGCAACGTCATAACAAGTATAGCAAGCCTGCAGGAGTCAAGCTTATTTCCTCTTTGCAAAAACAACAGCTAGTTAACAGGGCAAGTTAACAAAACTTTAGTGATGTCATTCTTCTTTTTGAGAGAGAGAGAGAGAGGGGGGGGGGGGGGGGGGGGGGGCAAAGAGAACAATGGGATTGGTGGTATTAAGATAGTCAAAGTGCCCTCAATATACCTCAAACATGTCAAGCTACCTACAAAGTGAGTGACACCCACAGCCAAAACACTCGGATGGGTGGTACCAAAATGTGGATTGCCAGACACTCGTGGACCATTCATTACGATAAAAATATGTAAATCACTGGTTTCTTTCCGAATTCACCTGAAACCACAATGCAATTTCTCATAGAAAGGAAGTGTCATTCACCAAAATGTGGAATGCCTGACAAAGTAAAGCTCACACAGTGCAAATACTTATGCTTTCATGTGTATATTTCCAACCAGGTGTGACTCAGTGCATCCATGAGTGCCTCTAATAATGCAGGGAGAGCGAGGGGCACAGAGCAGCTGCAGGGGGAGGTGGAGGAGACACCTGCAAAGACACCCCCACAGAGTTCCACAGGAGAGGCTGCATCTCAAGGTGAAAGCCAAGGGGACATCGCTTCAATCGGTTAATGGTTAATCCACTGGTTCCAGGCAGCAACGTTTCGCTCTTGAAAATAGATCGATGTTTACAATTTAGGCATTTAGCAGATGCTCTTAATCCAGAGTTATCTGGGACCATAACAATATCATCATGTCTAAACAGTATAATATAGAGAAAGGGAAAAAACTAAACAAAACAAAAAAATAATAATAATCTGTACAAGGACCTGCCATCTATCTACATAACATTATTACATTTAAATTACATTTTAGCCTTTGCATAAGCCTGAAAGGTTGTCAAGGCTAAGGCTAGTGCTACGGGCTAAGGTGGAGTCTGAAGAGGTGAGTCTTCAGATTACAGTCTGCAGTTCTAACCGCAATGGGGTGTTTGTTCAAACAAGTTTTCATTATGTGCAACTTGTTGGATACCTGTGATCTTGTCAAGGTAGTAGCACAACTCCGACTAGTCTCAAACTCTGAGCATTTTTACCGGGTGCCAGATCGGGTAAGTAACTTTACAGAAAAATCTCTGAAAGACAAAACCAGCACTCACGGAACTCTCGTTTTAACGAGACAGACACGGGACAGAGGAAGTTGTCTCACCTAGGAAGACTATAAAATGTGACACTGGTCTGCTGGTGTCTCCAGCAGACAACGCTGATGAAGGCTTGAATGCCACAACGCGTTCGGTGTACCATGCCAACCATTCAATCAATTAAAAGTGCCTTCCGTGAGTGCTGGTTTTCTCTTTTAGAGATGTTTCTGTAAAGTACTGTTTCCACCACTGCTGGTCGCCACCCATCAAATGTTTCATCGATCCAGAGATCACGGCACATCCAGCACGATTAGATAAGTAGAACGCAACGTCCAACTTGCTTTGTGTCTTTTGTGGTTGCAGCAGTTGACCAGGGAAACCCAATCCACACAGATCAAATTCCAAAGCAAAAAGAGAAAAGTGACCTTGTGACCGAAACGTCAACCTTTTTTGTGTACAAATCAATGCAAAGTGTGTGTGTGCGGCAATTGTCTTATTCTTTTTGCTCCAATGGAATTGGATCTTTTGGGGATTTTGATTCCCTGCACCGATGAAAAAAAGCAAGTGGTGTGTGTCACTGTGTGTGTGTGTGTGTGTGTGTGTGTGTGTGTGTGTGTGTGTGTGCGTGTGCGTGTGCGTGGCTGCGTGCGTGTGTGTGTGTGTGTGTGCGTAATTGCGTTTGCACGTGCGAGAGCGTGATTGTGTGCATGTGTTGCCGTCTACCCTTCACGTCCTTCAGGATTAACAGTGAATATCTTTATCCGACAGCCTAAACCACAAGATGTTCCCAAATGTATCTTGGGGTACATTGCGTACCGTTGTCTCTGATGTAACTCTGAGTTTGTCATCTAAAATGACGTATTTGGGACATCTGTGCTGTATCTCATTAAAAACCGGGAAAGTATCTGTCATGTTAGATTTTTGCATTGGCCATTCCAAAAATAGCAGATATACAAGCTCACAGCGTGCCACTTCTCGCTGCACTGTGATCTGCTAATTTAGAACAGAACAGATTTCTAGAAGGCATTTGTAGAATCAGCCTCAGGTCTTAAGAGGGTTATTCAGACCCAAGATAGTTGACTGAGGAGAGACAGGAATGCAAGAGCAGAGCTGTTCTAATTGGTCTTCGCTGAATTGGTTTCCCCAACTGGCTGGCCCCGCACCTCCTTTCTATGTTTGGATCATGAATTGTTTTAAACTGTATATTTTTACATTTTATATCTTCTGTCCCGTCTTGTTTGAGTGTTGAATGTTTTAATGGACCACGACCACAATGGAAACAAGCCTTTGGCTTTGTTGCATTTAATCCATTTGCCGTTTTTAACTTGTGTACTGCAGTAAATATTCAAAGGTATGTCTCTCTCTCTCTCTCTCTCTCTCTCTCTCTCTCTCTCTCTCTCTGGTATCCCAGGTTTAGTATTGAATTAAATTCCAGACAGTTTGAGGCTGGCTTGTTTAATAATTCAGATTTTATGTGGAATGATTTACCATTGCAGCCACAAAGCAATGCCAACTGTTATGCATGTTCTTAATCTTTCATTATAATTGCAAATGGTTGTTTTGAATATTTTAGTAATGTATCTCTCTCTCCCTCTCTCTCTCTCTCTCTCTCTCTCCCCCTCCCCCCCCCCCACAGGAGAATCCGCGGGAGAGCTGCCCCAACGCAAGATGGGTGACCGCAAGGTGGACGACATGAGTTTCATGATCACATGCACCAACTGGTACTAAAACCATGTTCTAGTACACATTGACGATGATGGCGCCAAGGGAAGTTACGATTGGAATCATACAGCAGCGGCACAGTCTGTATGTTAATTACAATATAACGTGGTTGTATTTGGTCTCCCTGCTACTCCTATTGAGACCGTTATCTCCTGTGTCTAGGTTGGAGTTGGACACAACCTTTGACACAATGTTTATTATGCAGAAATTGTGGCCAAGTTCAAAATTATATTTCTCTATTCAGCACATGTTTTTAACGATTCTGGTTCCTTAACGATTCTCTCCTAAGAGTCCAATTACTTAATGGTTCCTTTTGACGAGTCCTAGGGGGTCCCTTACTGGTCCATTTGTACACTCTCAGAGTTATAGTGGTCCTTGACATTTAAAGAGTTCGAGAACCACCAGTATTGTAATTGCATAGCCACCTCCGACAGTGTGACTAAACCGCTTCTGGAAACGGTTCCAAATGTGATGGAACCGATTCCTGTTCCCAATGTTGGATCCAGTCCCTCCGGTTCCGGATCTCAACACCCTGCCTACTTGCACAGGAGACCCGGGGGAGCACAGGGAAGTTACAAGTTAAACTACAAAACGATCTACAAGGCAAGTTCACATAGATCGAGGAGGCCATTTTTGCAGAATCTTTGCAGTTATCAGTGACAACAGGGATGCTTTGTGCACAGGCTGTACATGCATACAGATGTGTTGTTGTGAGTGTAATTACATGCGAGAACTCCGAGTAGTAGGGCTGTTTCTAGCATTTTATCCACAGTGTTTGGCAATAGGCATTTATCACTGTGGCGAACTGTGAGATCAGTGAGCTATGAAAAAGGTGAACGGACTGGCAATAAATCATGCGTTTATGATGCATATATAGCCTGCGAGCCAGTTAAGGCAGACACACTGGAGAGGTTTACACCCAATGCACACCACGCTATGTGGGCGATGCGTTATGTGACTGTATGCACAACACTGGCATGTTCAAGCAGGCAGCTGACCAATTTCCCGGTCTATTTGAGCTCACCTCCATTTGAGCTCAGTTATGTCCACCCCAGCATCATCACCTACCTCTTTCTGTCACTAAAGGATGGTATGTCCCTCCCAGCATCATCACCAGTGGTCTAACCGTTTCTAACTTGTTTCCCAATATATCCATTGTTATTATTTAGTTACAAGATCTTGTTAATACTTTTCATTGCTTCAATATTAATAAAACCCAGATGGTTTACAGCTGGAATGTAGACGGCACCCGGGTGAGCAGTGTGGGATAGCGGCCCAGCCAGTGTCCGCCGTGAGGAGGAAGACCAAAAAATGGATGTCATTACTATGAGATAGTGTATACCGATTTGCGTGATGTATGGATCAAATATGTATGAGTAATGTACAGAAATGTGTTTTACCAACAAAAAAAAGCCTCATTGCGGCGCTATAACCAGCAGATGTGGCATTTCTTCCTCGGCCTAGTGGGAATGTTTGTGCATAATTTCACGGAAAGCGCACAATGTGTTAATGATTTGAGGCATTTTGTTGGAAATGGACAAATCCTGTCAACTTTAGAAGGTAATCGTAGCGATTGGGGATGGAATATGGGGAAGCGGACAGGCCCTATTGGTCACATGACTGTATGGGTGAGCAGTGTGGGATAGCGGCCCAGCCAGTGTCCAAAATGGATGTCATTACAATGGAGATAGTGTATAGCGATTTGCGTGATGTATGGATAAAATCTGTACTAGTAATATAAAGAAATAAAATCGGCCTCATGGTGGTGCTATTGTGGGGCAGAGGTTCATCGTTGGCATTGAGGGAGTGTGTGTGCACAATTTGGCATCGACCGGGCCAACGGTGCCGGAGATTAGTTTATACACAGAGGGACGGACGCACACACACACGCGGACAGAGTGCAAAACATACTCTCTTCCCATGCCTTCTGCCTGGTGGAGACAATGAACAGTTGAGAAAGATATGGAGACATGAGGTTTCTGGCCGACAGCAGTGGCTTCTAGTTTATTATTAACCTTTGTATTAAATGGTGATGTATTGGTCCATTTGGTCTCGTGTTACCTGGTTCAAAACAAGCAAGGCGAACAATGCCAACACATTGTGCATACTGTGCCAAATGATCCATTACCGCATATGTAGCTGCCAAACACGGAGGTGAGGGAAAATAAGGGAGACAAATATGGGGCGGTTTGGGTTATGAGAACCTGGAGAGAAAATGCATCCAAAATGAAACAACAGTAGGCCTACAGTAACAGACGGGGGATATTTGTCAGATATTGCCAATTTGTCCTTACGCTGCTGTATTGACAACAGTGCATGGGTATGTTGCGGTCTCCAAGCAAAGTGCATAAATAACACAAATGGCTCGAATTGGAGAACTCAACATAAATGAAGGGCATCACGAAATCACAAGTTTGACGGTTTTTATTAACCAAACTTCCCCACAGGGATCAAATTACTGGAAACATGTGAGCAACCAAAATATTAAACAATACATAAGTTTCAGTGGTACTTTACCAACTTAGGAGAATTGAGGAAGACCTGGAGATGCCGGCAAACACAGGAGAATGAGGGGGGGCCCAGGCCACCCCCTGTAGGGACGTCGAAGCCGTTCCCCCCCGCCTAACTTACAATCAACTATTACTACCAACGAAAACAAAGACTGCCGGTCATCCCCAGGCCAAACTAAAGTAAATTAAAGTAAACTCAAAACAAGTATTGACATGGTGTGGGACTGAGATGTTGCTGGGTCTGTGTCTGCCATGAGACTGAGCTGGCTGGCTTTTATAGAGAGGGCTGCAGCAGATGACAATTAGGGGAATCTGCTGCAGGTATGCCAGTCTGGGTGTGTCAGTCTGAGTGGGGAGGAGAGACAGAGAATTAGCACAGACAATGATTGAATGACTGAGTATGTGTGTGTGTGAGTGAGGTCATGGCCACACGCAACAGGTACAATATAACATTTAATGGAACATTTCTGTGACAACAAATAAAATGGATATTGAATAATACAAAAAAAGGTATTAGCAATCTCAGCATTAACTATGATTGGAAAAAATATCAGAGATTTGTGCTTGGCAGATGGTCAGTTTTAGCTCCATTTCCAATATTGTCTCCATTTATTTGTTATCACGTTCCTTCCTGTAGTATATCCTGTATACGTTATATCTCCAGTCCTCATTAGAAGGAAATGGTCCGGCAGTTTAATATCCAATGCACATTATATTCATTTCATCCTAGACTTTAACTCTGCTTTTTTTATTTGTGTGTAGTTGTTAAGCTTGAAAGTCTAGTTCAACCCAAATGCAGACTCAAACACAGAGGCAAGGCAAGAATATAAAACAAATCTAAGATCTATTACCAGCCTAGAGCGCAACAAAAAGCAAAAATGCATAAACAGGCAAAAATATCAAACAAATTTAAAAGCCAAAACTTGAGGGCAGTTTAGGCTGGCAGAGCAGACAAGGCAAGGTCCAGGGAGTGAGGAGTCACACCGTTTCTGTGTGCAGAAAAACAACATGTTACCAAATTAAGAGCTGAGTTAAATAGGCTCCACCCGATTGCTGAAGTGCTGCACCTGGTGAGGAGCCGCACCCCTGTCTCCAGTCTCCCATTCACATACAGACGCGAGCATGGAATCTTCTTCGGGTTTGAGTAAACTAGACCTGTGCCCGGGTCAGTGATGAAATGGCAGGTGTGGGGTTGCCATTGGCAATCAATTGGCTGAGGCAGAGACTGGGAATTGTACAGGTGAGGGGACTTAGGCTCATTAGGTCCACTGGCGAACAGTGGTACCCACTACCCAGACAGCAGCGTCAAGAGGCGGCAAGATGCCGCCTAGAGCAGGCGTCTCTTCACAGCTGGTGGAAGGAAATGACGCTTGCGCACGGCTTCAAATGGCAGCGTCGGCAAAACAACGGAAACGCTTTGCAGATGCAAGTTGAAGCCGTGCACGAGCATCATTTCCATCCACCACCTGTTTAAAAACCCGGAAGAGAGGCCTGCTCTAGGTGGAATCTTGTCGCCTCCTGATGCTACTGGTACACTGATTTGACTTTTGTGGTGTTTCTGGTCAACGGTGTATACCACCGAGTCAAGGCCCAGGGAGACTGCACTCCCTGTGGTGTCCCTGTGGACCCTGTGGTGTACAGTGGAACGTGTGTGTCAAATTTGAACTCGGTAGGGCAAACTGTTCTCGAGTTACGTGGATTACAGACATACGTACATGCACACACACACACACACACGCGTACAGATATGTGCATTTATGATGGTATAGGATAGGTAATTTCAGACCACGACAGAGGGGCGCCGCCGTCTCAAGCAGACTTACTTGAGCCACGAGAGATACTGATCGTGCGAGTTACTGTGTCGAACGTTGCAAAGTTTGCTTAGCCGACTCAGGCCCGTTCGAGTTGCGACCTGATTGTTGTTGCTTTAGTTTATATGGTCTTTTGTGTGTACTGTCTGCTTGTATGTAATTAATATCAGGTATACTGACCTGAGTATCGACCATCAAGATCGAAACGTTGTCGTTTAATTCAATGAAGTAATTATTTGCCAAAAGAATGGTGTGCGGGCCCTACTGTAGGCCTACCTCCTTCCATAATTGCCTTATTGGCCCTGCAACCACTGTCGAGGTGTGTGTAAATAAGTATGCTCTGTATGTAATTAAAACATCGTGAAAAATTGGAATACTATTTTTTCCAAAGGAACCCCTTACCCTACCTCAGGGATACTCAAATAGATTTACCTGTGGGCCACATTACAAAAATGGCAAGGGGCCAGGGGCCAGTAGATAAAATTACGACATTAATGATACTTGATAACTTCTCTCTTTCAATTGCTTTATTTTCGCAAAATGTATCAAAGTACAATGTGCATGCACACAATATGTAAATAAATAAATGTGTTACATTTTATTGCATAAACACAAAGAGCTGTTTCCATAACTGCACAAATTATTGCACATAACATGAGTAGCTGTTATAATAACATAATAACATAACATGAGTAGCTCTTTGCCTGCCTGCCTGCCTGCCTGTCTGTCTGTCTGTCCATGAGTAGTTATTTGTCTGTCTGTCAATGAGTAGCTGTCTTACTGTCTGCCTGTCTATGAGTAGCTGTCTGTCTGTCTGCCTGCCTGCCTGTCCAATTGTCCATGAGTAGCTGTCTGTCTGCCTGTCTGAGTAGCTGTCTGCCTGCCTGCCTAATTGTCCATGAGTAGCTGTCTGTCTGCCTGTCTATGAGTAGCTGTCTGCCTGCCTGCCTAATTGTCCATGAGTAGCTGTCTGTCTGCCTGTCTATGAGTAGCTGTCTGCCTTCCTGCCTGTCCAATTGTCCATGAGTATCTGTCTGTCTGTCTATGAGTAGCTGTCTGCCTGCCTGCCCAATTGTCTATGAGTAGCTGTCTGTCTGTCTATGAGTAGCTGTCTGCATTCCTGCCTGTCCAATTGTCCATGAGTAGCTGTCTGTCTGTCTATGAGTAGCTGTCTGCCTTCCTGCCTGTCCAATTGTCCATGAGTAGCTGTCTGCCTGCCTGTCCAATTCTCCATGAGTAGCTGTCTGTCTGCCTGTCTATGAGTAGCTGTCTGTCTGACTGCCTGCCTGTCCAATTCTCCATGAGTAGCTGTCTGTCTGTCTGCCTGTCTATGAGTAGCTGTCTGCCTGCCTGCCAGCCAGCAAGTTGGTTAACAGAAAATAAATTGTTATGGCTGAGTAAAATAAAATACAATAAACACAATTTGCCTGAAAATAGATTACCCAGCTATGACCTTTTTCATGAAAAAAAATGAGTAGTGATATGGCTGACTGAGTAAAATAAAACAATCTTCCTGAAAATAGATAGCTATAAGTGAAGAGCAATTTCCGCAATTTCCATTTCCGCAATTTCCGCAATTTCCATTTCCGCAATTTCCTCAATTTCCATTTCCGCAATTTCCATTTCCACCATTTCCGCAATTTCCGCAATTACCATTTCCGCAATTTCCTCAATTTCCATTTCCGCATTTCCGCAATTTCCGCAATTTCCATTTCCACCATTTCCGCAATTTCCATTTCCATTTCCAACTATTAATGGCAGCTGGGTTTCATCATTCAAATAAAATAGAATTCTGTCCGTTTAGCTATAAAATTATGTCAGGGAATAGGGATACACAGTATATGTCTTTCATTTGCATTGCATCCCCCCCCCCTCCCCCCAAGCTTTTATTTTCGTTCGAGTAATAGTAGGCTACAACTCTAATAGTATTACTTATAATAATGTAATTAAAGATAACTTCATTCAGATTTATTTATTTTTATTTCCAGATTTTTCTTTTCTTTTTTTTCTTCTTCTGAGGTTGAGTATCACTGCCCTACCTTTAATTGGAGTGTGTGTGTCAGTGTGTGTGTGTGTGTGTGTGTGTGTGTGTGTGTGTGTGTGTGTGCGTGCACCTGCAAGACATGCATGCATCAAACATTCATTGACCAAAATCTTAGACAATGGAGTTTTTTTTTCTCACTTTTATTGACATTTCATTGTTTCAAACGGAACATGGTGATATCTGTAGAGAATCAGCGTGAGACAGTAAAACTCAAATCAAAACAGAGGTAAAAAAGAAACATATAATTCACCTCTGATTCAATCATGTTGTCATTTGGAAATATTAAACTTTCATTTCAGCAGAATAAAAAACAAACAAAAAAGAAACTTGAATCAATAGAATATCTTCTTAAGACATTAACATAAACATGCCTATTCATTATAAGCATTGTCATAAAAAGGATTTTTTTACCCCCTATTGTGTGCAAATAAAGGACGATGCTCAAAAAGGGAGAGAAATAAATAAATTATCCCAAAGTTTCTCTCTGACTTTTCTATTTACATTTTAATGCAAAGTACGTGATGATGGTCCTTTATATATATATATATAAAAAAAGAAAGAAAAACAAAACAATCCACAACAAAACAGTGCATCATTTTTGTATTGTACAGAAGAGTACACGTCACTGTCGGGCAGAAAACTTATATCTTCATATTGCAACTTTTCATGTTTCAATGTTTTGACATTAATGCCCTACTTGTCATACAAGAGTATTGAACAAAAGTAGGCTACTGGAAATAGCAGATCTACAAGCTTGTAGATCTGCCATTTTTAATAATTTCATTAGTATTTTTTGAAGCCATTAAGAGCTGAGGCCGATTCTACAAATGCCTTCTAAATCACTAGATCTGAATTTTCTACATGCATGCAAAGGACCCGCAAAATCGAAATCTTCTTTTTAGGTCAAAAAATAGCACATGCACAAGCTCACAATGCGGCATGAAGTGACGAGATGTGAGCTTATATATCTGCCATTTTTTGAGAACCACTGTTCTAAATCCTAAGACTTGTGTTATATAATGTAAAATATAATAAAAACGGTTTTGGACATAATATAAGGTCTCCACCCGACAGCGACAGTGTACGTAAGGACGCGTGAGACGAGTTATTTTTTTTGTTCTTTTTACTTTTCTAAGCAACCCACGTAGTCAAAAAACCCAAAATGAAATCAGAAAAGCATGTGATACGGTATGTACAGAAAAAAAAGATGGTTTCATTGTAAGAAAAACCAACAGAATCATATCTATCTTAAAGCTATACAGGTAACTGATAAAAACCTCCCCTAGCAGTAGAGGTTCAATATAGCGTTTGCTTCAAAAGTCTGGACCGACTACTTTGATATGTATTCATTCACCTACAGTATACATGTACTGTATCTTCTTTTCTGGAGAAAAATAAAGACAAAACATTAGAAACTAAAGGCAACGACAGGCAAGTTAAAGGGAGACTTAGCCGCTTGGAAGCCAGCCACATGGCGACATTGTGTTGACATTCGTCAGAGATGGCGATGTTTGTACGGTTAAAACACAGAATGGCGATAACTTTCATGTTAAAACTGGAGCAGGCGTGTCAGATTAAAAGAAAATGGTTCCTTCTTTCCACCTTGGTGGAAACCTTTTCACTTGAGTAATTTTCACGACTTACGAAATGTCACTCTGCCACTATAGGACATAAATTATAATATAATAGCATAATTCACACTTTTTCAAAATATGGTGGCCACTACAAATATGTTTTCCTCCATGTATTTTTTTTGTCCAACATATACTATACATACTATATATTACTTATATATAGTAACTTATATATTACTTCAGTAGGCATATGGGACAATACGAGCTTTCTGCTCAACAGAAATAAATTGTTTACATGTTCCCTGCGGTGTGGGCAGTTAGATACACCATCTCTGGTGAGTGTCACAGTGCTGCCTGGGAGTGATGACGCCACATGAACTAAATCTACCTTTAAAGGCAACTGCATTGTTGTGAAAAGAAAAGAAAAAAAGACACTAACTAACTAACACATCAGCAGACCAGGGACAAAGCAAACCACTCTCCAAATAAAGCTTAATTTCTCTTTGAGAGAGCGAGAGAGAGAGAGAGAGAGATAGAGAGAGAGAGAGAGATGCCGTATATAAGCTTGGAATTAAACCTTAAAATAGTCTTGAGGTGAGGCTACCCTTGAGCATTTGATAAGGGTCAGACTTTCTTTCTTTTCCCTGTTTCAAAACTCTATTAAGAAACTGCAAAGCCGTCCTATTTAAGGGTCAAGTGGCAACTTCACCCTTCTCTTTCTGCAAGTTCCAACTCTTCTCTGATGTGACAGATTGGACTTGTCTGCCTGGCTGGAACACATTTCCAACCAATTGGTTTCACAATAGTTTTTGGAGTCCCCCCGGGTTTACGTAATCCTTATAAATAGTGCAAAGGTGCAGGGCAAACGACGTTTACCGAGCCGTGGATCTGTCCCATGCTGCACCACCACCATCTGACATGCAAAAGCAGACAAATCAAACAAACCCAGGCCCACTTGGAGGCTGCGGTTCATCCCTGGTCTGCGTCTGATATCCTTAAAAAGAGGCAAATCTCCCAAAGGACCACTTTGCCCTCTGTGTATATCATGGAGTACAAGAAAAGTGGTTGAATAAATAACTTTTACAAAGCAATAGTGGTGGATTGGACACACACCAAGTAGTTTAAAAATCTCATGTACATATACGACTTTTATGTGTTTTTTTCACAAACAATGTGGATACGTGATCACCGTTTCCTTCAAGTACACGCCCCTTTAATCCCCACCGACCTTTTACATAGACAGACATCTGCTGAAATACATACTGCACTCTATTGTAAACGGCTACTCTTCTGCAAAGCTCGGTAAATATGTACTTACGTAACGTATATACACACATGGTTTAGTACTCTTCAACGATACAAGGACATGGCCTTGCTGTGATTATTTTTAACCACTTGAACCCCAGCATACCCATTCTGGGTGGGAACATTTGGCCCCATCAGCCTTTTGATCTACAAGATCGAGCTTGTGTATCTATTTTTTGTGTCAACGGGAAAACGCGGTCCGAGAACAGTTGTAACTCAAAGCTTAGAGGGTTGAAGTGGTTAATTAATATAGTACATTTCTTTGATCAAATAGGATGGAATTTGCATTTCGTTCATCAGCTCAACATCCCCCTTTGTAAAAGTGTCAACATGGTGGGGCCAAATCGTCCCTTATTCTTTATAAAAGTACAGCATTATGGTACAATTGAACAGTCAGTGAGATTCTGTCATACCTAAGAACATTGCCCCTCATCATATTATTAGTAACGGGAGTTAACCTGGGGGGCCTTCCCACCCACACAACGAGCACTATGGGGCAAGTCGCTTAACCCCCCCTAATTACTGCAGAGCAGCCGCTCAACATACGAGTATGAAGAAATGAGTGAATACATTTTTTTAACGGCTCACTTTCCAAACTACAATAAGATGTAAGTGTAGCTCGGTAGCAGCACTCAATGGAATGTTATTAATGGCTGTTATTTTCTACAACAACGCGTCCCACACCTGTCATCTCACACTACTGCCGTGACACTATCACGGCGTAGCTGAGTTCAAGAGAGATAATTGGCTGGGGTGATTAAATCTATTCTATTTGACTCGCTCTCCTCTCTCACTTCCCATCAACCCTCTTGCTGGAGTGCCCGTTGATCGTGTGTGTGTGTGTGTGTGTGTGTGTGTGGGGGGGGGGGGGGGTCGCGTGGGGGATGGTGGGTGTGTTAGAGACAGACAGACAGGCGCTTGTTTGCGAACAGAAGGTCGCCATTACAAATCCACCTAGAAAGTGGATTAGAAAATGTAATGCTCTCTCTCTCCGCATCCATCATTTAGAACCGTCGAGGTGCCCTACAGCAAGGCACTTAACCCCCTTTTTGCTGGCGTGGAGCTGCTGGCTGTGATCGTACTGGCCAGTTCCTAAGCATAGACAGACAGGGACGTACCGCAATGTACTTTGCTGAAGTCGACTTCCCCATCCACCGTTTTCAATGTGAATGAGTGTCAAAAGTGAAGAGATTTTGTGGATTAGCTGTCAAGCTAAACACGCGGGCAAGGCTTCACCGAGGTATGACCGTATAAAATCCTTCATTCTCTAAGGCAGGGATTTCCAAGCGATTTAGCTCAAGACCCAACAGAGAAATGTGATGTCTGCCCGGGACCCAAACTAGAGAGAATAGGCAATCTAACAAGCCTGTCCTCAATCTACCTAAAAATCTTGCGTTAAATTTTCATAATAATTTATCCTTTCGTATGCTTGCCATAAGATGTCACCGTATCTGTCTCATTGGTGGGCAGTTCTGAAACGTAGCCTATCAGTGACATAATCAATGGGGATCCAAGCTAATGCTTTCAGGGTTTCTCTTCCTGGAAAATGTATCATGCTGAAATACAAGGTATTATTCTTGCTGGGGGTGGTGTGTGTGTGGTAGCTCTGTTTACAAAATGCTATACCCCCTCCAACTGTATATACTTTCCCCATTTTCAACTGTTTTTATTGTATTGTACTTGCTTTGGCAATATAAAAGTTTGTTTTCTCATGCCAATAAAGCTCCTTTGAACTGAATTGTGTGTGTGTGTGTGTGTGTGTGTGTGTGTGTGCGCGCGTGCGTGGGGTGGGTACAGGGGAGGGGGTAAAATGACCAAACATCATTGGTAGGCAGGTTTCTGTCCGAAGCCCACGTCTGAGACACAGAGTGAGTAGTGGTGTCATCTTTTAATGAGCATTAGTGAGGAGTGGACCAATTAGTATGAAGAAGTGGTGCTCACACCACATGTACATTTTTCACCTTAAGCAGCCCAGCCTAATATATTACACTCAAGCTGGCCAAAGCCGCAGAAACAACTTCAAAAAGATTTCAGATGAAAAGGCTGCTTCCCCAGAGAGACGTTCACATTTCCCCGAAGCTGCCACGAGCGTGCGGATACCACGCACGCACGTGAGGACACCACGCACATGCGCAAGGACCTAACAAAGCTTCCAGGTAGAGCACTAGAGAAAACAGAGGCCGTCTCGTTCTGTGCCGATGTCTATTATTCCCCTCCTGGGAACCAAGTGTGCAGGCGACTTTACAATGGCTCTCCGCTGAGTCAAAATAACCCCGTCAAGATATCGAACGCTATCGATTTGGAACCTATGCAAGGGCGTGCTGAATTGCACTAGACAGCAGAGTGTAATTATAAGTATATGGGGCTGAGAACACATTCAATTACTGCAGGACAACGGGAGAGCGCTCAATGGGTAAACAAAAGACCAGTACAGGGGATGAGGAGAGGCAGACGGAGGGAGAAAGGCAGGATTGTATAGAGGCAGAGTTCACGGTAGCCATTAATCTGATCAGAAAATCACTCCGCCAAGAGAATAAAACCAGTCTGTGAGGTTTTGTGTGTGCGTGCGTGCATGTGTGCATAAGAGTGCGTAAGTGTGCGTGTGTGTGTGTGTGTGTGTTTGCGTGTGCGCATGTGTGTATAAGCAGTGAGTCAGTCAGAATGCCCAAGGGTCTTGAGAGTAGCAGCAACCAGGCCTGTGGGAAGTGCTCCAGAGACAAACATCACACCATCGAGTCACTGGAATCCAAAGGCGTCACCCGCTCCATGTTAAATAGGTTTCCTATGTATAGTCCAGTTGTTTCAGAAGAAAAGAGAGAAGATGCATGGTCATCCCCCCGATGAGTTATGTCCCCCTTTGGACTCGGTAATATTTCACCAGGTGATTTGTCTTGTTCCCTATCTCTCTCCCACAGGCATCATAGCCTCCAACAGCCTTCGTACTGTGGCCTTGCTTTTTCAAATTAAATCCCGCTTTCGTTGACTTTTATTGGCTCTCGTGGCAGGTAATTACAGGTACACTCTGTCAGACATACGTAACCTGTAAGCCATCGTGCCAGGCACGTTAGGAGTTACCGACCTTGCCAGTAACACACAAAAAACACGGGGAGCGAGAGACAGAGAGAGAG
This sequence comes from Protomyctophum bolini, assembly GCF_963924005.1. Taxonomy (NCBI): domain Eukaryota; kingdom Metazoa; phylum Chordata; class Actinopteri; order Myctophiformes; family Myctophidae; genus Protomyctophum; species Protomyctophum bolini. The sequence continues at coordinate 19,199,355 of NC_137863.1, forward strand.
AGATATTTTGGCATTTTTGTCGATGCCGCCGAAGAATGGCCTGCTCCCTCCTGTTCGCAAATTTCCCACACAGCGATAAAAGCACTTACCAGGTAATAAGGAGAGTAATGAGTTTGATGTATACAGCTATATGACTACTTTCAATTACTGCTTATTTCCCAGCGCACACCGGTGTTAAGTGAATTCAAATGGAGTCAGGGTTTCACTACAACGCACGTGGGAAATCGAGCCGATGAATGAGAAAACGAGATGCGCGTGGTGAGCGATGGCGGCAATAAGGGAAACAGATGGACAGAATGAGAATGAGATGTGGAGAGAGAGAGAGAGAGCTAGAGAGAGTCAGGAGAGATAGTGAGATAAAAATAACATTGGCAGATGGACTCTATCATGTTATTGTTTGTTAATAAAATGTTATTTGTTCCAAGCTGTATGTTAATAAAATATAACTTCTTCCATTGAGACATTTAGATCATGTGTGTCTAAATTGGACATGATCTTTGACATTTTTCTTTTTTTCCTGATGTTCAAACTTCAATTTCTCCCCAGATCAAGCACGCCAGGCTCTATTAGATCAGCGGTAAACAATCTCAATGAGACGTGCATGATGGGTTCAAATCCGGGAGTAGAACAGTAAAAGTTACATCACAGCTTTAAATTAAATATATATGTAAATGTAACTCAGTTTAGAAAAACAAACAAACATGAATCCCTAAGAGAAAGCATCTTGCAATGGAGAAATGGGGCAAGTGGACTAACCCTGCTCTCCCTTTAAAAATGAAACAATACATTGGAATAAAGAAGAGGCAGGAGGCAGGGGGATTAGAGCGAGGGATGCGGAGGGCAAGTATCTGCTATTAGTCGTGTGAACGGAGCTACTTCATTAAGCCTGGTCGATGGTGCTGACGCACGCACGGCTAGCATACTAATGCTAGCCCCCTCTGCCCCCCCCTCTCTCTCTATCACAAGACTAATTAACATTTCGCCAAACGAACGTGACTTGCGATAAAAACATAACATACATATCAAACAAAACCTCATTGTTCGACATCAATTGTCCATTGTCCACTCTCTCCATTCTCCTCTTTTCTCACAGTCATCTTGTTCCCATTGTATTTGTATTCACACGCCTCCCGATATTCTTTCTCAACACGCTCTCCGCACCCCCGCTTTGAAGAGAGAGAGAGAGAGAGAGAGAGAGAGAGAGAGAATGCCAACACAAAGAATGCAATACAAATATGGGAATAAAGTCAAGGACAGAACGTAAGTAAAAGCACAAGTACATTTAAAAAAAAACTTTCCAGCTGTGTGCAGAGCTTGTTAAGCGCGGGATGGAGACATGCAGGAAAGGCAACAGCCTTGAGTTAACAACAACAACCTCTCCTATACCGGGTAATTCCAACCTCCCATTGTTCCAACAGTCCGACACACGTTGGGCTAGTGCGAGGTCAGGGTTATTTATAATGGGGGGGTCAGAACAGCGGGATGTCGGAATAATGACATGGCACCGTTTGCTCTACATGTGCCAAACAACACCTTTTCCACCCAGCCAAAACGGAGTAAAATGTCAAATAAAACGTTCAATCAGCTTCTCGCGTATAGTTGAAAGTAATGCAGCAGGGCAGTGGTTCTCAACCTGTGCACCTGGGCCTACTGGTGGGCCGATAGGGTATTGCAAGTGGGACCCCAAAAAGATTGGCAAAACACTATAGAGGTTAATGATAACATGACAGTAATATATAGATTTCATGATATGGTTTCTTTAAAAAAAATCGTTTTCATGGGGACACGGATCAATAGCAGTATACTACATGTTGGTTGCACTAATCCAAGCTGGAGCCAAATCGATTGATTGATTGATAGTTAAAATAAACACGGTAGCTGAAAGAATGTCCACCAGGTTAAGCGGTCGGATGGGTGGACCACCGCCAACACTTTTGAGACGTTGCAGGCCCAAGATCCAGTAAAGGGTTGAGAACAACTGCGCTACACAGAGATTAATCTCTCAAGAACAGCTTCCGAGCTGCACTACTGAATCTGTCGGCAGGGGCATCCAGAGAGTGTGTAGGCCTACATTGGGGATTAGTGGATTGAAAACATAAAGGTGCGTTCAGACTTGGATGGTTAGAGCGGCGTGGTTACATACAAAGTCAATGCAAAGACGAGAAGTTGCGCGAGATGGCCGCAACACAAACTGTACGAACCAAGGCGAATATTTAAATTCAAAGTCTGAACGCACCTTTAAGCGCCCGACCCGGAAGTTGTTATCCACATTCTATTGGTGGGGGCGGGGCCCCCATAGGCAAATTAAAGTAAACAAATTGGGTTCCCAGGTTGTGTGTCGATAGAAACATCTGGAAATGTTTGAGAACCACTGCAGTGTACATGGGTCATGTTTTGTGGTTGACATGAGTGCGTTCTTGTATGTGTGTGGTTATAACAAAGAGAGAAAACGGTCCACAATTCAACACAAGCAAAAAAATAAAATAAAAAAAATCGATCCACAAAGAGATCTTTTTTGTTTTGTTTGTTTGTTTTTGTTTCGTCTTTGTTATGGCCTTTCTACCTACATTTTATGTTCAAGTTACTTTTTTTTTTCATCAGTTTTTCTTTCTTTTTTTTTTCTCTGAATGCATTTCATCAGACTTAATAGTTGAAGTAGTTCTTTCTGCGCTCCCCTCCATTTTCATCCTGTTTGTACCGGTGGTCTCGTGTTAGTACGGTCCCAGGAGAAATCATCTACGGCCATCACGTGACTCCTACAGTAGCACATCACCCTGTTATCTTTTAAGATGAGCAAACTGAGCTATCTAGGCTTATCCAAGGCCGAGCAGAGTCCGTCCTTGGAACGTCAAATTCATCCTACATGTTTCATTGTCTTCTCATGCTGTTGCAGCTTCGTCTACCATTATTACTTTAAGGTTTCCGCTTCAGGTGAACAAATCAAAAAAATCTGAGATTCACCCTTTTTTCCCCGGACAGTTTCTTTTCTTTTTTTTCTTTTTGTCCACACCAAGGTGTTTGTGTTACAAGACAGGCACAAGTCGCACGTGCGCACGCTCACACGCACGCACGCATACAAAGAAACACACACAGCTCATATTGCGAGTAAACATCTCCCTCTTAACTCCCACAGAGCAGACGTGTGTACTGTACTGTACCTACTGTACCTATACCTACCGGCGTTTGCGCGGGTTTACTGCCCCCACCCCCCCGCCTCATCCCGCCAAAGCCAGCGAATCAACGCGTGATGTAGCCAGTCAGCTAGCGGCGTGTCAGCTCCACTCAAAAACCTTTTGAATTGTCGATATTGGACAAACCCACCCCTCCAACCTCCACCACCCCGCCTCGGGAGGCGTGTTCCGTCCGTCCGTCCGTCCGTCATACCCACTCCTGCACTGGGTACTTGTAGTAGTGCTGCGTCATGATGGCGCTCTGCTGCGTTCCTTTGTTCTTGAACTGGAAGATGGTGTAGACCAGCACGAGGATGCACAGCGACAGGATGCAGGGGATGACCACGGCGATGGCGTTGACCGTGGTCGGCACGTCGTTGATGGTCACCATGATGTCCACGTCGTCCAGGGGCATGGAGCGGTCGCCGCGGTTGTTGCCGCCGCCCGCCGGCCCTCCTCCCCCCGCCCCGCCGGCGGCGCGCTCCATGTCGGACTGGTCGCAGCCCATCCAGTCACGCAGGATGGACTTGGGGTAGCCGGGCTCCACCGACAGCTTCTGGTTGTCGAACTTCCAGTAGTCCTTCCCCTTGTAGAAGAACGTGTAGTCTGTGGACAGAGACAGGAGGGGACGGCATTTTGTATCAGTCTCAACAACACATCAAACTAATACAATAAACTAAAAAAATATATATAAAGTAATTTAATCCAATATAAATGATCAACGGGCTGCCTACACCCACACTTTCTGATATGAACAATAAGGTTAGCACCTTCAATATCAAATGACACTGATCATCCCCTGTTTCGCTTCTTTAACCTCATGCCATCAGGAAAAAGATACAGAACCTTGCCATGGAAAAAGGTCCGCGTTAGTAGGAGTTTTGTCCCCTCAGCCATCGCGGCATTAAACAAACTGTCCCGCCGATAGCATGGTTCTGTATACAGTGGGGAACTCATGTTTTTGCATTGTCTTGGTGTTTTTCTGTGCTATGTGTTGTTTTGTTGTGGGTGTTTGAACACACCTGTGAAGATGAATAACGATATCCTTCGCGGACAATAAATATTATTATGATTATAATCAATATTATAATTGATTCATATAGGGCATGTCATTTGGGTAATTCTTTTTTTCCAAAGAGTTTCAAAGACTTTCCAAAAAAAAAAAGAAAATGTATTTTGCTTGTTGACAACCGCTGTCTTAAACGAGCAGTTCAGGAGACTCTTGAGTCCTCCTAACACACTCATCAAAATATTGTCTCATGAAAGTGACAAAGACAAACAAATCTCCATGAATTCAGGGTTTTCACGGGGTGTGTAATTGATGAAAATAAGTGAACTACTAGCTCCTTTAAGCCAGTGGTTTCCAAACTTTTTCATGTCAAGGACCCCCACATTGAAACTAATTAGCCCCGTGGACCCCCATTAGGAAATATATGCCAAGGACCCCCATAAGAGAAGATTTTTACAGCTCTAGCAGTGACTCTCATACCATTTAATTTCAAGGACCCCCCGGTTTGACCTGAATTAGACTACCGTCCCCTATTCAATGGCATTTCTATCTCTGGGGACCCCAATTTATTTAATTTATATTGTAAAATCAATGTTAATTTAATTTAATGAGAGAGTACAAATGGAACCAAATGAACCCGTTAGGGTCCATTTGGTTCCATTTGTACACTCTCAGAGTTACAGACCCGTAAGGGTCCATTTGGTTACAAACTATCATTTGGCTGGGGACCCCCTGGAACTCCCTCAAGGGCCCCTGGGAGTCCCGGGACCCCACTTTGGGAACCAGTGCATTAAGCAACCTCAACATGATACAGAAACCCAAAACACTGTGAACTGTCTCGTCACAGACAGTTCTGCTCTGTCACAATGGAAGCGTCACAGTTTGACTTGTTTTGATTGGACCACAGTGTTATGTAATGCCTATGAGACACTGTAGCCACGAGACCGATGTGACTCTACCAGAGAGAGAGAGAGAGAGAGAGAGAGAGAGAGAGAGAGAGAGAGAGAGAGAGAGAGAGAGAGAGAGAGAGAGTAGTCAAGGAGTGGTGGAGACAGAGCTCCACTTCTTGACTGCATGTGACAAATATGAACACACTAGAGAAGAATACTACCCTATAAATTCACAGAAATAACAAAAACAAGGATAAAGTTAGACTCTATCCAGGCAATCCCCTACTTATTAGGTGAAAAAGTTGAATGTTCCAGGTTGGCAGCAAAATATCTATCAGCCTGCCACACAATGAGGGACAATGGGTGAATGCTATAAGTCTACCACAATGAATAGACCAATGTCATTTTTCTTATGTTTTTCCTTGTCTTGTTTATATTATTTGTTCTGATTCTGAATATGTATAATTTATTATTTTGTTTCATACTGTATTTGTACCAATGTACCATTCATACTGTATGTAATGCTTTGGCAATATAAGAATGCTTGTCATGCCAATAAAGTATAATTGAATTGAATTGAATTGAATTGAATTGAATTGAATTGAATTGAATTGAGAGAGAGAGAGAGAGAGAGAGAGACAGAGAGAGAACACAGTAACAACACATGCAGGCTTAAGCCTTTTTTTATACTCTGTCTAGGATGGCGTCGCATGCACACACACACACACACACACACACACACACACACACACACACACACACACACACACACACACACACACACACACACACACACACACACACACACACACACACACACACACACACACACACACACACACACACACACACACACACACACACACACACACACACACACTTTGTGCATGCGTCATCTCCAGACTCCCAGAGGATGGCTTCAAGACCACACCCCAACGAGTCAACGACCATGGCAGCATGTCTGACTGTGATCTAGCCAGCCACCCACACAGAGGTCTGCACCCTGGAGTTGTTGTGCTATCTTACAGCGGGCCACAGGGTCAGAGCCTGACACGCATAAGTGATGATGGGCATATTCCTTCTAGGAGGGCTGTGTGCGTGTGTGTGTTACCATACTTGTGAGGACCGTTGTGAGAGATGGTTGTTTTCATGGTGCACTGATAAAGCTGATCTAGACAAATCCGTGCAGGCTGCCCTGGTTGCAATCATAGCTGCGGTGTCACATTTGCAGCTTGACACCACAGCATTGATTGCTACATACAGGGCACGGCTCTGCAGTCTTGTCTTGTGTGTCTGTGCATGCGTGCGGTGTTCTGTGCTGCAGTAGAACAAACAGGAGAAGGGAATCATTAGCTTGATGTGAGTTGTAAGTGAATTAGTTCCTAACTGCTGCTTAAATTGTTCAGCTGCCTGGAGGGAGAGTCTGACCGAATCTAGCTAAACATATATCTAAATTAAACCTATTCAAACTGTTTTGTTTATAGTGTTACACATTCAAATGGCTTTACCTACAGTATGCAACATGCAAACAGATCGGGGTCTTAGTTCTCCAAGTAAAAAGGGAAGAGCGACGCAATGCTTGTTTGCTAATTAGATACGGTTGTCATTAATCAAACTTATATCATCCTTGTCGGGTGGAAACCTTGTATGTCCAAGACAACACGTTTCATAAAATGGGGGGAAAAAAACAATAAGTTCACAATTAATTAAATGGATGGATTTTGTTACAAGCTCTGGTTGATAATTTTAACTGACTTGTAGATCTGCAACTTTTTGGGAAAATTGTGGACGTGTGATTTGATTTATTACCAAAATAGGTAAACTGTGGAAACATGGAGATACAAATGTGCTGCCCGACAGCGACAAAAAGACCTTTAAAGGTCTTATGACACGCCCCGAAAATATCATTATGATATTGTACATCACATGGTCTCAGCGACGAGGGCGCACTGAGCACTAAAGCTATAGGCTTAGTAAGCTAGCAGGTTAGGTTAGTCGTTAATAATAATAAACCTATATGCAAGTGAGACACTCACAGCCCTCTCGACTGATGAAGGCTCCCTGCGGTGAGTCTGGTATCCCCTTCCACACGGTGACGGGTTTGGGGTACCCCGGGTCGGCCGTGCGCTTCTCCTCGTTGTAGCGCCAGTACTGGTCGCCCTTGAAGAAGTAGGTCTTGCCCACGGGCTCCCAGCGCAGCGCCGTGTCAATGCCGTCTTTGGGCAGGCAGCTGCCCAGCTCCGCCAGGCTGTGGGGGTAGCCGGGCTCCGCCGTCACCTCCTTGAACACCCAGTACTTTTCACCTGGAGAAGAAAGGAAAAGACACCAGACAACGATTAAAAACAAAGCGACGCGACGTCCAACCAGAGAAACTAAAAAGAAGCCTCCCGAGCTCTTTACATTTCTCTCTCTTATACACAATGACAGAGCCGAGAATACATTGGAGGTGTGGTCAGTGGTCAGTGGACATGGTCAAACATGGGTCTTATGTAAGAATAGGTCATCTGACAGACAACCAACAGGTGGAAGCCTTGCTTCCTATGTTTCCAAGGCAGTGTAGTATTTCTCATCTTCAAAATCATATTACACATTGAAGGAAGCATGAGGTCAGTCCGTTGCTCTCAACAGGTTGGCAGAGGGAGTGTAGAGCCCAGGATAATTGACACCGGGGTAAAAAATGGGTTACAAAATCGTGGGATGAAAATGTAGTAAAACAAATAAAATAAACACAGGTCAACGCAGAGAGGAAATGTGTATTGGTGGACTAACTGGACTACTATTGTATATTTAGAGGGTAGTGTTTGGTCATGACCGAAAAAGCGTCCGACAAGTGGAAGGAAATGAGTTTAGCCACCTGCGAGAGTATACCCGCTGCGCCTACACTTGGAAAAACAAATATTTCAGAGATTGGCAACAGCACGTGTATAGAAGATCACTTCACCCATTTTCAACCTATCCTCATATGGTCCTCACTTCTCACTAATGCCCTTTATAGACGGCACCATTTTTTCCCTACTCAATCTGTGTCTCACAGGAAGGCTGTGGACAGTTCAGAAACCCACCTGTTCCAATGCCACCATTGGTAGGCATGCAGTTGTACGATGAAGGGCATCAATTTACAAAGGAAATGTATAGTTGAAATATGGAGACGCAAGGTTTCTCCACGGCAGCAAAGAAACGTAACATTACAAGACATTAAACTGCAAGAAGAGTGCCATTGTCACGTCTTATGCCGGAAGAGATAAGTGATAGAACACACTTTAACACCCAGACCAGAAACATTACCATGGCCTCTGTGCAGACTATAATATATCTTATAATCCTAGAGCAGAAGTCTTTAAAAGGGGGGCCAGGACCCCTAGGGAGTCCTCAGAGTTACAACAGGGAAAATAGCACATCGGCTATTTTTGTCAAAGACGGAAGTGTAGAGGGATAAAAAGAGCAGATTGAGTACAGAGCCAACGGTCATGTTTACTAAGTATGGGTGTTTTAAGTGGTCAAATGTCTGTAAATACACATCAACATGAACCCAATAGATTAATATTGAAGATAATGTGTAAATTAAATAAATAAAAGTTAAGTCTATGCCGTCTATGAAATCTATGAAAAAGTTTAATACAATATGCAGTGCTGGTCCCTGATTCATCTCTTTCTCAGCTAAGGAGTCCTTGGGATGACAAAACGTTGAAGAGCCCTGTCCTAGAGAGAGATCATTGGAGGAGGAACTGCCAGGGACAGAATGGGGACGAGTGCAGCTTTCACCCAGCTGAATCCAGAGTGTAAATTTAATTAATTGGTGGTTCTATGTGGAATAGAAAAACAACTGCTGATCTACAAAGCTCACAGTGCAGTCATAACATGCTACGAGCTACTAGCTATTTTCACTAATGTTCGCCCATTTTTGCGAATGTTCGCCTATTTCCGCCCAGAGAATCAACATCCTAGCGTTCATGTGTAGCTCTATGTATTTTTGAGGGGCGCCAGCCCCTCCAATACATGCACAGCTTTGTGTGTTTGTGTTACTGTGTTTGTAGCACGGAATGTGATGATTTGATTATCTGGTGTCTGATGATGTATGACACAAGTGTGAGTTTTATTTTTCTTGTGACTAAAATGTTATTTTGTCCAATATGTATGCTGGCATATTACATGGTGGTTGTGTTTTGTCTGCCTGCTCTTCTATTGACACATTTAGAATATGCGTCTAGGTTTTGGACACAACCTTCTTTGACACACAATCCTGTTTTTGGCTCGACACAACTTTTTACCCCAGCAAGTTAAAAAATTCTCCCCCACGCAAGCAGGCAGTCTCTATTAGCTGAGTGGTGAAAATACTTACTGTAAGCTGGAGACCCGGGTTCAAATTCAGGGGTTGAACAGGAACGTTACATAGCACAGCATAGCGCAAGTAAACACTATAATAAGATTAAGAGGGAGAGTCAGTCAGCAGCCACGGTTTGGACAACGAAACAATCCTTGGATTGTGGTATATTTTCGCTCCTCAGCGTGCTTCCAAGAATTACACAGTAAGTGAAGTACTATTAGTATCGTTCTCTAAAGTATAGACTCAACCTTCTAATGTTAACTCAGGGTTGAAAACACAATGGCCGTAGGCTTCCTGAGTCCTGCCACCTCAAATGGACGCCGTGGGGTCGATGAATACAAAGTAAGATTAATGCAGGTTGGCTCAATCACGCCACTACGCTCTAAATAGCGATTGACCATGCATGCGGCAAGGTTAACCGCAGTTCCTCTAAACACTCTACTGCTTATCGCTTAACACAAACATGTGCCTGGAGAGAGAGAGAGAGAGAGAGAGAGAGAGAGAGAGAGAGAGAGAGAGAGAGAGAGAGAGAGAGAGAGAGTGAACTCAATGAAAGATTAATGCAACGTATAGCAAAATGCCAGTATGACACAATACAGCAAAGCTGTTTGGTCAGCTCAATTCTTAAAACACCATCTTTTTCCTAAGAGAAGAATAAAGTAAGGAGAGGTCACGATAATGTAAGATTAAAAGCAGGTGGCTAAATGACTGTGCTATGCTGGGAACAGGCTGCATGTACACAAACACGCTAGCATGCACAGCCACAAACACATTATGGGGCATTCCACTCTATGAGTGTGGAGAGGACATTGCTTTCTTTTAAAGACCCCTTAAATTTTGAATAAGGCATACCTAATTCATAGAATCAAAGTACTTAGTGTCTTTGTGGTTGCTGGGTGTTTTTATTGTGGTGTACTGTATATTCATGTTTGTCTTGTCCTTAATGTATGCATTGACCTGAGCAAAATAAATTCCCCTTGTGGATAATAAAGGATATCTAATCCAGTGGTGGGCAAATAATTCCCAATGCATTTTTCCCATAGACATTTCAAAAAGTATTTATTTAAAGACCTTTTAAGCGTCATACTTCTTTGTTTGGCCCAAAACATTGTGTTTATTGTTTATTTGTCACGACAAGAGTTGGCTTTGTCCGCGGCGAAAACGTCTTTAAATAAATATTTGGAAACTGTGTCAGTGGCACGTTTGTCAAGGATTGGAGCAACGTTGACCAGATAGGCTGTCAACACGTCCAGCAAGCGGCTTGAGTGTACACTAGAACAGGCTTGAGTGTACACTGGAACAGGCTTGAGTGTACACTGGAACAGGCTTGAGTGTACACTGGAAGTGTACACTGGAACAGGCTTCAGTGTACACTGGAACAGGCTTGAGTGTACACTGGAAGTGTACACTGGAACAGGCTTGAGTGTACATTGGAACAGGCTTGAGTGTACACTGGAACAGGCTTCAGTGTACACTGTACACTGGTTGTACACTCGGTGAAAGCCACAGCAATAGGCTTGGAGAGCTCACGCTCTCCCCGGTCTCGGCTCCTCCGAAAACAAATTGCCATTTGGGACACAAGCTATTTCCGGGTTAAGCTGGAGGACAGAATGTTTGACGTGAGCGAGTGAGCAGAGATTTGCGTATTGGAATTTGGCTTGAGAGAGATTAACCTCGCATCACCAGGCTTTCCACCTCGGATGAAAGCCTGGTCTGTGTTTCTAAAATTGCTGTGTGAACCGGTCTGGGGCCGGCTGGTAAAAAAAAGGAAGCTCCTATTTTCAAGACGTACTTGAAGAAACGTGTCGGATTCATACGCCGCATCAAGTAGTTGCGTTACATAACACGTTCGTAACACTGCAAATCAGTGACCACATCATGACGTAAGTTACCATCGGAAGGAATTCCCTGCAGGCTAGAGAGAGATAGAGAGACCCTGATATGTCTGCGGCTGCTGTCCATGGTGCTGATGAAGCTGTAGCTGCTGTCCATGGTGCTGAAGTAACTGTAGCTGCTGTCCATGGCGCTGAAGTAACTGTAGCTGCTGTCCATGGTGCTGAAGTAAATGTAGCTGCTGCCCATGGTGCTGAAGTAACTGTAGCTGCTGTCCATGGTGCTGAAGTAAATGTAGCTGCTGTCCATGGTGCTGAATTAAATGTAGCCGCTGTCCATGGTGCTGAAGTAACTGTAGCTGCTGTCCATGGTTCTGAAGTAACTGTAGCTGCTTTCCCGTTTTCAACACCCAGCATTATTCAAATTAAGGATCGCATAATCGCATTCCCGTCAGGTAAGTTTGTGTGGTTGAAAATTGTGAAATGACACTGGACTACTTTATGAAAAACCCATGCAGAGCAGTTCACGCCTGCGACGCGTTGTGAGCTTGTTGATCTGCTATAGCTCATGGTGACCGTTGATACCATGACCAGTGCGTGTGTGCGTGTGTGTGTCATGTGTGCGTCAGAGAGAGAGAGAGAGAGGGAGGGAGAAACTGCAGCTGAGGGTTCAGGGAAAGCAAAGCTATTAATATTGCCTCCTGGTAAGTCGTGATAGCAGGATATTCAGTCAGGAGGTGTGTGTGTGCGCGCGTGTGTGCGTGCGTGCGTGTGCGTGAGAGAGACAGAGAGAGATAGATGGTATGAGAGAGAACGAGAGAGTGCGTCAGAGAGGATGCAAAATGTGGTGAGGAAAAGAAGGTGAGCGAGTGAGACAGAGAGTTAACCAAAAACAAACGGTCTCGAGACAAAGGTACTGGCATACAGATAGGGAAGAGAGAGAATTGTGCACGAGAGAGAGAGAGAGAGAGTAGATATGAGTGACACGCACGCACGCACGCACGCACGCACACACACACACACACACACACACACACACACACACACACACACACACACACACACACACACACACACACACACACACACACACAGACAGGCTGGGTCAGCAGTGAGGGGATGAAGGCCATTCTCTCCATTTCACATTAAATACGTTTTCACGGGCTGAGGTGGGAAAAGGGATTGAGTCCACTGACCCCCGGAGCAGATGGCGGAGGGGATTTGTCCCTCTCAGTGTGTGTGTGTGTGTGTGTGTGTGTGTGTGTGTGTGTGTGCGCGTGTTAATTCAGCTTTCAGGCTATACAAATTGGAAAGTCCCTTGAGTTACAACTGGATGAATTAACCTTATTTTTTTACTGTTTGTCTTGGGCAAAAATAAGAATGTGTGGCAAAGTGGGGTACGTGTCGTGGTATGTCAGGACCCCCCCCCCCCCCCCCCAGGGGTCGTTGAGGGGGTCCTGACATACCTCGACACAAACATGTTTGAGAACCGCTGGCGTAAAGAGAAACCGACCCCCAAGCCATGAAGGAAACTGAATTTAATTTGTGAGAAGAATGTGTGTCCCGTTCAAAAAGAAGGTATTGAGTATACAGCATCAGATTAGCCGCCACCAATTCATTTGTACAATTGATGTTTTTCATTTCATAGGTCTGAGAGGAATTTTTATGTGAAATAATAAATAAATCAAGTGTAGCGAAGAAAATTGTCTCTGCTTGCACCGCTTGGGGGGGGGGGGGGGGGGGGAAGTTGCTGCAAAACCGTAATCCTCTGAAGCAGAAAGTGGAACTTAACTTTTATGTTGGGACTTAAATATAGACGAAGCCAACCTACTTTTGTGAGCTTCAAGTGACAACATGTTTTTTCATGGAGAGAGATGAATGAAGTAAATAAGCCCTCGGCTGAAGTGAAATCAGTGCCGCCACCTCTCAACCCTTTCTGGATCAGGAGCCCACTTGGACAATCTCAAAGCGTGAGCGTGGCCCACCGACCAAATTACCACATTGTTAGAGCATATACATGTTTATCATTAATGATCAATCGATCAATTTGTGTTCCGGATTGGATCAATGGAACTAACAAGAGTATACTTTAAAGTTCATATTTATCGGTATCACAAAGAATGTCCAAAACTGTTACTTTTCAGTTAAAATAATATTGAATAATACTAGGGATGCACCGAAAGGGAAATTCTTGGCCGAAACCGAATACCGAATATGGGAAACAGTTGGCCGAAAACCGAATACCGAATAGCCGAATACATCTTTGTTGTAAAGCTACCTGATTATGGCAAAAGACATGATTATGGCAAAACCTAACTTAAATAATAAAAACTTATGGGTCCATTGAAAAACATCTAAATAATTGGAGGCTTTGTGATTAATTAATCTCAATTAGTCACATTTGAATCGCATATCAATAGGCCTATTTGACCTGAGCCGTGAGCTTTTTTTTCAACATAAGCATAGGCAATAAAAACAAGTAGTAATAATAGTGATAATATTATTTATATAAAGTTGAGTACTTAAAGACACTTTTCAAGGAGAACATGAGAAAACAAATAAAAAAAACTTTATTAGAGAAAAACTAAGACTATGGAATAAAATTAATTAAAGTGGAATGAGATAGCAATATTCCAGAGGTGGGTTTGAATTTATAGGTGGTGGCATGTCTTTTTTTGGTGGCATGTCTTTTTCATTGTTAAAGCTCCAAATGATATTCCCATTCGTCTTTGTGTCTGCCCGTGTAAACGCAGCAGCGAGTGTGAGGGGTTGGGGAACGGATGCAAAGTACATAGTGTTAAAACTAACGTTAGCTCCCATGCTAGCTACTAGCTTCCCTTGTCAACAGAACACCACCACAGATCGGGTGGAAGCTGCTAATATCACGTTGCTTGTGCCCGTGGATGGGAAATAAGATTTAGAAGGCTATGGAATCGTGGATGAAAGCACAGATATGTGCAATACAGTTGTGTCGGATCTGCTACTGCCCGTGACTGCTGCTCGTGTGTTGTGTTGCGACTGTCGCTGACGGCTGAATGATGCATAGTTAAAGAGCGTCATAAGCATGCGCCCTTCCTGCGCTGAAAGTAGCAGATCTACAAGCCATCTACCGGTCGCAATGCATAGCGCGTTGGGCTTGTACATCTGTGTTTTCCTCGCAGTTTAGTTCGATTCACAACTTTAGGACCACTACTACTATTCGGTGATATTTTTCGGCTTATTTGAGCCGAAACCGAATAGGCCGAAAATACATTTTTAGCCATTTTCGGCCGAATATTTTCGGTGGCCGAATTTTCGGTGCATCCCTAAATAATACTAAATCTATTTAGGGGGCATGGTGGCACAGTTGGTAAATAAGGAGGTTAATTATTTTTGTTAGTTTTTTTGTAAGTTTGGGTTCACATTTCTCTGTTCGTACTTATATCTGGGAATCACTGCAGTAGCTCGCTGTACTTCACTGGGAGCAATTTGACGTTGTGCGTTAGCAATTACAGATTCACTTTTTTCCATTTCCTTTTTTCCATTCCAGCTATTTTCATTCCGGCTATTAGCTTCTGCCAAAAACTGGAACGAGAGAGCAATGAAAGATTTGTTGATTCAATGCATTTGAAGGTATTCTAATCCCGCTGAATAGGGTATTAAATTGAGATTAACTTTAAGATGCTCCTGAATTCATACAAATAAATAATGGAGCCATATTCACACTTTGAACGTGCACGCATGCACGCAGAGATAGATAGAGAGAGAGAGAGACAGACAGAGAGAGAGAGAGAGAGAGAGAGAAGGAGACAGACAGGAGGAGAGCTGAGAGACATTATAGGAATGACAGACAGCAGGAGAGGCTGAATGACAGACAGCAGGTGAGGCTGAATGACAGACAGTAGGTGAGGCTGAATGACAGACAGCAGGTGAGGCTGAATGACAGACAGTAGGTGAGGCTGAATGACAGACAGTAGGTGAGGCTGAATGACAGACAGTAGGTGAGGCTGAATGACAGACAGTAGGTGAGGCTGAATGACAGACAGTAGGTGAGGCTGAATGACAGACAGCATGAGAGCTGAGAGGAGACTAATAGCAGTGGAAGGCTCCATCCAGACGGTAAAAGCAGCCTGCGGTATATCTGTGTCTCTGTGGTACCTTTCCTTTGACTTGGACCTGTAAGGAAAAGCTGGATCACTTTTAACCGACACTGACAGCCCCATGTAGTCACTCAGCTGCACCCTGTGGCTAATCACATGACCTGTCCTCATCAATTCACAGGAAGTGATGAAGAGGAAGTGTGTGTGTGTGTGTGTGTGTGTGTGTGTGTGTGTGTGTGTGTGTGTGTGTGTGTTGGGGGGGGGGGGGGGGGGGGGATACACCGTTTGAAGAATGTGACACTATACCTTATCCCATTTAGACCTGAGGCAGATTAAAAAAATAATTAAAAAACGTTTCTGTGTCAGTGGTCCTCAAACTATTTAATGTCAAGGACCCCAGAAATTATAAGTAATTGGCTGCGGACCTCCCCCCCCCCCCCCATTTGAAAATATGTTGTTCCAGAGACCTGCCTAGAAGCAAAGATTAGAGTTAAAAACGTTCGATCTGAAAGAATCCCGACTTCCCGACTTCCTGTCCTGAATGGGTTATCTGACAGAATCCTAACTGACAAGTTATTATCGTCATTGAATGTCACCGAGATGAGGAACCACTCTGAGCTATACTTATGTTTTTTATGCTGCCAATAATAGTCAGTCTTAAAGGTTGTGAGAAACGCACAATGGCAGGTTTTCCCTAAAACACCTCAACAATGTATATGGGGCCACCATGGGGCCACCATGGGGCCACCATGGGGCTAATGGTGTTTATTTAAAACACCATTAGTTTAGACACACACCATGGGGCCACCATGGGGCCGCCATGGTGTGTGTCTTTGTATTGTTTTCTCTTTACGTTACCTTTGAAGAAAACGAATTTTCCGTCTGCTCTCTCGTAGGCGGCGTCGATGCGCGGCGGCAGGCCCTTCCAGAACTGGTCGATCTGCATGGGGTAACCCTCCTGCACCTTGTTGTTCCTGAGACGCCAAAACCAGCGGTCCTGGGACAGGTAGGGAGAGAGAGGAGTGACAATGTAAGTATCAAAAATATGCATGTGCGGGTGTTTGTGTGTGTGTGCGTGCGTGCGTGTGTGTCCATATAATGCAAGTCCATGTATTTAATTGAAATAGGATGTTTAAAACCCCCTGCTGTTTTTCTAGGAATAGTATTGCTCCTAGTATTGATGATTTCTATTGCATAGCTTTCTATGTCTTGATTAATTGAATACAAAGGACCACAATGTGTTATCCTTTGTACAGTATTTTCTGTACCTCAGAAAATCATTTTTTCCCCATTTTTGTACAGTATAACTGTACCACTGTACAGTTATACAAACTATCAATGAGGTAATCAATCAATCAATAAAAAAGGTAAATGTGCATTTTTAATTCCTATTTCTCATTATTATAGCGTCACGAAATATGTATTGGATATGGACATTTAGTTTCCAGTGCACAGTAAACTATAGCTTATTCAGCTATTCATTAATTAATGACACTGAATCCCTAATAAATTATTAGCGTGATGATGTTTCGTCTTTGCCTCATTTGCTGAAATATATAATTAATAAGCTTATAGTTTGGTTTCCGAAATACAAATTGTCAGGAGACTGTGCGGTTCAATTCTCCTTGGAAACTCTGACACATGTGTACGCACGACAACTGCGCCACCTATGGGCTGGCATGAGGCAAATGAATCACAGGAAATGGTTCCATTGTGTAAACTGAAGCTAAATATTACCCCTAACATATCATACAGTGAGTATATTGTTGCTGTCGGGCAAAGACCTCTTATCTCCAGTTTTTCGCACATCAAGGGCCTACTTGATCGTATACTACAGCGTCACAAAAAGAACATAAAGTAGCAGATATACATGTACAAGCTCGAAACCCAAAAACATGTGTGTTGAGCTTGTCCATCTGCTACTTTTGCTACTTTTTAATATGAATCCTGAGAAGTAACAGTTTTGGACATATGAGGTTGCCACCCGACAGACACGATATGATGATTTAATTTGCATAACATGGAGAAAGTCACATCTTGAACGGAATAATCCAACACCTATCAAGATACTCCCTGATGTGCAGAACGCACATAATAGATTGTCATTGCTTGCATGAAACAACGAGATTCAGTTTAGAGCTTCACCACTGGCATACAAATAAATAACCATACTGTGTACAATAACCCAAAGTGCAATAGTGCTGGTGCAATGTAACGGTGCAAAGTCCAAAGTTCAGTGCAAGACCAAGTCTATTTTCAATACCATTTTAATACTATAGAGGGGGCGGGGGGGGGGGTTGTTCATTCAGCAGCCTGACAGCCTGTGGGTAGAGGCTGTTGGTCAGTCTGTTGGTTCTGGACCAGATGGATCGATATCTTCTACCAGAGGGCAGACGTTGGAAAGGATGGTGTGCTGGGTGGAACTGGTCCTGTAGGATGTTATTTGTACGGCATATAGGCAGCGGGAGGTGAATAATAATAATAATAATAATAATAATTTAGCATCATTAAACAGAGCTTATACTCTCATTGCAAAAGAACCCCTCCAATGTTAGTTAATGTATTCCCATAAACAATGAGGCGAACAATGGAACACATTACATTTACATGCGTATCATTGTTATGTTATATTGCATTCAATAACATTGTTTTTAAAGGTGCTATACAAATACATGTTATGTTTATATAATTACCACAAATTGTTTTGCAGAACTATCAATGCGATAATGACCCTTTTAATGTCAATTCCAATCATGGTTATACCCACACTTGAAGGCGATATAAAACAGATGGGTATAAAAAAGGCTTTGCAAATCTGCTATTTTCAAAATATGTTTCGATGAGGGTCTCCACGGTCAATTATTAGCATGTCGATTTTGGTGTCCTTGACATGAAAATGTCAAGGACACAGCATTATCTGTTTAGTTTGAGAACCACTATCTATAGCATACATGGGCAACTGGCAGGCCGCCCCCACCTGCGGCCTGACAGGTTAACCCATTTTGGACTGACGTCGAAATAAATACAAACGTCTTCTGAAAGAATATATGTTCCATTTTCAAGATTTGTGCCGCATTTTCACGATTTTTCAAAAATAGCAGACCTACAAGCTCGTATGAGCTTGTAGATATGTAATTTTTCAATAGCTAAATTATAACATTATGTTTAAAACACCAAAAGGGGTTCCCGCCCAAAAGTTATTAATATCCGAACATATTGAATATCATTGATTTCAGCTAATTATTAAAATGTTTGTCTTTTTTATGACGAATGTATTTTTATTTAATTTAGTTAAAACAAAATTGAAATTAAACAAAAATTGTACTTTTCAGGATTCCAATTCAAAAATAGCAAAAAAGATTATTCAGGATTTGAATTAAAATATAGCAAAATTAGCCGTTCTACAAGCTCAAAACGCGTTGCAGAGCTTGCAGATCGTCAAATGTTGCTATGACAGTAAAATATGCACTGTGGCCCTCTGGAGTGAAATATAGTGGCCCTCTCCATCGTCAAAGTATAATGCGTTCGGTGACCTTGCGGGCGACCGCGTGGGCCACTCACTGCCAGGCCCAGGCGTGCAGGAGAAGATTGCGTACACACCTCCATTTTATCAGGAGAAGGGCAGGTGGCGTTTACACCTCCATTTTATCAGGATGAGGGCAGGTGGCGTTTACACCTCCATTTTATCGGGCGGAAAATTGTTGTATTACAAGCCTGAAGAGGTCTGCCGCATCGTGCTGCATAATGTGCTACATGGCAGGGGTTTTCAATGGATTTCTTTCGTTTTGTCACACTGTGACACGTTGTGAGCTTTAAAAATGTTTTCCTATCACGCAAAGATGTGGAGGACCACCCGTAGTAACTCTGAGGACCCCGTAGGGCGTAAGGGGTCCCCCTCTTGAAGACGTCTGTGGTACAGGACACTCAGTGGTTACAGTAACTACATGCAGGTACTTAAAAGGGTTATTTCACTTTTCTGGGGGTAATTTTTTACATCTCCTCTGGTTTTAGTAAACACCCCCAGACAAGTTGCTTGATTCAATACCGTATATTACCAAATAACAGCCCATGTGCAAATAACCGCCCAGCACCAAATAACGGCCCGGCTCCTTATAACAGCCCGGGGTCCGAATCGATTTTGCATATTAACGGCCCGGGCTACTATTTGGTAATATACGGTATTTAGATATTTGATATAAATTCCATGTCAATTTTCACCATGTTAGACTTGATGAAAACACACGTCCCTGATTCTGGCGATTGATATCGTCCTCCCTAATGCGTGAGGGGGCTGTGTTTCTAATGCGAGAGGGGGCTGCGTTTCTTTAAATTACTTTTTAAATACTCGTTTTTAAAGGAAAACCATACCACCTTACCCCCCTTTTCAAAATATGCATATATGGAGGATGAGACTCAGTGATTTAAAACGACCGCTCCCCAAAACCACCTCGATGTGCGCACACATACAGTAAAATGCATGCATTTATGGACAGAAAGTTGCTCACAGCATGACAACAGTGGATTGTTATGTGAAACAAGAGCTTTGCAACAAGCAAAGAGGAGACCCCGAGCTTTCCCTAGACGTGCAATGTTGGTGAGTTTATCGTCATTTAATCAAATCAGATTGGACTTTTCTGTCTTCAAGGATAGGGCTGTCAGTGGAGGGAATTGCAACTTTAGAGCTTTGGATGGCTTCTAACCCATTCAGGGCGGGAACCACTTTTGGTGTTTTGAGCATTATGTTGTACTTTGGCTGTTGAAAAATAGCAGATCTACAAGCTCATAGTGCAGCACCGAGTGCCGCGCTACGAGCTTGTAGGTCTGCTATTTATTTATTTTTATTTATTTTTTATCGTGAAAATGTGTCGCAAATCTTTGAATATATATTCATTCAGAGTGAACTTTTTGACATGCAAATGTCACGACTGACATAGAAACATGGGTTTTTAAAAAAACTGTCAAGATTTAGAAGGCATTTGTAGAATCGTCCTCAGGTCTAAATGGGATAAGTTGATTGCGGCAAAAGGTCTGGCAGACAACCAGAGTCCAAGATGGAGAATCTGAGAACGGGGAGATAAATCAAGCGAAGACAGACGTAACCAGAAGGGATCAGGCAGGAATGGAATCAGAATGGAATCAGAGTCTGTAGGGATTCAGACGGGAAGCTTCATTCATCAGGAGGTAAATGTTGGAAGGCTTAGCGTAATGCAAAAGATAACACAGCGAGGAAAAAGAGACGGATCTGTGTGTGTGTGTGTGTGTGTGTGTGTGTGTGTGTGCGTGCGTGCGCACGTGGTGCAGGTGAGGAATTATTTTAGGGTGATGCACCATCTCACACTCGTTAGCCGGCGGCGGCTCTCACGCTGGCGGCACTAAATAAATGCACCATTTACCATTTATTTTAGTCTCATAGCATAATGGCCTTAAAGTCATATTTTGTCTAACTCATACCCTCCTAACACTATCACTCATAGTGCCTATACTAGTCCCTTTTTTCCCTTTTTTCGTTGCATAATAATGACTCACTTTTTATCTGCCTTCGTTTACATTTGCCTAACTCTAATCTCCTAACGCTGCAGATTCACAGTGCACTATGTACTCAGAATTCTTGTTCCAAAATCAATATCTGCCTAAGTCATCTTTGACAAATATTGTGATTCTTCCCTATTTTCTGAAAACCTTCATATTATAACTTTGGCAATTATGCTACGAGGCTAATGTCGGAAAATGGTCTCCTTTAAGTGGCCGGTGTCTGGCGTCAGATCTTGCAAACATCCAATGATTCCTGTTGCTAGACATCAAGAGAGTGCATTGCAGGGACAGAGAAAAGGTCGATAACAAAGTGGATATTCTCCTGATTTGTCGCTCTGAAGAAGGAAAAAAAGCCATTTTAGCGGCAGAACGTTGGGAAGATTATGTGTCTTGTGAAGAATAGGTCCAATATTCAGTCCAGTGACCATGGGGGCTAAAGAATGGTTCAGAAGCTGTGCTCATGTTGGCGTCCATTGCAATCAATAGAGAGTATATGCACATGCATCACTGTTCCACCCCGACACGCCGCCTCAGGGCCGTAGCTGACCATTTGGTTGCCCTACTCGTAGGATATTTGTCCCGACGAGAGCGCTGCATTTCCTCATTCAGATCGGCTATTTTCACTGTTTGAGAGGACGCACACACGGCCCCTTCGTTGTGTTGCCCTACTCGCAGTGCGTACTGCGCGTATAGGTAGCGACGGCACTGCGCCGCCTCATCTAGACGGAGTGGCAAAACATTGAGCAGCGTGCAGCGTTGGAGTATGGAAGTGCTCGTTGGAAATCACTCAACAGTCCTGCATGCCACCTGTTTCTAAATTACAAATAATGCAGCACGGGGCAGGACATTGCGTTATTGAAAACGAGCGCTTCCAAACTCTAACACTTGTTGATGTCTATGGTGGATTTCTATTAAAAAGAAAAACACTCAAGCTTTCCGTACAACTGCAATGTTGGCGAGTCTAATGTCAAGAGATTCATCGTTTAATAATGTTTTTCCACTCAGTATGGTGTTCCCACATAACTGCCCCGTACGATGATGTCATGCGCATAATAGACAATAAAACCAAAGTAATGTAGTAAGAGAGTGGTGACACGCTTTGATCTCGCCGCAAAGCGGGTACCTATGGGCGATAGTTCCAAACATTGCTCCTATGGCTGGAACTATTCCATTGAGATAGAATGAGCACTTCTGCATTCCATTGTTACAATGAGAGTCAACGGGAGTGTCATTACTCTCTTACTAGATTACTCTGACTAAAACTGAAGTGGATACAGGAAGTAAAGTGGAGATGGCGGATATCTTGCTTCTTTATTGTTCGTCTTTGGAGTTGTGAGGTCAGAGGTGACAGCTTGACGTGCGGGAGACTTGGCACGATATAAAATTAGTAGTAACAATGACCACATAGTGCACATATTATTAGTAGTGGAATACCGGGAGACCAGGAAAATTATTCATAACACCCTCAATTAATTAATTGGTGTGGGGAGAAGAAAGTATGCCGCAAGTTATTTTTTAATGATATTTGGTCTTTGATCTATTCATTTCTACGAGGCAGACTTTTGTCCTGTTTCAAAAGGTACTTGGTAAAGACACAGGAGGCATGCAAAGAGAATAGAGGCTGAAGAGGGTCAGGCCTAATTAAATTAAAAAACGAAATCTTCTAAATCTAATGATAGTTTTGTGAAATACTTATATTTCTATTCTATCAATTATGGACCCCCAAAATTGTATGTATTTTGCCGCAGACCCCATCTCAAAATATTTATTTCCAGGAAACCCCCAGAAGCAAATATTTTAGTTACAATTGTTTGATTTTCAAAGATTTGCAAAAACATTATTTTTTCCCTCAAAAAATAGCATATCTACAATTACGGTCGCAGCGCCACATGAATAGAAGAGAGGAGAAGAGAGGAGAGAGAAGAGGAGGAGAAACAGGAGGAGAGAGGAGAGAGAAGAGGAGGAGAAACAGGAGGAGAGAAGAGAGAGAAGAGGAGGAGAAACAGGAGGAGAGAAGAGAGAGAAGAGGAGGAGAAACAGGAGGAGAGAGGAGAGAGAAGAGGAGGAGAAACAGGAGGAGAGAAGAGAGAGAAGAGGAGGAGAAACAGGAGGAGAGAGGAGAGAGAAGAGGAGGAGAAACAGGAGGAGAGAAGAGAGAGAAGAGGAGGAGAAACAGGAGGAGAGAAGAGAGAGAAGAGGAGGAGAAACAGGAGGAGAGAGGAGAGAGAAGAGGAGGAGAAACAGGAGGAGAGAGGAGAGAGAAGAGGAGGAGAAACAGGAGGAGAGAAGAGAGAGAAGAGGAGGAGAAACAGGAGGAGAGAGGAGAGAGAAGAGGAGAAACAGGAGGAGAGGGGAGAGAGAAGAGGAGGAGAAACAGGAGGAGAGAGGAGAGAGAAGAGGAGGAGAAACAGGAGAAGAGAGGAGAGAGAAGAGGAGGAGAAACAGGAGGAGAGAGGGATGAGCATCAATCTTAGCTCATTATCATTTGGCTCATGGTGAAACTAGGACACGGCCAAGCACAGTCCCCAAGGACTGCTGTACACACACACACACACACACACACACACACACACACACACACACACACACACACACACCACACACGTGCTCCCGCACACGTGCACGCCTCATATGGTGAAACATCATCCACTATGCTGCTAATGCTTTTCTGTCTGAGGTGAAACGCGGGGAGAAAGAGGAAGAATAATCGATGCTGTACATCTTAGTGAAGAATCCATGAGGGTTTCTCACCGAGGAGACGTCCCATAATGACTGACTCATCGCTCACACCCACCGCGCCTCGCAGAGCTTTTTGTTCTGACCCAATAAGAACTTTACAATATGTTTTGCACCCCCACACACATTTATATACCCCGCGTCCCAGCCCGCACGCACACACACATGCGCGCGCGCGCACACACACACACACACACACACACACACACACACACACACACACACACACACACACACACACACACACACACACACACACACACACACACACAGCCGTGTGAGTTGGTTGTATATGGGCTCAGATCCACGCCATTAGAGAAGAAGAAAAAAAACTAGCTTGATATTCTGGTTGATAATGATGATAATGCAGTTTTATAAGATTCCATTTAATAGTTTTGAAAGGTACATTACAGAAATTAAAATGACTGCACGCATGCACGCACGCACACACGCAGGCAGGCAGGCAGGCACGCACGCACGCGCATATAGATAGACAGTCAGACAGACAGTGAAGGCTCTGGAGGGATGTTGGGGTGTGTCTGTGGTTCCGGAGGTTGGGGTGTGTCTGTGGTTCCGGAGGTGAACCACAGTATATTCCCTCCAATATAGGAAGTAGATGTCAGTGTTTTCTGTTACTGTTGGAGCCAAGCAGTCTAGATTCTAGACTCAATGGCGCTCAAACATCTAAAAATGTGTTGTGTGCCAGGGACCCCCAGAAGGGAAGCTCGTAGCGCGGCACTCGGTGCCGCACTATGAGCTTGTAGATTTGCTATTTTTCAATAGCTAAAGTATAATACAATGCTACAGTATAAACACCAAAAGCGGTTCCCGCCCAGAATGGGTTAAACGGTTAAAGTGTTAGGCTGAAGTTTTTCCATAAGGTACAACTTTGTTAAACAGTTATACAAAAAATAAGAAAAAGAATCAGCAGCTATTTACTGTATCTGCAGGGAAGATGTTATCCAGGTTAGCCAGGGAACATTTGCTGAGCACAAATGTTTTTTTACCTTGCTATTCAAGACATGCTTCACACTCACACAGAGAAATGCTCTGTGCTACAATATGTCCATTTGTAACTCTGAGAGTGTACAAATGGAACTATTATGAACCCATTTAGTTCCATTTGTACACTCTCAGAGTGCAATCATCAACACTGAGGTTATTGCGCCTTTTACACCTGGGACGAGGTAGCTACCACTGGAATAACGCAGGGTTTACTTCACCTTGGATTGCAAGCCGTTCTAACTTTGAAGAATTATATTTTTCAACTGTATTTCTCTGGAGGTACCATGAAATGCCCACCGTTAGATAGATAGATAGATAGATAGATAGATAGCAAAGTGATGCCATCAACAGGCTTGAAAAGAAAGCTCTGGTGATTATTGGAGTTTTTCCAACTCCATTGTGGCAGCTTGCATGGAGAAAATCAATTGAGCACAGTCTGATCCTTTTCAGAACGCTAAAGGATTATTCACATCCAAGTGTAAATAATTTACTCTATTGATTAAGAAGATTGCACGTTTAAAGCACCATCGGTACCTGTGTGCTGACGGAAGAAGAGATAGAGATATGAAACCTCATATTATCTTCATTTAGTTTTTGCTTCATTATTTCTTTTTTGGTAAATTACTACTTGAGTGTTGCACAAAAATAACGCTAACTTTTATTTTCTTTCTTAGTTTTTTTTGTGTGAATGTAAAAGTGGTAAAGTGTGTCTGTGGGTTTTATGTATAATTTTTCAACAATGTATTTATTTATTTTCCTTTTTTCATACATAAATCACATTACAATACAAGTACCAGTACCAAAATACCAGTAAGACGCCTGAGGGCGAGAAGCGACCTACTGTATGGGCGAGGTCGCGTGCACGCATCTGCCTGGGTGACGGCAGACTGCTGGCCAAGCGCTGGAGCATTGGCATGGGGGGTCAGATCAAACATGGAATTAATTCTACAGGGTTTGGTGAGGTTAGATCAACATATGGAATGTCAGAACAGGTCAGCTCCATATATGGAGATCTAAGGGTGGTAGCAGGGACATTCTCTTGAGTGTACAGGCTTTGATGAGGGCTGGACCTTCATTTTCGGGCCTGTTGAGAACTCACAGCTGCACGAATAACTTTTGGGCAGGCCCGTCTAGAGTTTGAATGGGAGTCAAAAGGGAGACATCAAAGAGGAAGGATGGATGGAGAAGGATCAACATATAGAATGTCAGAATAGGTTCTGACATATATCCATATATGGAGATCTAAGGGTTTGAGGTTTGAGGTCAGATGTAGGGTTGCTGGCCAATATTGATGACATCAGTGATCTCCATATATGGGCTTAATTGTGACAGCAGGTTGCATTCACGATGACATCAGGGATCTCCATCCCCATGATGATGTCAAAGTTGGCAAAACGCATGATTCACACCGCGCCC
Source organism: Protomyctophum bolini (assembly GCF_963924005.1). NCBI lineage: Eukaryota > Metazoa > Chordata > Actinopteri > Myctophiformes > Myctophidae > Protomyctophum > Protomyctophum bolini. Next base: position 19,225,348 of record NC_137863.1, read on the forward strand.
GAGCTCGTAGATCTGCTACTTTTGAATTTGAATCCTGAAAAGTAACAGTTTTGGGACCCGACAGTGACAATAGGCCTACTATTCCATATTTTGCATATTGTCCCACATCACAAATGATTCCTCATTCAGAGTTTCATGATGTCATTGGGGTGAACCTCTCTCTCTCTGTGTGTGTGCGTGTGTGTGAGCGTGCATGTGTCTCCAGGCAGGAAAACTCCATTAACCCTCCAACCCAGCACAGCTTCCCTGTTTCCACAGAGGCAGGATAAAGGCTGTGACATTTTGCTCCGCTCTGCTTCACTGCCATACGCTTCCGGCAGCACACGCTCACGCTCAAGTGTGTGTGTGTGTGTGTGTGTGTGTGTGTGTGTGTGTGTGTGTATGTGTGTGTGTGTGTGTGTGTGTGTGTGTGTGTGTGTGTGTTGTTTTTCTGTTTTGGTAGCCTATAGGACATACCGACAGTCCGACAGACTGTCTTTAACACCTTGGGATGTTAAAAGAAAACACAAAAAGGCTGGCAAAGTACTGCTGCCGTATGCAATCATTGTTGGCCGTCACATACTGTATGGTGGAGACGCTTGCTGCCCATACAGTATTGAGAGATATGCATTGTATCATGAAGACATAGGCCATAACCTTAACTGTATGTGGAAAATACATTTGGGGGAGCCAGACAGGGAGGCAGCCTAGAGACTAAAGCCTAATTGACGCTGGGCCATGCCAATGGTGTCCTGGACAGGAGATCAAGATAACAGGCAGGGTTACGGTACAAAGTACAAAGCTGTGAATATCTTAAGATTTCTCTGTTCTTCTCCTGCAGCTGTACAAAAAAAATCTCCAAAAATAAAGTCACCCACTTCTGCTACAGCCGCAAACCTGTGATGTGACAACAAAGGCTGACTGTGACGAGAGGATGACAGACAGGTACTGTGGACACATAGACATGAACAGGGGATGAAAGACAGACAGGATGAAAGCGAGAAAAGCACACAACACGGGATGAAAGTGAGACGGGCATATACGGTCAGCCAGAATGCCTGACACGGGGGGAGAGAGAGATAGAGAGATAGAGAGAGAGAGATAGAGAGAGAGAGAGAGAGAGAGAGAGAGAGAGATGTTAGACAGACAGACAGGCACAGACACATCGATGGATGGCGACCGGGAAAGCACACAGACAGAGACAAACAGATGGACAGATAGAGAGACATTCACAGATCCAGACACAGATACTAACACAGTCTGAGACAGAGAGGCCACTTCTGATTCAGACAGACAGACAGACAGACAGACAGACGATACAGGTCTATGACCTTTTCTAATATTCCGTTTAAAGATCAGAGACATCAAGATGGATTTTTCCCCCTACACACTCACTCTCTCTCTCTCTCTCTCTCTCTCTCTCTCTCTCTCTCTCTCACACACACACACACACACACACACACACACACACACATGCATGTGCGCGCATGCACACGAATGCGCACACAGTTCAGAAAGACATCACTTATATTTCAAAGGCTTGTTGGGGTTCTCTGGTCTAAAGGGCAGCTCTGACAACTTTGACCTGAGGATGTATGCTGTGTGTAAGTGTCCATGTAAACATATTCTGTGTGTGGGTGCGTGCGTTTGTGTATGTGCGTGTGTGCGTACATGTGTGTGTGTGTGTGTGTGTGTGTGTGTGTGCGTGTAAACGCTCCTTTCTCTCTCTCTCTCTCTCTCTCTCTCTCTCTCCACTCACCTTAAAGACAAACATCTCTCGTCTGAAGAAGGCCACGGTGTTGAAGTTGCCGTCACAGATGTTGGGCTTGCCGTTCCCGGGCAGGGCGGGGCGGTCGCCCGAGGGCGGGCGGGCGGGCCGGGCGTGGCGGTCGTGCTTGCGTTCCGAGGTGGAGTGCGTCCGTCTGGACGGTAAGGTGGGCAGCGGCCGCGTGGGCTCCAACATGGCCGTCGGGATGCCTGGGAGGACAAACAGTCAATTATTTGGTTGACAATTTTCTTTTTCGTCGACTACGTATTGTCACTGACGAAAACGAAACAAAGACGGAATAAAAACTAAGCTGTGATGAATAAAACTATGACTACATAATATTGACAATTTCGTCAACAAGTATAAAAACTACACGAAAATTTTAGGGAGTGCAGAAGAGATCCGGGAGAACTAAGATGAGTCATTTTATACTTGGCTGTGCGTGGGTGCTGCTGTTCTACAACATGGCTGATGCGTTGTGAGCTTGTACAGTATATTGACTATTTTCGGTATGCAGCTACAGTAAGTTTAAATCAGGCATTACAACACCAAGTTGTGCGCTACCAGTCTCCCGTAATGCCTGCTAGCATTAACAAGCTCTTAATTTTTCACACTCATCACAGTGTGACAGTGTGTTGACAGTGGAGACGTTGTAATTATAGAAAGGTTTACGTTGTGCTAGTATGCAATCTACCCATTTTGGGCGGGAACCGCTTTTGGTGTAATCATTATGCTATGCTTTAGCTATTGAAAAATAGCAGACCTACAAGCTCGTAGCGCGCCACTCGGTGGCGCGCTGCGAGCTTGTAGGTCTGCTATTTTTGAAAAATCGAAGAACGACTGACATAGAAACATAGCTTTTTCAGAAAACTGTCAGGATGTAGAAGACATTTTTAGAATCTGATCTCAGGTCAGAATGGGTTAAGATCTCAACTTCCTGACGGAAATGACACATTGGTCACACTATGATTCTAATGTTCTGGAGGTTGAGACCCTGCTAACATGTCATTTCTTTGATATTTCCAATTAGCGTTGCTGTATTTGTTGAGGCAAGAAAACAACCAGGTGCTCAACGGAGACGTGCAGGTAGAGAACAGATGTACAAATAATCAAAAGGTGCTCTTTGATCAATCAGGATAAGACATGCGTGCGTGGATCTCTGTATGTTTAACTAGATATTATGTGTAGGCGGTGCCCGTTGGGCACTGGCCTACTTGGAATGATGCAAGTTGGAAATTAATGCCCCACCCAGGTATTATGGCTGTGTCTCTTTTATGCCCATAATTATGGAGTTCTTTGTCAGGCATGCCCAAATATGGAGTCTATGCAGGCGTCAGAATGATGTCAGAACAGGCCATCTCCATATGGACCCTGGGCAGGGGCCCTGTCCAGAGCCCGGGCAGAAGCTACTGTATCTATCTATAAATGCACCAGCATTTATAGATAGATACAGTAGATGTATTTGTTGTTTGATGGACTGAAATAAAGTGGGTGGAAAAAAACTTTATAAAAATCTGTTATTCAACACTGGTCCTGAGGCACATTTGGCACCAATGGGAGCAGGTCTGTGCCTACATGGAATACATTTGACACAAATCTCAAAATGTGCTACAATCAGGGCAAAACATTTGCATAAATAAAACATCACACAACTGAAAGAGATTTTAAAACATTAAAATCGCGCGAGGGCATAACACCCCGTCCGCACCGCCAGCGATGCGAGCGAGCGACGACATCTCATTAGAGACTGTCCTGGTGTACCGCAACGCGCCGTTCAGCGACATCATCCACCCCTAATATATTCCCTCGCAGAGTCTCTATTTGAGAGAGGCTTCGCGGTCCCCCAAACACTTTGATTGGTTGAAGATCTACAGTACACGCTACTGTTTATTGGATATTTGATTGGTTCAGCCTACGTCGCACGCAAAGGCCGGCGCTCCATATCAGGAGAGTTTTTTCGTATGTATGTATGTATGTACGTACAGTATGTATGTATGCATGCATGCATGCATGCATCTCTCTGTTATTTTAATTAATGTATACAAATATACAGGTAACAATATTATTTTCAGCATAGAGCAGCCTTTGTTCAGAAAAGTCCACACACATTCATGCACGCATGAAAGCACACACGACCGCGCACACACACACACGCCACTGAACAGTAGCCAACAATGCGAGCGTCTTCTCCCCTTTGAAATGGAACAAAGTGTCCCTGGTGGAAACACGTTAGAAAAGACCAGAGACTTGCAGGCTGCCAACGTTTCTGGAAACCTTTCTTTATCCAGGGGAAGGTTTATTGCTGAGCTCTGCATGCGTACGCTGTTTTCAATTTGTACTGATGCTAATGTATAATGTTCTGCTCTGCTTTCCAAACAACACTTCTTTTTGTTGTGGTGTGTACAGTACTCAAGTACTGTACTTGAGTAAGTACAATTACTCAAGTACTGTACTTGAGTACAATTTTGAGTTATCTTTTTTTAACTTTACTGGAGTACTTCCAATTTTGAACATCTTTTCTTCTACTTTTGATGCTTTTGTGTGACGCTGTAGTTAAGTAGGGCGTTAAATAACGAAAGAAAAGTTTGAACGTGAAGTAAAGAGGTTTCTGCACGGCAGCGACAATGTGTAATGTAACCAAATACACCCTTACGGATCCATTTGGTTATATTTGTACCCTCTCTGAGTTAAAGGAACACCCAGGGTTGTACAGTGTGAAATCGCTTGGGGTGGCACTTTTTGGACTGAAGCTTTTGGGCTGAAAAGTGCCTGTGTGTGTTTGCTCAGAGAGAGTGAAGTGGTCTGACTCAGCCAAACCCAGAAACTCTTAGTGGATTTGAAATGTTGTCTTGAATGTTATACTATTATACCATGTGGATATGCTGACACTTTATTTCAAAACAAATCTTTTGTGAAATGTGAAAAATGTGGAGTATTTTGGAGACATTTTAACACCAATATTGTATGGGAGGTCCCTGGCATCTGGTGTTTTCCGATGAAGGTCCGCAGACAAATACATATTAATTTGGGGGTCCCTGACATGAAAACATTTGAGAACAACTGCTTCACACGCTCTCCTTTCTGAATGAAGCAACCAGAACAAGAAAATGTGCTTACAGAAATAATGAATCCTTTCTGAAAGGGAGGATATCTCTATGGAATCAGATAGGGTGGGATGTAAGGCTATTATGTGTACATTAGCATGATTATCGCCCGAAATTGTAACTGGGGCGCGGTCTGGCTGGTCGACTGGTAATTAGCCGGTCCTGAGCCAAGCCCAGTGACACCTGACGAGGCACATTCAGCGTTCAGACACAATCCAAAACACTTGGGAAGTGGATTGATTAAATCCCAAACTACACCAGTTGCAGTTCATTGCAACTACTCACAACTAGTCGCAACTCCTTGCAACTACTCACAACTAGTCGCAACTCCTAGCAACTACTCACAACTAGTCACAACTCCTTGCAACTGCCATTGGGGATTGGGGTTGCAAGGAGCTGCAAGTACAGTAGGTGCAAGTAGTTGCATGTTGCAAGGAGTTGTGTGGTGAATCATTGGTGCGGTTTGGGCGTACGTAAGACTCTATAAAGACCAAATAAAAGCGTCTGAAATCAATAAAAAGTGACGGGCATGCATGCACTCTTATCATCATGCATCGTCAATTCGTCATACGTCATCATCTCATTCCAATGTCCAGCTAATCAGTTTGTGTCCTCACTTTTGTCTTCAATGTTTGTGTTTTACACAATGTTTGTGTTTATACAATGTGTGTGTTTACACAAACACTCAAAGCTGGGCATAGGAGGGCCCCTAGATCTTCTGTATGCCCTGCAGGTCTTACCATAGATCTTCTGTATGCCCTGCAGGTCTTACCATAGATCTTCTGTATGCCCTGCAGGTCGTCCAGGGGAAGCTTGAAGTTGTGGGTCTCCATGTACTGGTAGAAAGGAGCCATGATAGCACTGGGATCGTTGGAGTGCTCCAGACCCAGGGCGTGGCCCAGCTCATGGACCGCCACCAGAAACAGATCATTACCTGTGGGAGAGAGAGAGAGAGAGAGAGAGAGAGAGAGAGAGAGAGAGAGAGAGAGAGAGAGGCAAAGAGAATAATGGGATTGGTATTAGGAAGGTAGAAATGCAAGGTAGAGAAAAGGTAAAATAAAACAGAAGACAGGAATGGGAACAAAATGTTCATGGAGTTCATCATTACTGAGATAATAGTTGTAGTCCCGTAATGACATATCCAGTGGAGAGAGGTTGAGCTGCTGACAAGCCTTCTGCTGTGCTTTGCAGACAACAACACTAGCCCAAAAAACATGTATTTGACAGGAAAAAAAAGCTCTCTTCTCGAAAATTGAACAAATTGTCTCCGGTGCAGAACACGAGGGAATTGACCATGGTAGACGTTAGCTGTCAAATAGTGGGCGGCAAACAAGAACACATTAATGTGTTTGCTGGCTGATGATCTCTCTAGTGTGAAGTGGAATTTGACTGGAGCTGCGGGGGAGCTGAGGGGAGCTGGGGGGAGCTGGGGGGAGATGAAGGGAGCTGGGGGGAGCTGGGGGGAGATGAGGGGAGCTGGGGGGAGCTGGTCAGTGGAACAGGAGTAGAACAGACCCATCATGGTCTCCTCTGTCCTGTCAAACATTATTATTCTTCACTGTCGTGAAGCTTTTGAGAGCCTGCTTAATGGCCGTGGTTATACAGTGTGGTATACCTTTCTTTTCTGCTGTAATGGAGAAGTATATCTCTCTCTCTAGTTATTTGGGTCGGTTAATTACAAAACAATTGGGCATAGAATGATAGTTAGTCTATATAGGCCTACATTGATAGTACTGTATGAACTTTACTCTAATCTGAATGAACACAAGTACTTAACATGACATAATATGTTCATGAGACAAACGATTACACGACGCACAATTTGCGCAATGTTGGGTCGTGTGGCTTAAATTCGTTGAATCATTTTCAGCTCTGCATGGTGGACAAATTATGATAAAATACATACAACAGTACATTCATACACGCATGCACGCATAGGTCTATGCTTGCAGACAGACATACAGAAGGTTGACAGTGGCTGTCAAGGACAGTCGCAGTTTGTGGACACCGAGGTCTGCCATGTGATTGTGCAGAGTTCCGCTGTCGCAGACATTTAATAACTCCCAACGTTCGCGGTTCACATTAATACAGTACATTTCATCATGGTGGTAATTGGTTTGACTCTGTCTGAACCTAATTACAGACCATAATTATCTTCTTCTGCACTCTTTTCTTCTTTCCCCCGCAGGCGCTTTCTGTTTGAAGATCTCTGCCTGCCATAGCCGAGAGTTGACTCGTGGACAAATGCCAACATCTGTGCCTGGACAGGCTCTCTCTCTCTCTCTCTCATTTGCTCCATGTCCCTCGCCCACTCTTTGTCTCTCCTCCTACTGTACTATATAGGGATGGTTACAGTGATGTGATTTATTTCTTTCACAACCATCCATCTCTCTCTCTCTCTGTCTCTCTCTCTAAGAGACACTCGGGGTCATCGTCATTTCTTTCGCTGTCCGTTTCGCTCAGTTACTTTTATCTCCCTCTCTCCGTCTCTTTGCTTGATGTTCCTTGCCCTTCATTTCTTTGCCCTCATCTTTATCATTTTTCTTTTTCTCCCTAGCCTCTCCCTCTCTCTCCCCACACCCACCCGCACGCGCCCGCACGCACACACACACACACACACACGCACACGCACACGCACACACACACACACACACACACACACACACACACACACACACACACACACACACACACACACACACACACACACACACACACACACACACACACACGCCGACAAAGGCAATGTTCCTCCGTGTCATCTCGTGTAGCAGTGGTATTCCACAGTGGTGTCTAGCCTCTCATCAGCTCCTCTCCACTGCGGTATATCTAGCGCTCCAGTGGGGATTTCTCACAGCAGAGCACTCAGCGCACAAAGTTTCTCTCGCGCTTCATGTCAGTGTTTGATGTTACGCATTGTTTTAGATTCTTTCTTCTCTTTCGCAGTCTTTCACACGACCCCCCCCCTCCCCCTCCCCATTTGGCCTTTTGTTTTGTACTTTCCGTGCATCCATGCAGCAGCAAGGTTATTATAGTAAACTAAAACAATCGGAATAATGGAAACTAGAATAGAGTATGGAAGCCCTGAGGCTTGTACTTTATTTGTCTTGTAAAGCACTTTGCGCTGCACTCGTGTCATGAAATTATTATTATTATTATTATTATTATTACTCCAGCTACCCCTGGATCACAGAAGTAATTAGGCCTGACGTTGAAATAAAAAAAACGTTCGCTCTGAAAGATTATATATTAAAATGATTTGTGCCACATTTTCACGATATTTCAAAAATAGCAGACCTACAAGCTACGAGCTTGTAGATCTGCTATTTTTCAATAGCTAAAGTATAACATAATGCTTAGTTAAAAGTACCAAAAGGGGTTCCTGTCCAGAATGGGTTATTCTATTGAAGATCTGGGATTGCGTCATATTGAAGGGGTCGTTAGTTAGGTATGTTACTCTGTGTCATCATGATATTGAGTTGCATTTGATAACGTCATGTGTTTGGTGACAAAATAGAAATATATGTCGTACTCTTTGGATATTTTCAGTCAGTTGATGCTTCACAATATCCATCATGAGTAAAGTCGCCGGGTTGAGTTGTTTATTTTTGGAGTACAGTTATGACACTATCTAAAGCCCTTGGGACAAAACCGTTTTAAGGTCAACCACACCAATACCGTCTCGTCCTGAACCGACCCTTTTGGTGTGGTTTGGGCTTAAGATTTCCCTATGGGACATGGAAAAGGTTTGAGAACCACTACACCACTTGGGATTTTTACACACACACAAACACACACTTGGCACGTACGCACAGTCACGCACACAGAGATAATCTCCCCTTCTGTAATTCTATCTCGTCCCGGTTTTTCCACCCCCTGCTGAGACTAAAACCTGCTGAGACTACAGAGATGTTTTTCTCCCTCCGGCTGCTGGCTTGTGCTATCACCCTGACGCAACAGTGCTGCTCCCACTTCCACTACTACCACCACTACGACTTTAAACATCTCTGTCTCCGTCTCTGTGTCACCATCCAAGCTCACACAACAAAACCACACTCTCCCAGCTGTCTTCTTGCCACATGTAATGCTGTATATTATACAACCCCAGGAGGCTATTCCCCAATGGATGCTCTCTGTATTTGTTCTGTCTTTGTATACCCTCATGGCTGCTCCTCTGATCTGCCTGCACTTCCCGCTGAAACAGATTTTCTACGCCATTGCTTTGAGATACCACCTGTCTCTCTGTCTGTCTAGGACTGTTACTGCCACAATGAAAGCCCAGCCCGGAGGTTATAACCTGTCGCTTTCTCATGCCTGGTGTTCCAAAAATCCTTTATCTTTCTGGTTTTATTTCCTTGTAAGTAAGTAGCTTTGGGAACCGGTGGAATATCCGAGCCATGTGGCCCATAGGGGCAGAAGCCTTTGTCCTGTTTCCTGTTTTCTTGTTTGCCTGAAGCGGCTTGATGTACAAAGCCATGATGTGAACGCACCACATCCCCACTGTGCATGGCGCTAGCATGATGTGAACGCACCACATCCCCACTGTGCATGGCACTAGCATGATGTGAACGCACCACATCCCCACTGTGGATGGCGCTAGTATGATGTGATCGCATCATATACCCACTGTGCATGGCACTAGCATGATGTGAACGCACCACATCCCCACTGTGCATGGCGCTAGTATGATGTGATCGCATCATATACCCACTGTGCATGGCGCTAGCATGATGTGAACGCATCATATACCCACTGTGCATGGCGCTAGTACATATGATGTGAACGCACCACATCCCCACTGTGCATGGCGCTAGCATGATGTGAACGCACCACATCCCCACTGTGCATGGCACTAGCATGATGTGAACGCACCATATACCCACTGTGCATGGCGCTAGCATGATGTGAACGCACCACATCCCCACTGTGCATGGCGCTAGTATGATGTGAACGCACCATATCCCCACTGTGCATGGCGCTAGTATGATGTGAACGCATCATATACCCACTGTGCATGGCGCTAGTATGATGTGATCGCATCATATACCCACTGTGCATGGCGCTAGTATGATGTGAACGCACCATATACCCACTGTGCATGGCGCTAGTATGATGTGATCGCATCATATACCCACTTTCATGGCGCTAGCATGATGTGAACGCACCATATACCCACTGTGCATGGCGCTAGCATGATGTGAACACACCATATACCCACTGTGCATGGCGCTAGTATGATGTGAACGCATCATATACCCACTGTGCATGGCGCTAGTATGTCACACAAGACAAGTACGTGGGACATGTATGTCCCCAAACCAACCAAGCAGGGAGGCCCAGTGGGTCCCAGGTATGACCCGGCCAGGGGATTGAACCCCAGACCTCCCGGTCTCAGGGCGGACACTCTATCTACAAGGCCACCGTGGGCCTGTCTTCACCTGTACTTAGCTTCCGTTAAGAGATAACCGCATGGGAAAAGCCTGGTATTTGTTCTAAACTGGCCCGTGTGATCTGGTTTAGGAAAAAGGAAGCAGAGTGATATACATGTCACTATTATGAACTAGTTAGATCATGACAAGGTACGACCACAACCTAAACCAAAGTGTCCTTGCTAGTGCAAAGTCTAGTACAAACTAACACTAAAACAAATAAAAACTAAATGAAAATTACACCTTCACAAGATAAAAACTAAACTAAACTAGCAAAACCCACTTTAAAAACGAATCAAAACTGCAAAGAAATCAGAAACAAAACAAAGAAAATAATGAAAATGTCATAACTATATAATAACCTTGGTTGAAGTCAATACAGTTCTGTTCCTCTACCAGTCAGGTGCGTGCAGGAGAGATTTATAAGCTCCTCGCAAAAGGATATAGCAGTGATCTGAGATTATTTTCACCCCCTAGTATTAGCGGTAAATGTGCCGGCATTATATCCTGCGATACATTCCTCAAACGTCCTTGCTGAGACACGGGATGCTATTTCTTTTTTTTTGTGGCTTTTGCCTTTTTATTTTATATTATTTTATAGAGGGACAGACAGTAGGCTGACAGGAAATGGGGAGAGGGATGGGGGAGTGACATGCAGTAAAGGCCGTCGGGATCGGGAGTTGAGGCTTGGGCTACCGGCCAAGGTGCCTGGACCGCTGAGCCACGGCCCAGGCCCGGCCCAAGGTGCCTGGACCGCTGAGCCACAGCCCAGGCCCGGCCCAAGGTGCCTGGACCGCTGAGCCACGGCCCAGGCCCGGCCCAAGGTGCCTGGACCGCTGAGCCACGGCCCAGGCCCGGCCCAAGGTGCCTGGACCGCTGAGCCACGGCCCAGGCCCGGCCCAAGGTGCCTGGACCGCTGAGCCATGGCCCAGGCCCGGCCCAAGGTGCCTGGACCGCTGAGCCACGGCCCAGGATGCTATTTCTAATGCCTGTTGAAGGTATACGTGTCGGTCTGGGACCATCTGATGTTGTCCTGAAGGGAACTGACTCTCCAATAATCGCAACAATTTACTTCAAAAAGTAGTCTTCCCTTATTAACCACCCATCTTATACTTAGTTTCAAAAACAGAATGAAATAGTCAATCTAATCTATACACTTCGTAATGCGTTGCGATTTTGCCTTTGGCTTTTATAGCTATTTTTGAGTGTTGCAGACACTCCATTGCCCTGCAATGTGGCTGGCTGGTTGGGTCCGAGCACGGAAATAGCGTTTTTTTCATGTGTCACTGTTGTGCAGCCTACCACACACACACACAGTCACACACACACACACACACACACACACACACACACACACACACACACACACACACACACACACACACACACACACACACACACACACACACACACACGCACAAGTTTTCACTAAGCTGTGTGTTATTTTACATTTTAGTTTTTAGTCAGACTGTAATTAGTTTTGTGGTTGTCTTTTTGTGCAGTCTGTTCCTTGTGAGTATAATAACTCACTCAGATTGGCCCATGAAGTGACTATGAGTCTTCCTTGTTTTTTTGGCTTAAGTCCACACACCGTTTCTACTTTGTACAACTAACCTTGACTCTGTCTGTGAGAAATAATTATGTTTGTCTCCGTCTATCGTGTCTCTTAAATTATTTCACAGGTCTGTATCTCACATTATTGTCATATATTTTCTACTGTAGCCTCCAAAAAACAAACTTTTTCTTTTCTTTCCTTCCGACGAGGTCCATCTTTAACGCATTTAGGCCTGACGTCGAAATAAATAAAATGTCTTCTAAATCCTGACAGTTTTCTGTCAGGATTTGCGCCACATTTTTACGAAACAAAATAAATAAATAGCAGACCTATACAAACTCGTAGCGTGCCACTCGGTGGCGCGCTATGAGCTTGTAGATCTGCTATTTTTCAATAGCAAAATTATAACATAATGTTTAAAACACCAAAAGGGGTTCCCGCCCAAAATGTGTTAATTCTGCATGGGCGCGTCCTTGTCCTTGGTGGTTGTCTGGTAATGGCTCTTTCATTGTCGAAAACCTCACATGTCCAAAACTCTTACATTTCTTCAAATAAAAAAATGGCCAAAGCGGCAGATCCACAAGCTCAAAGGACTTTTCTTCGGACCACGTTTCGAGCTTGCCGATTGCTTCTGTGTGCCGCTGTATAGTATGATCAAGTAGGACATCCTTTAGGAAAACAAAAATAATGAAAACATGGAGATATGAGGTTTTCATAATCGTATACTCGTTCATGTAATTTGTAAGCCTGCTTCTGGGCTCCTTCACAGACATAATAGCTGTGCTTTCTATTGTGTTGCGATTCAGACGTCTTCCGGTCTGACGGATGCGGTGCGTATCAGAGTGTCCTGGTGTAACCTATCTCTCCAGTAATGATATAACCTCACATTACTTTCTCATATAGCTCTGTACAGCGTATAGACCTATCTCTGAGTGCTGGCAGCATTATTTTTCTCCCCAGCTTAGAGCATCACTTTCTTGGACCATTTGAATGCCCACACTGAGTTGTCAAGAAAGTGTGTGGGGTAGGGAGGGGAGCTGTCAAAACTATGCATCGACGTGCATATCTTTTTGCATAATCTTACATAGTATAACGGCGTCTGCTGTTACTTCTGCCTTTTTGTTTGCCGTCTGCCTGTCTTGTGAATTAATGTGATGTCTGGAACTCCAATGTCTGAACCTTGACTGACTGAGTCAAAGTGTCACACAGCACTTTCTTCAAGTTTTAACCCATTCTGGACGGGAACCCCTTTTGGTGTTTTAACTAAGCATTATGTTATACTTTAGCTATTGAAAAATAGCAGATCTACAAGCAAAGGTTTTTTCAGGCCTACAGAGAATCTATTCCGTTTTTTTCCCTTGTCCTTCTCATGTTATGTCTTTAATCTGCTCTCTCTTTGCAGAAAACCAGATCCTATGAAGTCCTTGAATGGCGAGATATGGCTTGTTTTTCTGCAGTCCTTATTCCATAATGCTGTCTGTGACTAACTAATACAATGTTAGATCTTGTCCTAAAGTTACCCAATTAGTCAAATCTACTCATACTGTATCACTCAGAACACAGTTTTGAAAAGTGATTCTCAATTGTCTGTGTTAAAACAATATGTTTGCGGCATGGCTCTACAAAAGGGGCCTGTGTGCCCCTTTCTTACTGAGACACTTAGAGAGTTCGATAACGCTCTCCGAGTTAAATCGACACTGAAGATTTTGCCGTTCAAATGTCCTGTGCGGGAGATGACGACGCTATCTCGATTGGCTTCGCTTGGCAGCACTCCGACAGCACTCACAGTCTCACACGGATCAAAACATATGTTGATTTATTGTCAGCCTAGGTACATATGATGGAGTTTGTCCTCTATTGCCCTTCTGGAGGCCGAGAGGAGGAATTGCTTTCAGTTGCTTTGGGGGAACTTTGCTGTCTGCCGTATCTCCTCTACCGATCTTTCAATTACTGAATGTACGCCCAGGGACTTCAGCGGTTCACAATGCACGCACGGGTGTGCATGCACCCATCACATCCACGCACACATGCACGTATAAAGTATATGTGAACATGCATACCGCCGTCGGGCAGAAACCTTTGGGATATATGAGGTTTCCCCCCCGACAGAGACGATATCCAAGTGCATGTAACGCACACACGCACGCACACACGCGCACACACACACACACACACACACACACACACACACACACACACACGCACACACGCACACAAACGCACACACCCACACACATCCTGCCTGCGCATACACGCGCACCCACACACATGCACGTATGCATAAAGTATGTCTGAACCTGTGCAACAAACTGTGTGACACACACAGAGCTCCTTCTCGCTGCACACTCAGCAGTTGCTGGAGACACAGGTTCTGCTGATTGGGGGGTTGATACTGGTCAAGTATTGATCTCTGATCAAGGAGTCATCCATCTATACTCAGTGCGTGCGTGCGTGAATAGACATTGTGATATAAATGGTTGTTTTATGGTTAAAAGTGATTTTTAGATATGTTTACAATTTAAAAAAGATTCAGGTTGGAGTTGGGATTAGGGTTAGACATTTAGAGGTTAGTTTTAGGACCTGGGTCAAATAAAATGTATTCTGTACCTCATTTAAATACACAGTTAAACAGGACCGAAAAACAGCTGATACCGAAAAATAGCTGATCTACAAGCTCAGCTCGACACATTGTGGGCTTAAGTTGTAGAGCTGCTTTAGTCTGGCAAAAGATTTAAAAATGCCATTCATAAAATATCTGTCTGAAAATGTCGATTTCCTCACACAAGTATAGTAATAAAAACATGTGTGTGTGCGCATGCCTGCGTGCGTGTGTGTGTGTGTGTGTGTGTGCTTGTCCGTGCATGTGTGGAGAATGGATTAGCACAGGCACGTGTAAGATATACATTATAGTTGTCTCTGAAGAAGCCAGCGGAGCAATCCAAGCTATTACTGCAGAAATTCACTTTGCTGCAGACCTTCCATTCCATGCTGCACATACAGTAATGTAGCTTCACAATGGCTGGCTCAACACTCATTCTCTGCACAGTAAAGATCCTGCAGTGCTCGTCAAACTCTGAGAGTGTGCAAGTGGAACCAAATGGACCCGCTTAAAGCTCTCAGAGTTACCGTCCCGTTAGGGGCCATTTAGGTTCCACTTGCACGTCCCTTAAGGGTCCATTCGGTTCCACTTGCACACTCTCAGTCTCAGAGTTACCGTCCCGTAAGGGTCCATCTGGTTCGCTTTGTACACTCTCTGGGTTAAAGACACACACCACCCACCCCCCCCCCCCCCAAATATATATATACTGTAGTGTATATTTTTGTTTGGTTTATGTCTCTTTTTGAAGTTTACCTGTGAGAATCCTGGTAGTTTCTTTGTGCACTGCAAACTTATGTCCAAAATATACACATACATCACTGAGGATACGTCCATGTGATGTTTTTTGTTATTCACACACAAGATGTGATCTTCAGACTAGCTCTCACTGAAAGCTTGTTATGACGGCTGTTATATAACAGCCGTCTCATAGGAGGGCTGTGTGCAAACCTGTCTTCCAGTGACATCATCGTTAGGCAGATATTTTGTAAAACAATATTTACAAATATATATTTGAGATTTTTCAGGAATAAAAAGCCTGCAGTTTCTAGCCTGGATTGAGTGGATTACCCATTGATCATGTCACTGGAAGATGGGTTTCTGAACATGCCTCCTATGAGACACAGAAAGAGTAGAAAAAAAACTGTGCTATATTATCATGAACATTAGTGAAGACCATTTATATATGAAGATATGTTGGTGAAGTCGACCTTTAAGAAACATTTTCTGAGTTGAGAAAAATAGTTGTCTTTCTTTCTTTTCTTTCCAGCTCTCCCTTTGTCTTTCCTTCACTCTGAATCCCTCTCTCCCCCCCTCTCTCTCTCTCTCTCTCTCTCTCTCTCTCTCTCTCTCTCTCTCTCGCCCACCCTCGTACACCCCACTCACTCTCTCTGCCTCAGTACTTTAGTTTTTTTCCTATCTCTCCTCCTCGTTCCCTCTCCTTATCAACCGTTGTTATTTTCAGAGAGCGTGAATCTGGCACAAGCCATTTGTCAAACTGGATAGATAGAAAATCGGCAATGTAGGCAGAAAAATGTTTGTGTTTTTATGCTCCTTTATCAGCCCCGCGACTAGACGGGTTGCCCCACTCGCCAACAGCAGTGATGGACGGAACGGCAATATTTCCACACGGACCAATACTTCATTCTTTATGACAGAGAGATTTACCCCCGCCCCCATTCTATTTGTGCGTTATCTGACTGAACTAGTACTAGCAGTAGAAGTGGAGTGCAGGAGATCGGCCTCAAGCTCAATGCCAGCAACACGAGAGTATACTGACAGTTACAGTTTTTCACGATTGTTTAACGCACCAAAGGCGGTTTCTGCACAGTTTTCTGCACAATTTCTGCACAACCTTAACTTCATGTACCTAATCACTTGACACCATTTGCACTACTTCAAGTGCCCTTATCTCTGTTAGACTCTGACTTTCCTTCTTTACACTCTAAGGTCAATTACACACAATGTTCAGTTGTTGCACACACTAAAATCTCAAAGCATTAACCTACAACACACAAACTATTCAAATCTGTAAACATTCAGGTCTGGTGAGCACCTGACCACATACTGTACATACTGTACATGACCCACAGTGAATTGATTCCATTGTCATCTGGGACAATATGAGCTTCCACCGGGCTGTTCAAGTGTGTGAGTGGTTCCAGGACCACCCACATTTTTACGTTCTATACCTTCCACCTTATTCTCCTTATTCTCGGTAATGTAGATGTTACGGTAATGTCATTACGGTAATATCATTACCGTAACACCAGGAGATGTGTGCATTTGTGTGCTGTTTTGTTTGACTATGAAGAAAGTAAGGGAGAAATATGGCTCATTCTTTCTAGAGTCATTGTCATTCATATGGTGTTCCATTTCTATGATTGTGTTTTCAATTTTGCACTTCATTGTGCTGTAAATCATCATCATAACCTTTATTTAAATGCTTAGTTGTGTGTACTCAATGAATGGTATCTGTGTGTCATTTGAAAATATGGCTGTGTGTACCAAATGAAAACAGGGTTTAGCATTTTGTATGTGAGGTTTTCAGTCTTTTGTGTGCCGTTTTGAGAAAGCCGTTATTGTTTTGAGAAACGTGTGTTAACAATTTGGAACTAGAGGCAACTAAGGCAAGCCAACTAACACTGTAGAGCACCAAAGTCTGACGTCAATATCGGTAGAGGGCACAAAGCCACAGGTTCATGTACTTTTTATTTGCATTGTAATCCCCATAGATCGCCTCATATAATAACTATATTTGAAAAATAAACAAATCATCCAGGCCGCTTCACTCATATGGATATGAAGAATCAACTGACTGAGAGAAAACGCTATTGTTACTGCTACTGAATTAGTTACATTTTCTCAGGAAGCAGACTGCATCATATATGAGTGACTGACTGTCGCAAACGATACAGAGACACCTCCCCGACAACGCTTACATGAAACGTTTTTAAGATGAGCCCATGTTATTCTCCATAGAGAAATTACTTCCGTGAACCAGGGGAATCGAGGGGACGAGCGAGCGACGTCAGGACTTCGGCGCTCTATGGCAGCCAACCCAGGGCAAAGCCAGGATAGGTAAGAAGCAGTCCCAAGTTGGTGTTGCTTAGGACAGTAGAATGAGAATGTTGCCTAAATAGTAAATAGTGTCTCACCGTCGTGGTTGGCGTTGCCCAGCGTCCAGGGTTCGTCCGAGTCAAAGTGGGTGTCCCCTCCGATGCCGGGCCCGGGGAAGTAGGCGTGGGCCAGGAAGCCCCCCTCGCCATCGAACGGCGAGCTGTCTCCATGGAAACCCGAGGCAAAGAAGATCATGATGTCCGCCTCCTTGCCCTCGTTCTTAATGTCCAAGTACGGGACCTCCTGAGGAGAGGAGAGGAGAGGAGAGGAGAGGAGAGGAGAGGAGAGGAGAGGAGAGGAGAGGAGAGGAGAGGAGAGGAGAGGAGAGGAGGAGATATAGAGTTGTAATATAGAGCTTGTATATCTTCTACTGCTGATGCTTTTGTGTGATCAATAGGGGAATTAATGAACAAAGACAGACTGATACCTGGAAGGTGAGAGGTGTGACGGCCTGCCACACGTTAAAGGCTTGTCGAATGGCTCGCTGCGTGTCCTTCTCTCCAACTTTAGGAGTGTAGTTAGATATACTGTGGAAGAGAGAGGGGGGTGGGGGGGGGGCATAGGTGTGTCATTAATACATTTCTAAAAGGTACAAATATTTATTTGAAAGAGGAAACCAGGCAGCATATCGTCACTGTTGGAAAAGGAAAGCGGAGAGTGAGCGGAGAGACAGACAGTGTGGATGGTGAGAGACAGTGTAGGAGAGACAGACAGTAGGACAGCTGAGAGGGAGACAGTGTAGGAGAGACAGACAGTAGGACAGCTGAGAGGGAGACAGTGTAGGAGAGAGAGACAGTAGGACAGCTGAGAAGGAGACAGTGTAGGAGAGACAGACAGTAGGACAGCTGAGAGGGAGACAGTGTAGGAGAGACAGACAGCAGGACAGCTGAAAGACAGACAGTGTGGATGGTGAGAGACAGTGTAGGAGAGACAGACAGTAGGACAGCTGAGAGGGAGACAGTGTAGGAGAGACAGACAGTAGGACAGCTGAGAGGGAGACAGTGTAGGAGAGACAGACAGTAGGACAGCTGAGAGGGAGACAGTGTAGGAGAGACAGACAGCAGGACAGCTGAAAGACAGACAGTGTGGATGGTGAGAGACAGTGTAGGAGAGACAGACAGTAGGACAGCTGAGAGGGAGACAGTGTAGGAGAGACAGACAGTAGGACAGCTGAGAGGGAGACAGTGTAGGAGAGACAGACAGCAGGACAGCTGAAAGACAGACAGTGTGGATGGTGAGAGACAGTGTAGGAGAGACAGACAGTAGGACAGCTGAGAGGGAGACAGTGTAGGAGAGACAGACAGCAGGACAGCTGAAAGACAGACAGTGTGGATGGTGAGAGACAGTGTAGGAGAGACAGACAGTAGGACAGCTGAGAGGGAGACAGTGTAGGAGAGACAGACAGCAGGACAGCTGAAAGACAGACAGTGTGGATGGTGAGAGACAGTGTAGGAGAGACAGACAGTAGGACAGCTGAGAGGGAGACAGTGTAGGAGAGACAGACAGTAGGACAGCTGAGAGGGAGACAGTGTAGGAGAGACAGACAGCAGGACAGCTGAGAGGGAGACAGTGTAGGAGAGACAGACAGCAGGACAGCTGAGAGGGAGATAGTGTAGGAGAGACAGACAGTAGGACAGCTGAGAGGGAGACAGTGTAGGAGAGACAGACAGCAGGACAGCTGAGAGGGAGACAGTGTAGGAGAGACAGACAGTAGGACAGCTGAGAGGGAGACAGTGTAGGAGAGACAGACAGTAGGACAGCTGAGAAGGAGACAGTGTAGGAGAGACAGACAGTAGGACAGCTGAGAGGGAGACAGTGTAGGAGAGACAGACAGCAGGACAGCTGAAAGACAGACAGTGTGGATGGTGAGAGACAGTGTAGGAGAGACAGACAGTAGGACAGCTGAGAGGGAGACAGTGTAGGAGAGACAGACAGTAGGACAGCTGAGAGGGAGACAGTGCAGGAGAGACAGACATTAAGACAGCTGTGAGGGAGACAGTGTAGGAGAGACAGACAGCAGGACAGCTGAGAGACAGACAGTAGGACAGCTGAGAGGGAGACAGTGTAGGAGAGAGACAGTAAGACAGCTGTGAGGAAGACTGTGTAGGAGAGACAGACAGTAAGACAGCTGTGAGGGAGACAGTGTAGGAGAGACAGACAGTAGGACAACTGAGAGGGAGACAGTGTAGGAGAGACAGACAGTAGGACAGCTGAGAGACAGACAGTGTAGGAGAGACAGACAGTAGGACAGCTGAGAGGGAGACAGTGTAGGAGAGACAGACAGCAGGACAGCTGAAAGACAGACAGTGTGGATGGTGAGAGACAGTGTAGGAGAGACAGACAGTAGGACAGCTGAGAGGGAGACAGTGTAGGAGAGACAGACAGCAGGACAGCTGAAAGACAGACAGTGTGGATGGTGAGAGACAGTGTAGGAGAGACAGACAGTAGGACAGCTGAGAGGGAGACAGTGTAGGAGAGACAGACAGTAGGACAGCTGAGAGGGAGACAGTGTAGGAGAGACAGACAGCAGGACAGCTGAGAGGGAGACAGTGTAGGAGAGACAGACAGCAGGACAGCTGAGAGGGAGATAGTGTAGGAGAGACAGACAGTAGGACAGCTGAGAGGGAGACAGTGTAGGAGAGACAGACAGCAGGACAGCTGAGAGGGAGACAGTGTAGGAGAGACAGACAGTAGGACAGCTGAGAGGGAGACAGTGTAGGAGAGACAGACAGTAGGACAGCTGAGAAGGAGACAGTGTAGGAGAGACAGACAGTAGGACAGCTGAGAGGGAGACAGTGTAGGAGAGACAGACAGCAGGACAGCTGAAAGACAGACAGTGTGGATGGTGAGAGACAGTGTAGGAGAGACAGACAGTAGGACAGCTGAGAGGGAGACAGTGTAGGAGAGACAGACAGTAGGACAGCTGAGAGGGAGACAGTGCAGGAGAGACAGACATTAAGACAGCTGTGAGGGAGACAGTGTAGGAGAGACAGACAGCAGGACAGCTGAGAGACAGACAGTAGGACAGCTGAGAGGGAGACAGTGTAGGAGAGAGACAGTAAGACAGCTGTGAGGAAGACTGTGTAGGAGAGACAGACAGTAAGACAGCTGTGAGGGAGACAGTGTAGGAGAGACAGACAGTAGGACAACTGAGAGGGAGACAGTGTAGGAGAGACAGACAGTAGGACAGCTGAGAGACAGACAGTGTAGGAGAGACAGACAGTAGGACAGCTGAGAGGGAGACAGTGTAGGAGAGAGACAGTAAGACACCTGTGAGGAAGACTGTAGGAGTGTAGGAGAGACAGAAGGCAAGACAGCTGAAAGACAGACAGTGTAGGATAGACAGACTGTAGGACAGCTGAGAGAGAGACAGTGTATAGGAGAGACAGACAGATGAGGGACAGACTGCGGACACTAAGCAGTTGAGTCCATTTCCCACAATATGTCTCTCTACGGGGGGTAAATGCATTGTTCCCGTGGAGAAAATGCATTACTGAAACAAAATGTCATATAGCATTAGGGAAATCACTGTAATACAACATTTCAACTTCAGTACACAAGCACTTCCTATACCCCGAATAATGAAGAGCGTGCCCGGGCACGACGCAAGGCGCGTTTCACCTTGCTTAATGGGCGGTTTGTGTCGCTGCAGCGCGCCGTGAACGGATACATAAGACGCCTTGCATTGTGGGCTGTCCTGTATCACCTCAGCGCCCACGCCGCACTGGAATTACCGGGAGAGAGATCGGAGGCACGGAGCGAGACTTTGACGTTTGATAGCATCAACAAAAACAAGATCATATTGAAGCCGTGTCGGAGGGTGAGAGAGAGAGAGAGAGAGAGAGAGAGGAGAGATGTAAACCAATTCCACTTTTCCTGTCTTCTGTTGAGTGTGTCAACGCCACCGTACGCCTAATGTTGAAGGAACATGATGAGATGGATCCAAAAGAACAACTCAATTTGAGATTTGTCATTGTACCCGCTTTTGAACGGTGAAGGTTTTGACAGTAAATGGATTCATGAACAAAACAAATGCTTTTGCTTATGTGGCTGAAATACCATGGGAGCAAATACATATCCCCATGTCAAATAATATCACACATCAAAACAGACAGTGTTTTTTGAGGCAAAGACATATAGTTAGGTAAAGTTAGCAAACGTTATAGCAAATCTGGGGGAAAAAAGCTTAACACTAACTTTTATGACAGATGTGTTCATAAAGGCATAACACATCAATTAGTTCCAATGGGAAACCTTGTGACAGCTGAAATTTGGGGGTACCATTAACAACCTATATAAGGCAAAATTCTCAAAATGTCATTATGCTTTAAGTAGCATGTGACAACTAGGGGGTTTTCATGATTCTGAATCCATTGCAAGCATTAGGTTTGCATGAAAAACACTCAAAAACAGCCAAATTTAGCCCAAGGAGTGTTTTTTGTGCAAAACGAATGCTTGCAATGGATTCAGAATCATGCCAAGCCCCTAGTTTAACATGACACATGCTAAAGCATAATGACAATTTGATCATTCTGCCTTATATAGGTTACCCCAACTTTCAGCAGCTGTCACAAAGGGACACAAAGGGAATGGAACAAATTGGAACAAATTGATATGTGAATAATGTGATAGTAGACAACTTTATGATCACATCGTGAAAAAAGCTAGTGGTAAGCATTTTCCACAGCAAAATGATTCATTTTACGTCTCTCTATACTCTCATGGTAGCTCACAAGCTGAGCTTGTAGAACGAGTATTTTTGTGTAAATCAGGTTTGAGAAGGGACCCAAGAAACTGTGCTTTGAAAGTGTTCTTTGTTGTGACAGAAGTGCTCTACTTCTTTTTACCCACACGTTAGATACATTTTGGCTTAATTAACTTTGTTAATTACTTTGATGGTCGTGAGATTGTATCTGTTCTGTAGCTTCTCTGAAGAACTGCTATTTATTGTGACATCCAATGATTTTCATCAAAGTTAAACCTCATTAAAATAATGAAGGGTAGTGTCATGATTTTTTTATAATGTCAGTCAGACATCAATAATCTAATTACTATTACTAAAAGTGTCAAAATGTGTTTTAGCAATGAATTCCTTT
This sequence comes from Protomyctophum bolini, assembly GCF_963924005.1. Lineage (NCBI taxonomy): Eukaryota > Metazoa > Chordata > Actinopteri > Myctophiformes > Myctophidae > Protomyctophum > Protomyctophum bolini. The sequence continues at coordinate 19,247,995 of NC_137863.1, forward strand.
TTGACGACACCTGTTACAAGATATGCTGGCTTCTATTTGGTGTGATGTAAAAGGACATGAATTACACTTTGTGTTTGGGAATTGGCTGTTTGAATGGATTTGTTTCCTTGGAGAACACAAAGACACATTTGACAACTCTGTTACTTTCTAATGTGCGTGCGTGCATGCGTGCGTGTATTTAGCAGACAGTTGTCTGTTCCAACTAAATTGTGTGGAATATTACACAGAGCTAGCCAAATTACCTGTGGCCAACACACACACACACACACACACACACACACACACACACACACACACACACACACACACACACACACACACACACACATAGATGTCAGCCAGATACAAAGCCAATAAGACTTCATCCAAATGAATTTGGCCGCGCACCCCCATCTCAAAATAGTTCGTGCCAGGGACCCCCAGGAGAAAAAAAACAAGCTTGCAGTTCTTGTGCATTTTAAATAGCCGACGTATAAATGGATAAAGTGAGTGTATTGTGAATTAACTACTACTGGACCCACTTTGACAAACCAATGCCTCGATAAAGCAGCTGATTTGTGCACAATAACATTGAAGTTAAAAAATATGCTTAAGGAGTTTACTCCTAAGTAAGACAAATGGCGGGAGGAGAGGAGAAGAACATTGCAACAGAGACGAGGAGACAGCCCAGGAGATAAGGAGAGGATTCAAGAGTGCAGAGGACATGAAGGAGATTAGGAGAGGACAAGAGGGGGCTCCGCTCTGATTGTGTGTGACAATGGACTGTGATTGCATCCATTTAAAAGACGTGCACATTCACACACGCACACACGCCCACGCAAGCACATGTACGCACGCATGCGCGCATGCACGTACCCCCCCCCCCCACACACACACACACGGCAGCAGACGTCACGCAGGATGGAAAGGTTAGAGGTGGTCTTTAAGCTCAGTTTCCGTCTCACACTGTCCGTCTTTCTGTTCATGTATTCCTCTCCTCTTTCTCATTTCCCGGTTCGAAGAGTTCGAAACTTCAAGCTTGTGGTTGTGTGACACAGTATGATCAAGTAAAAAACACAAAAAACCTCTTAACTCCCTACTTGATCGTACTACCTTTCAATCTCTCTCTCTCTCTCTCTCTCTCTCCCTCTCTCTCTCTCTCTCTCTCTCACACCTTCCTGCCCTGAGGCCTCCATGTCAGATTTTCCGACAGTAATGCTGGATTGCACAACGTGCAGTAACCGTACTTATGGTGTACAGTACTTCTCTGAATCACTCACTACACAGTAATCAAAATCTGGAGTGTTTTTGGCACCCGTTGCACTTTCTCAGCTTTCCCCTGCATGCACACAGTCCGCTCAGCTCAGCTTTCCTACAGCCTGTCCTCCATGCACACAGTCTGCTCTCAGCTCTCCTATACTATCTGTCCCCCCACACAGTCTTCTCTCAGCTCTCCTACTATCTGTCCCCCCACACAGTCCGCCCTCAGCTCTCCTACTATCTGTCCCCCCACACAGTCCGCTCTCAGCTCTCCTACTATCTGTCCCCCCACACAGTCCGCCCTCAGCTCTCCTACTATCTGTCCCCACACACAGTCCGCCCTCAGCTCTCCTACTATCTGTCCCCCCACACAGTCCGCCCTCAGCTCTCCTACTATCTGTCCCCCCACACAGTCCGCCCTCAGCTCTCCTACTATCTGTCCCCACACACAGTCTCCTCTCAGCTTCCCTACAACTTCCGGGGAGCGGATCACCCAACTGTTCCAGGAACCGCATCGGGACAGATTGAAGTGTACTTGGATACAATGTTGAAAGCACTTGAATACAGTTGAATGAAGTGTACTCGGGTGTGGAAGAATCAAGGCCAATGTGAATCATGGCCAGCGGGGACCATGAGGCAACCGTATTCGGAAACAGTTTGAATCCCCCCTGTCTCTCATTGTCTCTCTCTCAGCTTTCTCTCAGTTACACTGTCAAACTCGTATAGCTTTTCCAACCGTCTCTCCTGGACTGTTTCCCTGTTAGCTTTCATATTCTACGTGCTGTCTGTCTCGCTTATGCGGTCTCCCTTGAGCTTCCCTATACCGTCTGTCTCTCCTATATACAGTAATCCCCTCCAGCATTGCTGGAGAGCAATGCCCACCTGCCAAAAGAAAAGAAAATTGGGGCGTTCAGTTGGCGCAGTGCGTTAGCCTGGCTAATAAGCCAGACGTGAATCTGCTGTTGGCAAAAAAAATGTGTGATGTGAGTCTGGCTTATTATGATGGCTTAAATCTCTATTAGAAATGCCATATTCTGTAGGGATGCATTTTGGCCTCATATCCTAACTGTTAATGCATCCAACTTTGAAACTCAGGAGACAAGTTTGGCCCAGATTAAATCCATCATTTGTCTGTATTTCTTTCAGTCAAATTGGACGTGCATGGGTCACCTTGAACACACTGGGGGAACGGTGTGCGTGCTTACGCACAGCTTGTTCCCAACATGTGCTAGATTTAGTGTAATTATAATAAAGTTGTCCAGGCAGGCAACTGCAGAACTGGTAGTCTGTACCAGTGAATAATTATGCCAACTGGCCTACTTCAAATATACTGTAAGACAGTTGCTGTTGGGCAGAAACCTCTTATCTCCGTTAACGCCCCGACATCATACATCACACTAACGCATTATAAGTACCAGATCTGCAAGCTCCAAACGATATTTGATATTGATTTTCGTTATTTTTATCCTGAAAAGTAACCGTTTTGGACATATGAGGTTGCACTCAATCTGCGTATTCAGAGGAGCAAACAGTGAATAAAGCACATACAATCATCCAACGTTAAAAGCCAGGTGCTGTGGGCAAAGACATGTGAGCCCAGTGCACACTGCACTGGTAATAAAAATAATACCTTTACCTGAATACCTTAGTATTCAGATGGATGACAGGAAGAGTGGGCACTATAAGGAAGAGTGTTCTATAAGGGGGAAAAAATCTTATTTTGTCCAAGAAATATTTGGAATCAATTAGCCCTTCGCTAAACCCCGCTCCAAAATCGATTGTCCAATTGATAGTTTAGCAACCGGCCTGGGCCGTGGCTCAGCAGTCCAGGCACCTTGGCTGGTAATCCAGTCTGGCAGTGTGCCACGGGTTCCACTCCCGATCCCGACAGCCTTTACTGCATGTCATCCCCCATCTCTCTCCCCATTTCCTGTCAGCCTGCTGTCTGTCCCTCCATGAAAAAATATAAAATAAAGGCGAAAGCCACATTTTTTTTTTTTTTTAAAGCATATATAGTTTAGCAACCGTTGCTAAGAATGGCAAGCTTTCATCACCTCATAGCTGTCAAACACATTATACAGCTTAACGTCAGGAAAGTTACACGACTGACACACCCAGGTGATGATATATAATAATACTAATCAGTCTTACAGTGTATTACATCAAAACTCCTGTCGGACGGTCGTTAAAGTTAATTGAGTTGGATACTGTTTCTCCCTCTCTAACATTTCCTCGTATTTCTAGTTTACTGAAATAATGTCATACAGTGTAAATTTGCCTACTGCAGGGCCTTGTTGACTAGATTTAGAAGACATTTTGAAGCTCTTGCTACTGAAATGATGGATTTTTTATAGTCCCTTCATTTAACTAATGTATCTCAAAGGGTGAGAAGGACAGCTTGCCATCACAGAGTGGAGTGGGTGTGGCTTATAGCGAAGGGCTAATTGAGAGCTGAGGCAAGTTCTACTAAATCATTTGTTCTCACACTTTTAAGATTTTTCAAAAATGTAAAGAGAAAAATTGCAGATGTACAAACTCGCAGCGTGGCACGGAATGACGTGATGTGAGCTTTTATAAAGAGGCCTTTTTGCATCAACGTTGCCCACTCTTCTTCTTGAGGGGCGCTAGCCATGCTCCTATATGTGAATGTGTATGCTTTAGTGTGACATAGTGTACGTCATGATGATGTACGATGATAAGAGCGCCCCTCACTTCACATGGGTGTGATTTTTGAGGGGTGCTAGTCAAAGTCAAAGTCATACGATTTGTCACACACGTTACAGCAGTGAAATTTGTTCTCCTCATTTGACCCATCTCTTGGAGTAGTGAGCCACAGCCAAGGAGTGGTGAGCTGCAGCGGTGCCGCGCTCAGGGATCATTTGATTAGTAGATTTGACCCCCGATCCAACCCTTTGATGCTGAGTGCCAAGCAGGGAGGCATTGGGTCCCATTTTTACAGTCTCTCTGGTATGACCCGGCCGGGGATCGAACCCCGACCTCCCAGTTTCAGGGCGGACACTCTAACCACAAGGCCACTGTCTGGTCCGCGCAACACTTCTTTCTGCCTGATGACTGTTTCGGCCAGCCCCTCCTATAAACAGCTTTTGTCCACACACGTCTCACGATTTGCCATTCACAATGAACGGAGAAATTAGGTCCGCTAAATATGACATAAATTAAACATCAAAACATTAAACGCCATTGACATTGACAACAGGCATTCTGATTGGCCAGTATGAGCTGATGCATGATGGTAAGAGCGCCCCTCACTTGTGATCCCCCCCCCCCCCCCCCCTTCTTTTTAAGTCAGCGCACCGTACGCTGGGGACAAAATCAACACTGGTTGAAACAGTCGTCGGGCAGAAAGAAGTGTTGAGCGGACATAATAAATACAGTAAGAGGGGGTAAGCAGTCACCCTGCACGGTGAGCTCAACACTCACACACAGCTCAGGGCTGTTACGTAACGCGGTGGAGAGAGCAGGGCGAGCAGGAGCGCTCAGAGACGGAGGGAAAAACAGTGTGGCTACGTCTCACGGGGCTGCCCTAATTTACATTAGACCTACATTACGCAGATGGCTCCCTGGTAGAGAGAGAGGGAGAGAGAGAGAGAGAGAGAGAGGGGGGGGAGGCACAGAAGGGTTGAGAGAGAGACACAGAAAGGTAGAAGTAAAGAAGGGAAATGCAAAAACATGCAGTAAGAAAGGCTGGAACAATACAGGATGAGAGAAAGGGTATAAATAAAGAGTTTAGACGTTAGAGACACCCGGCTTCTGTACAAGCCACATATTTACAGATAGCATATGAACATAATAAGCAATAACAGCAGTAAACATAACATTTTGAAAGAGAAGCAAAATAATAACCCAAACTATTCAGCAGCATGGAGAGCGCCAGCAGACACTGACCTTCCATCAAAGTGTAGCAGCAGAGAAACATGCAAACATATAAAGGCACTCTGTCTGTTGCACCCAAACCACGACTATGAATCATCATACATCAATACATTGTAGTATTAACAGAAGCATGCACTGACATTCTGACATGCATGTACAACCATATACACAAAGCCAGAACATACAGATGCAATCAAATCAAGAAAAACACAGTAAACCTTACAGTGTATATGAACCCTTTCTCATTACCAAAATATCAAACAAACAAAAAAAAGCTGACCTAAAGTAAAAATGTATTATAATATATAAGTAATTTAAGTATATCCAAAAAAGATAATACTCAAGCACAGATATTCAAAATGCCTTAAATGTACTTGGTTACCGTATTCACCACTGCATGGGGCAGTGAACAACACACACACACCTACACAAGCCTACAGACTCAGCCATTTTGTGCCATCGAGTTGAACGTACTGTAGAGATAGTACTGTACAAGATAGGCCTACATTTCAACCATAATGTTTAAGTGCTAGTTAGCTAGCACTTAAACTAGTTAGCTACTGCTAAATTAAGAACCTCAAAGACAATTAGAGAAGAACCAGCTATGATGTGCATGCACGCAAACCCACGTTCCATGACTGATCACGAAACAACGGTTGATATTTAAATAAATGCATAATACGTAGGTAGTATATAAGATTAGAGCTAGCCATCGCTAGGACAGTTAGTTCAGTTTTGTCCATAATGTTGCAAAATCACGGGTAAGGTCTGCGATTCATACCGATCGTTTTGAAAGGTATCCCTAGTCTGCTTTTGTCTGATATGCAAATAAATGTGGATTAAAAATGTTAATAATGCTGTGTAGGCATATATGGGTCAGTGTCAAACGCTTGTTCTCAGAGAGCATACAGGGAACAAAGAGAGCCCAAACAAAGAAACGCAACCCCTGTTGTGCATGAAGGGATAGATAGACTAATATTAGTAAGAGTATAAGAGCTTTATTCTTTATTCGGATCCCCATTAGCTTCCACAAAGTAGTCGCTAGTCATCCTGGGGTCCACACAAAAATGTATACAATAAAAACAGATACTTGTAATCTAAAACAGACCAAATCTAGTTATCAGCTAAAACAGTGAAGTCGCTCTGCATTTAACAAAAACAACAACAAACAGAGCGACAAGAGCTCTGATCTCTGAATGTGAACTATAGTGATTTCTCTGGTTAAGGTTTTTAACTTTATAAGCTGCACTTTCAAAACTATTCACTCAATCTAATTAACCAATATCTCATTGTTTTGCAATGGTTTATATATATATATATATATATATATATGGATGGCATGAACAAACAAAAATGCTAAAAATCAGGTTCAGGTTCATTTATTTGTTGTTAGACGACTCGGCTCTATTCAAAACATCTGTCCGATACTGCATATAAATGTATGAAATCGGAGACCTCAAGGCCTGATCGATTTCAAACGGACATGCATGTCTAATCTGTGTGATTGATCGACGAGATGACGAGAGGAGCAGAGTTCTTCCCATTATAATTATCACAGGTACAGAAGAAAGGGTACAGCTTCTCGGTGAAGGTGCAGGCAGTGAAAGAGTAGAGATGAACTCTGGCCTCCACGTCAAAAAAGGAGACCAGACCCTCCTCGTAATCCACAAACACTCCCAACGTCTGGACCTCCTCTTTTACCGGGAGGAGGACAGAGGGCCCGGCAAGTGCCTTATAAGAGCCGTTCCTCAACCCTATGGTCCAGAAACCGCTGGTGGGTCTCGGTTTGATCGGCTCCTTCCTGTTGATGGACTCCCTGGCCACTCCTAAATACCAGGCGATTTTCTCCTCGACCTGAACCTGATAGTAGAACCTTCCCGAGGAGAAGCTCTGTTGTCCCAAAACACAGTGACACAACGAGAACCTCTCCGCGCTGTCTGGGAGAGACCTCCAGGCGGCTCCGTGACTCACTTGTTTCCCGTCCTCCGACAGGACGAGCCACGGACTTGCCGTGTCGGCGTCCAGAGTTACGTCCCCTGCATACTGCCGGATGCTCCTCAGCTCGGCGTCATAGAGCTTCTCCATTTCTCGACTGAGTGTCTTCTCCAGCTGAGCCACAGACATCCTAACAGTCCCCACGCATGAAGGCTGGTGGACATTGGCCCTTGTCCAGTCCTTGGTTGGCGGACGGGCGTCAACGGACGTGACGTTCTGGAGGAAGTAGAGGTGGTCTTCGGCGTGTGAAAGTAGCCGTGTCATCTCGGAGCTTCTCTTCTTTAACTCTGTGATTTCTTTTTCCAGCTGTTTAATGAAGCCTTCGGTCTGTTTCTCTTTTATTTTGTGCTTTTCAACGCAGCTCATCAGAGTGGTGAAGAACTGCACGCACATATCTGCAATCTCTTTGTCCAGGTCTTTCTTGCTGAGCTCTACTGAGAGTTTCACCTCCTGAATCTTCAGCTGCGTGTCCCGGATCATCTGCTGAACTTCCGCCTTCGTCTTTCCCAGCTCCACCTTCTGCCCTTCGCATTCTTCTTCCAGAGATACGATTTGATGTAGCTTGTGGTCCGACTGAGTGCAGGACTTACAAACGCACACGTGGTCGGTCTTACAGAACATCTCCAGAGGCCTGTCGTGTTTCCTACACACACACATGTCTTCCAGGTTCCTCACGGGGTCGATCAGTCTGTGTCGTTTTAAGCCAGAGACTCTGTGATGAGGCTCCAGGTGAGTGTCACAGTAGGAGGTCAGACACACCAGGCAGGACTTCAGGGCTCTGAGTTTTGTCTCGATACAGACGTCACAGGAGACCTCGTCCGGTTCAGCGGGTTGCTGCAGAGAACATTGTGACTCCTCCTCCTCCTCGGAATAGAGAGTGCTGGCAGATGCCATTTCTACCAAACGTCAAAGTCAGGTCAATGTGGTGACATAACCACTAATTAACCAGGATTATTACTTATAATTATTGATTTACTTGTGATGAATTCATTATGAAGCAGTGTATGAGTGAATTGACAAATGAGCGTGACTCAAGCGTTAATTACGGGTATATGAATTTGGTGTACAGTCTTACCATTTTATTTGTGTGGGTGACAGCTTATCAGACCACGACACGATGACATCACTCTGACATCACACAGGTGTGCGGCATCGCCATATGTTTGTGTGCTGTCCACAAATCTCTGCAATGGTCTGTCTGTGTTCCTTTTGTGTGCATACTGTATGTACAGTAGAATTTTTAATTATGTTTACTTTACCGATCTTTAATTAATTGGCTACTTTGACATCTACTCCACTACATCTCAGTGTCAAATATTGTACTTGTATTTTTACTCCACTATAATTGTTTGAAGACTCTAGTTACTAGTTACTTTGAAGTAACGAGTAACTAAAACGACATTAGGGGACTGTCAATAATTCCGAAAACCCATTACTTATTACCCTTTATTTTATTTTTTTGAGGGGCGCTAACCCCTCCTATTTAGCTTTTCGTCACAGCACGTGTCACGTTTGCCATTGACAATGAAAGGAGAATTTACGTCATATGTGTCTGAACCAATCGGCTTTTTGTGGCAAAACAAACATTAAATGCCATTGACAATAAAAGGATAATGTACGTCATATGTGGCAGAGAAAATCGATTTCGGGCGTGAGCGGCCTTCATCAGATGATGATGTTTATTAAATGATGCCTCTGCAGCCTGCACTGCCCAAGGGAGCATCACCATGACAGCATGCCAGTGTTGTTTTAGTCATAGATTTTTGAATAAAATGACATTTTGTTTTTGTCCTATTGTTTTGAACTTTTGATCTCCTATTTTCGGAGCGCAACACCCGAGCGCAACCAAGCATGAAATGACTTGTCTTTTGGTTCTACTTGATCTCTTCCCCACTAGTCTAGTTTTCATTTGTTGACACACATTTTTATATATTTAGTCTTAGTTTTAGTCATCATAGGTTAGTTTTTATTTCTGTTTTTTATTTTGTTTTTATCTGTGAAAAGAGGCATGCAGTCGACGAACCTTTTTCGTCATAGTTTTACTTCAACTTCAAAGAACTTTTCAGCATGCAGTAGTAAAAGACAACAGGAAAACAAAATACATACATACTTAACTGTACATACACAGTTACTATATAAAAAGACTAAATGACTTAAAACTAAGCATAATATTAAAATCAATTATTTGTACTACTCTGATGTTCACTGATCATCGCAGAACAAAGGCAACATTGTGAGTGAGAGAATGAGGTGTCTCTGTTGTGCTCGTGGCTTTTGTCTCACAGAGTTGAACGGAGAATAAGAACTATATGAAAGATAAGACATTATTGCAACGATTCATCTTCTGTCACACCAAATAGAGCACGCTGACATGGAAAAGTAGTCAAAAGAAGAAGAAAAAACAACTCTGCGTACATGTGTGTGTGTGTGTGTGTGTGTGTGTGTGTGTGTGTGTGTGTGTGTGTGTGTGTGTGTGTGTGTGTGTGCGTGCGTGCGTGCGTGTGTGCGTGCATGCGTGTGTGCTTCTCTTACAGCGCTGTCTGATTGTAGCTTATCCACCTCACCTTCTAAGCTCACACACTTTCCTTCCATCAACTCTAGCCAACTCCACAGTATATCTAGCCGATTTTAAAATCTCACACCAAATGGATTGGCTTTTCGCCTCCATATCGTGACGTATTTCCCAGTGACAGTGACACAGGCGCTGCTCGGTGAAGCACAGCGATATTAAATATAAATAAATAAATACAACTTAAACTTTGAATATTTCCAAGCCGCTTTACGGGAAAAGAAGCCCAAAGTCACTTATAATGAGCAGAGTTGGTGGGGTGATGGTTAACCGTGGGGGGAGGGGGTGCTGTCGTTGGAGTATATGTGAATATGTACTTGTACTTAATGGTGAAAAGTATATTTTCTCAATCACTAATACTTAAAGATGGAGAGCCGTGATATTTTTCCAGGCTAAAAGTGTACAGTATTTGTTAAATTGTTGTTTTTATGTGGACACGTAAAGTCGCATGACACTTAGTCGACTAAAACTAGACTAACGCTAAGACATTCCAGATGACTAAAATATGACTAAAACTAAATGTAGTTTCAGTCCAAAGACTATGACTAAAATAAAATTGAAATTTGCTGCCAAAAACAACACTGTTTGCTTGTGAGTGTGTAAAACGCTGCATGTGTGTCCACCATCTTTGATATCATCCAACGGGGTGACATCGCTTTCAGGCATTACGTTGATGATTGACAGGAGGTAATTAACCACTCAACCCATTCAGGACGGGAACCCCTTTTGGTGTTTTAAGCATTATGTTATACTTTAGCTATTGAAAAATAGCAGATCTGCAAGCTCATACAAGCTGCGCTACAAGCTTGTAGGACTGCTAAACTTTGAGAGTGAACGTTTTAAACTCATATGTTTGCTCATGGGAGGTGCCTGGAACAATATTCTGCGGCCAAATACAGATAATTCTGGGGGTCCTTGACATGGAAAGGTTGAGAACCACTGACTTAGAAACTCTAAATGGGTTAAACCCTCTGTTCTTGTAAAAACTAACAACTCCACTTAAAACTGCACAACTGCACTTGGACTTTTCTTTCTCCTGTCTACACTACTATAGTACTGGGAGCTGATGGTAGGTGTGGCGCTCCACCTCAGCAATCCACTGCCCAGGGGTCTATCGCATCGTAACGGGGACAGACAGTCTGATGGTAGGTGTGGCCCTCCACCTCAGCAATCCACCGCCCAGGGGTCTATTTTTTCTTTTACGTGCTCCAAAATTCGTCCAGAAAAATGCACCAGTGTGCAACCACCTTTATAGCCTCTCTTTTTGGCTAGTGTTCCCCCTAAATAGGGTTGATGGGTTTCAGGCGGTTCAAGATTGGACTCATGGCGACTTTTGACACAAAGTCCCCATAAAGTGAAGACTGCGGAACGGGACCCCCATACGGAGGGAGGGACCACTCTTTGGGAACCCCTGGAGCAGAGCGAGGTCCTGCGGTAGGAGGACCCCCATACGGAGGGAGGGACCACTCTTTGGGAACCCCTGGAGCAGAGCGAGGTCCTGCCGTAGGAGGACCCCCATACGGAGGGAGGGACCCCTCTTTGGGACCCCCTGGAGCAGAGCGAGGTCCTGCGTTAGTGCGGTATATATACCTGTATGAGATCTTCTTGTCTCTCCACTTCTGTCCCGTCAGCGCGTAGCGCTTGTTTCTCTGTCGGCGACTGGTGTGGGGGTGGTCTGGAACGCCACAGCGAGGCTTCCTCATCCACCTGCACACACAGGGTTCATAGTTCAGCTACTGTAGAAACTACAGGATTCCTCATCCACACAGGGTTCATAGTTAAACTACAGGCTTCCTCATCCACCTGCACACACAGGGTTCATAGTTCAGCTATTGTAGAAACTACAGGATTCCTCATCCACACAGGGTTCATAGTTAAACTACAGGCTTCCTCATCCACCTGCACACACAAGATTCATAGTTAACTACAAACAAAACGACATTCTAGTTAAATTAAATATGAATTAAAATGGGGCATTACTATATATATATATATATATATATATATATATATATATATAAAGAGAGAAATTGTATTGATTGTTTACAAAATATTTAATTAAAATAGTAGGGAAAATGTCCTTAAAAGTCCACCAATTTGACAGAATTTCTTCACATAGCCTTTGGCTTGCATGCACGCACGCACGCACATAAACACACTCGTGTGCACACACACACACACAAACACACACACACACACACACACACACACACACACAGTACTCACTCTATAGTGGTCTGGTCCAGTATGCCGGTCACAGGGATGCCATAGAACCTCTGCATGGCCGACACAGCAGACTGCATGGACTTCTCCTGGCGCAGGTCTGATGTACGGATGTCATGAGGCAACAGGTAGCCATAGTTCTTCAACCACGTCTGGCAGAGAGACATAGACAGACAGAGAGAAGAAGAGAGAGAGAGAGAGAGTTAGTTAGTTATAAGTTAGTTAGTTTATTTATCTCAGTCATGTTAAAACAACAGAGAGAGAGAGAGAGAGAGAGAGGGGGGGCAGGTGTGTCAGTAAATAACATTGCACACACGCACACGCGCGCACACACACACACACACACACACACACACACACACACACACACACACACACACACACACGGGAGTGCATATACTAACATGGAATAAATAAGGCATTATAGTTCCAATCCCCACTGCACTGCAAGACATATGCCTCCCAGTAATCTCAAAAGTGTCAGGCATTTCAGCAGCATTATCACCCTCCAAAGCATAGGCTACCATTTCCACTGAGATAGGAGGAGGTGTCACGTTAGAAAAAGCACCTCAGAGAATGTCACTCTCTATATACTTCGGCAGAAATACCAACTTTCCTCGAATTTGTAATAAGTCAACATGATCCACACACAGCTGTCTGGGTGATTACATCAGACTGTTTACAGTGTGCACGCACACGCTGCACGGCGGAGGAGACAAACTGCACATCGTAAAAGAGAAACCCAAATCGTTCCTTTGCTCCCGAGGCAATGCACTTCATTGGAGTATAGCGAGTACAAGGCCTGATGGCAATTTAAATAACTGATTTTTAACATAAGCACGCTGCCTGGGAGAATGATTGTTTCCTTCTATGCATGCCATCTGTAGGTCTATACAGTATAAGCGTGGTTTTCACTAGCACATAGCATTTTTATTATTATGATTTATGTGCATATTTGTGTAAAATATTGTATTTACAGATAATTATCTGATCTTATACAAGCAATACATACATTCTAGCATGCTGATTGAAAGTTGTTTTTATATATTTTTGTCTGCCTGTATTTGATAATGTAAAGTATAGTCTAGTAGAGAGAGAGAGAGAGAGCGAGAGAGAGATGGAAATATCCCCCTTGCCTGTTCAGCATCCTGGACAGAGCCTATGCGGTCACTGACCTCCATCATACTGTGAATCAGAGAGAATAATACCCTGCAGGCTCTTCAGGACACCCCAATGAAATAGTCGTCTCTGGTCTCTACATTATGTATTCGTTTGTAGAGGTGAGTGGTGACTGACCTTTTCCGCCTCGCGTCTTCCTCAGAGTCTGACCCCTGAGGAAGACACATAAGTCCAAACATCAGTCACCCCTCCCGCCGAGTTCTATTTGGGTAAAGTCTCTCCTGAAGTGGCCAACCAGATGTTATTGTTATGATCCCTGTTGAGCACCGAGGAGTCCTATACTACCTTCTGCTGGCTGCAACGAGCTGGACTTCTCTACCTCCATCAAACAGCATCACTGTTCACATAATGAATCATTATATGCTCATTAGACCATACACTTAACCCATTTAAAACTTAACCAAATTAGATTCGAACCACTTTGACCATATTTCAGCTAAAACAATAAAAGCAAATAAAGTGAACAGTTTTAACTCAGGGAGTTCCCTCCCTGGAACTAAATATTTTGAGATGGGGGTCTGCAGCCTAATGCATATAATTCTGGGGGTCCTAGACATGAAACCGTTTTGAACACTGATACAGCAACATACATTTTTCGGATCAATCAAGCCTGTGACAAATGCACATTATATTATTATTATCTGCTTTTTCCAATGTGTGTGATTGTATACGTGTGATATGAATACATGTGATATGTGCACTTCCAATTGATGTGGGAGGTAATGGGCCTGATTAGCATGACAGTGATTGCTGCCACACGCCACTTGACAAATTGAGGGTGTGGTGCAGGAAGAAGAGAGACCTGTGTACTAGTGTGAACGGGTGTGAGGAGGAGATCTCAGAGGCGCCAGGGTCTGTGTTTAGTGTTGAATTTACAGTAACTAACTACTAGCAACCTGCAGCCTAAACATACTGTACAAACTGTCGGACTCAGCCAAGCACGGAGTAAGCGGCCGTGTTGGGACGCTGGGGAGACTGTGTCGTCGGCGCTGGATCCGTGAATGAACTGCCAGTCAACGAGGAGCATCGCGGGTGAGATAAATCCGTGTTCTGTTGGATATCAATGGATTAACTTGCGTTTCATATGGATCTGAGGAACTATACTGTGGGAGCGTACTGAGAGGAGGACGGTCGCGGGAGCGTTCGTGATTCAGAGCGCCTGCCTCGCGTGACGAACTTGTTTGTTTGTTGTTTACAACTAACGTTGAAGGGGGATAGGGGAATTTAGTGTTGATTTGTTTTGTCTGTTTATTATTTTGGTATAGGGTCAGAAGCAAGTGTGTTGTATTGCCCGATTGATTTATGTGGTTATTAAATAAGTTTCATTGAGCTAAAAACCTGCCGATCCCGTCTTTTTCCTTTAGTTAATGGTTTTCCTTTCTAAACAAAAGGCCGATTGTTACATGTTACATTACGTGAAGAATGGTCTATATGTTTACCAATGATAATAGACTGCTGATGCTGCATGGCCCTTTTTTAAATAAAAATATCTCTCAGTCTACAATTCAAGAGTGCTTTGCATCTGTAAAACGAACAAATGTAACAATAATACAACCATGGCCGCCTAACAGTGGGCTGTGGGCCTCCAAACTTAGCCTGAGGGATGTGATTTTAACAAGGTGAGATTAATCGCGTTTCATGAATCAGTCGCTTTGACAGCCCTTATAGTTGAGATGCAAGAAGAATGCAGACGCAAGTTCACCTCCAGTACAACGGCTGCCACTACCAACGCACAGACAGTTCACCTCCAGTACAACGGCTGCCACTACCAACGCACAGACACTCTTTACAAGTTCACCTCCAGTACAACGGCTGCCACTACCAACGCACAGACAAGTTCACCTCCAGTACAACGGCTGCCACTACCAACGCACAGACAAGTTCACCTCCAGTACAACGGCTGCCACTACCAACGCACAGACACTCTTTACAAGCTTACTGACAGACAGGCAGTGGTGGAAAGTACATGTACATGTACTTAAGTACTGTACGTAAGTACAATTTTGAGGTATTTGTACTTACTTTCACTTATATACACGTACATATAATATGTGTATGTGTATATAAGTGAAAGTACAATATTATTGTACTTTTACTCCACTACATTTATGTGTAACCTTTAGTTACATTGTAGATTTAGTTTATTATTACAAAACATACACTAAACCTCTTCAGCCCTATATACCTTTCGGCCATTTGGGCGAAAAATGCAGATCTACAAGCTCACAATGTTCTACAAGCTCACAATGTGTTGTGATGAGGCACATTGTGAGCTTGAAGATCTGCTATTTTCAAAAACATTTTTATACATTTGAAATGGGGCATTCTTTATAGTGAGTACTTTTTACTTTTGGTACTTTCGGTACATTTTGATGCCAATACTGTTGTACATTTACTCAAGTACTCGGAGTAGTAACGGAGTAGTTCTACATTGCAGTATTGATACTTTTACTTATAAGTAAAACATTTGAGTACTTTTTCCACCACTGCTGACAGAACGAAAGCAAAAGATGGCAATTCTTTCAGGCCCGAAGGACAGCTGGAGAGCTCCGTTGACAAAATAATAACACAGGCGTCGACAAGAGAGAACAATTTAAAGATTGTGAACAATGGACACGTCGACAAGGCAGTTGATGTGTTCCATAATAGATGCCTTACGGAGAACACTCCGTAACGCATTGGCACGAGCGCCGAAGAACTGCTACAGAAAGAGCTGAGATGAAGCCGCTGGGTAGAAAGTGAAGCCAGTGGTTATCAACCAGTGGTCCTTGAGGGTGTTCCAGGTGGTCCTCAGCTGGAGAGTTGGTAACCTTTATATATCTTTAACTATTGAGTGTAAAACTATTGAGTATTAACTATTGAGTGTAAAATGAGACCCTTACGGGTCCATTTTACGCTCTCAAGAGTTAAATTATTGTTAAACGTTTGCCTGTTATCCCTCCTAATGGTACCAATGTGAATATAGCATGGAATTGTGGACAAAAGCTTATCCAACGACAACAAAATATTCAACGTTTTGGGTCTGCGAGGCTAAATTGCGTGGCTCAAATGCTGAATACATAAAGGTCCTTGATATGAAAAAAGGTTGAAAACCACTGGTGTAGAAGATGGAAGGTGATTGGACACATGCATGGACCCCAGCGACGACCGCAACATAGCAATGACATATACATGCATGCATGGGCACCTGCACCATGGGCACCTGCACCATGGGCACCTGCACCATGGGCACCTGCACCTGCACCTGGAGAGGACACGTACGTATACCGAAATGAAGAACTCACAAACACTCCCCCTGAACATCAGCCCTTCTGACTACAAAGAACAGCCCTGTTATGTCACTCTCTGATAGGACATGCCACACAGAGAGAGAGAGAGAGAGAGAGAGAGAGAGAGAGAGAGAGAGAGGAGAGATTATAAAGACAAATAGAGAGGCGTAGATAAAAGAGGAGGCCGATATAGGGAAATATCAGGAACCATGAAAGTGCAAGAAGAAGAAAGACAATGATAGACGTTCAAAACGCATCGGTACAGGAATGAGTCTGAAGGACAAGAGAAACAGAGAGAGAGAGAGAGAGAGAGAGAAAGAGAGAGAGAGGGGCTGATAACAGGGGCTGGATACAGGGGTTCATGAATATTTCATTAATATTAATATTTCACTGTATGTAGCTAGTGGCCCTCCTCCCAGCAACCAGCAGTCTCCCACCACTCAGCCAAACATATTCCACTTATTAGGATACAAAGAAAAACTAAGTTAGAAATGTATAAACCAGTCCCATGGGTCCTTGAATAACCTATATACGATGTCTGGTATTTTTTTTACCAGCTACAGATACTTCAGCACCATGGACAGCAGCTACAGTAACTTCAGACCATGGACAGCAGCGACAGTTACTTCAGCACCATGGACAGCAGCTACAGTTACTTCAGCACCATGGACAGCAGCTACAGTTACTTCAGCACCATGGACAGCAGCTACAGTTACTTTAGCACCATGGACAGCAGCTACAGTCACTTCAGCACCATGGAAAGCAGCTACAGTTACTTCAGCACCATGGACAGCAGCTACAGTTACTTCAGCACCATGGACAGCAGCTACAGTCACTTCAGCACCATGGAAAGCAGCTACCGTTACTTCAGCACCATGGAAAGCAGCTACAGTTACTTCAGCGCCATGGACAGCAGCTACAGCTTCATCAGCACCATGGACAGCAGCTATTTCTCCAGCCACAAGTACACAGTTGCTCCAATCCACATCAAACACTGTTCAGGGGTCTGCCACGACAATGTCAACAAAAATATGAATTGGACACATATAGCATACTTCAAATGGCCATAACCCAAATTCCTCTGCTCTGACCGGTCTGCCACCGGTACTGTGTGTTACCGGTCAGTAACACACAATATCTGCTATTTTTTAATAGCCAACCAATGTGCTATATTTATATAGCTAGAATCTAAATTGACAGATGCTTTCCTGGTTTCAGCAGGTTAAAGGCCTGAGAATCGAGTTCGATAAATAGGAATATTTCAGACACACAAGCCAGGCTAGACACAGTTGCAGCTGCCAAACAAGCAGAAAGGACAGGTGGCGTGCAAAATTGCAGACTGTGTTTATTTGTAAGTTAATAGGCTTATAATAATATCATTGGCTCATTAGTACATGGCCTGAATGTTTACCCTTATGTGTTCATCTCCAACCCTGGCAGTGTACAACAGACGTGGGTAGCCACATAAAAATGTTAATAATAATAAAATAAAAGATGGGTAAGACTTTCTATGAAGCCCACATTTATAATGCATTATGAGGGCATTCATAGTGCATTATAATGCATAATGCTTTATAACTACACTCATGATGCTTTCCGATGCACTGTATCAACAGTCATAAAACATTATAATGTCACTTATAATGCATTATGACCCAAGTCCAAGGGTTCTATGGATGCTCTTGAATACTTATGAAGACCACATCTATAATGCATTATGAGAGCACTCATAGTGCATTATAAATGTGCATGGGCTTCATAGAATGCGTTACCACAAAGATGATTTTAGAGCACAGTATAGGCTTACTTACAAGAAGTACACTTCAGGGCTTCAGTCAGCCTCTGTTGATGATATGGTGGTTGTACAAAAGCACCGTGGAATGGCTTTGATATCGCTGGGCTCAACAGATACAGATAACTCTATGGAATGGCTTTGATATCGCTGGGCTCAACAGATACAGATAACTCTTGCTCTGCTAATCTAGTGGTTCGCAAAGTTGGGTCCGGGGACCACAAGGGGTCCTTGAGGGAGTTCCAGGGGGTCCCCAGCTAAATGATAGTTAGTAACCAAATGGACCCTTATGGGTCTGTAACTGAGAGACTAATGCATGTAAAACTGGGGGTGCTTGAAATTAAACAGGTTGAGAATCACTGCTAGAGCTGTAAATATCTTCTCTTATGGGGGGGGGGGGGGGGTCCCTGGCATATCTCTTCAAATGGGGGTCCGCATGCTAATTTATGTCAATTTGGGGGTCCTTGACATGAAAAAGTTTGGGAACCACTGTCCTAATCAACCCTCTATGATCTAAGCGCCGGCTCTCTAACGCAGTGGTTTCCTCCAATGCAAATCTTTAAGAGAATCAAACGGTACACAACCTGATAAACACGTGCAATAGGCATTACATTTAGTTTGAATCATTTCCACAGATAAATATTGTAAAATAGCTATATAAAAGTTCACAAAGTGGAGAAAATGTAAAAAGAAAAATATATATGGCGTCCGCAAACCAGAATGAAGGTCCTCAGTCAATTGTATTTTTCAAGCGTTTCTGAATCATTCAGGGGCCAAATCAACTGCCTGCCCATGCACTCATCTGACCATTTAATCCAATAATAGCTTCCAAAAAGTACAAGAGTCCTTCTCCCATCACCGCTCGCTCGCTGACAACCAGTCAACCACTCAGAGGACTGCTGTCAAAATAATTACAATTGGTGATGACATGCCTGACGTGAAACCCTCTTCCAAATCAAATCTCACGGTTGTAGGTTAGCTCTGACGTGATGAAAGACAAATCTAACTAATTCCAGCTTCAGGCAAGACAATAGTTTGAGTTGTTGACAATTCTTACTTTTCTGCTCAGAATTGCCAAAGAAGTCGTTTTATTTTGGGGCAGACGTGCGTGCGTGTGTGGGTGTTTGTGTGTGTGTGTGTGTGTGTGTGTGTGTAGTGTGCGTGCATTTGTGTGCATGTGAAAGCAAGAGTCGGACTCGGAACAGACGCAGGCCAAACACATTTAACTTTGGTACAGTGGGATTGAGAACTACTGATTTAGAAGGCATTTGTAGAATGTCATTTAGAACTGAGGGTTCTAAATGCTGTAAATGGATGGATGGACCTGGCACTAAGACGGACTGACATCGACCTCTGCGTGCGTGCAGATCAGTTTTTCCACTGACAGGACAGTATACACAGTGATTCATTCAGTTATTTAAGTGTCGGAAGAATGGAGTGTCCCGCTGGTCCTGTGAGTCATCCTCTATACATCTGAGAGAGAGAGAGAGAGAGAGAGAGAGAGGGGTGCATATTGTTGCTGTCAGGCAGAATTGTCTTATCTCCATGTTCAAATATTTCATAGATTAACGCCCCCACTTGATCATACTGCAGTGTCACACAAGAGCATCAAAAGTAGCAGATCCACAAGCCTGAAACTCAGCCCAAACGGACGCGTTTTGTCACCATAACAGTATATATTCGTTTTAAAGATTTGCCCTGTGTTTACACAACAAAACCCTAATTTAGATTTGAACCAATCATACGCCAGCAGTCATCAGCCACTGGAGTAGAGTGGTGTAGAGCAGTGGTTCCCAAAGTGGGGTCCGAGGACCCCCAGGGGTCCTTGAGGGAGTTCCAGGGGGGTCCCCAGCTAAACACTAGTTTAGCTGAACCCTTATGGTTCTGTAACTCTGAGAGTGTACACAGAGTGTATTTGTACACTCCCAGAGTTAAATTAACATTGCTTTTTACAATATAAATTGGGGGTCCCAGAGATAGAAATGCCATGAAATGGGGGTCTGTAGACTAATGCATGTCAAACTGTGGGTCCTTGACATGAGAACGTTTGTGAACCACTGGAGTGGAGTGGTGGTGTTTATACCTGTACTCAGGCATGGAGGAGATCAAGTAAAAGCAGCAGATGCAGTTGCATCGAGGCCCGATTCGTGAGTGTTTCCAAAACAAATGTGAACAGAATCATCAAGTCATTCTTCTTCAGACCAGCCTAGAGCAGAGATGGGTGATTATTCACAGCTCAAAGAGCACTTTTAGCTTAGTCATCCACTGCTCCTCGGGGGAGGATGTGATGACATCTCCCCATCGCCTGGAAAAACATGCTCCACATCCTGTTTCATAACTTATATATTTTATAAAATATGGTCCGTAGGAAAAAACTTTCGCAGACCTATAGAAGTCAGGTGTCTGCACAGGTGCGTAGGCCAGTGGACATCAATGAAAGGAATATAATGCACCATCCCCCACTGTATATTTGCTCAGTACAATGCAACGTTTCAGTCCCTCCGGATGCCTGAAGAAGGTACGGAGGGACCGAAACGTTGCATTAAAAAGAAAAAGACTCTGTACTGAGCAAATATACTGCAGGTGCATTCTATTCCTTTCATAAAATATGGTCCACATCCTGTTTCATAACTTCATATTTTATAAAACATGCTACACATCCTGCTTCATAGCTTCACATTTTAGAAAGGGAAACACAGACTTCCTCAATTCCCACCGTTAAATATGGATAATAAAGACAAAAAAACTACACCGGCCTGCAGCAGAGAGAGAGGGGGGGAGAGAGAGAGAGAAAGAGAGAGAGAGAGAAAGAGTACTCTTTTATAGTGTACTACTGTACTGTATGTCTGTTAGCTCGCGCCCCTTTACGGTCGAGCAAAATTACTTAGTCAACAGCGTCGTCCACCTTTTGAATCCCGCAAGATATCGTCGCTGCCGGGCAGAAACCTCTAACTTTTTGTGTTTGTTCGAAAACTACCGCCGTAGGTCAGTCTCCGCGAGTTGGTCTCTCCATCTCTCCAATCTTGTCTTTGTGCCCATCTTGCCACCAGTCCATCAATCCTTTAGTCTCCCCTCTATCTCTCACAGTTGTTACCGTACACTTTTAGCTTAAATGCCCACATGGCAGATAGCCTGCGTGCGTCAGCCAGCCAAGCCAAGCCAAGCCATGCCAGCCATGCCAGACTCTGTCTGTCTGTCTGTCTGTCTGGCTTGGCTGGCTGTGATAAAAATAGATCTTATCTCTCTCTATCTCCCCCCTTGTTAAACTATTTACCGTCTGCCGGTCTGAGCAATGTGAGTGCAACGGGTGCACCCACCCACACACCAGACCGTAAGCTTCTACAGACCATCGGTCAGCCATCAAAAGTAGTTAATGTAATAATTTTAACCACTTTATCTACAGTATGTATACGTTGGCTGTTCAAAAACAGCAGATGTACAAGCGGAACAAAATGACACACGTGAGATTGTACATTTGCAATTTTTTTGTATATACTTTTCTGAATCATGTTTTTATTATTTTAACATAAATCGTCTGTTCTGGAGGGTCTCTGGCACAAAACCTTTTCAGGTGGGGGGGGGGGGGGGGGGTCCTTGACACGAAAACAAGTTGAGATCCACACTGCTATAGACAATGTATGTGTAAGTCAAACTTCTTTAATTTCAAGGACCATCCGTTTTGGTATGAATTATTATGCCATGGACCTCCATAACTCTCAGAGTGATCATATTCCACTCGTGCACTCTCCCCGCGAGGCCCTCTCGCCTAATTGAAAAATATTTCAATTCTCAGGCGATGGCCGACGTGAACGCAAAGTGCATTCTATTCGCTCAGCACCTCTTCGTGTTTCCCATAGTGGGTGGTGTGTCTATTCGCTCAGCACCTCTTCGTGTTTCCCATAGTGGGTGGTGTGTCTATTCGCTCAGCACCTCTTCGTGTTTCCCATAGTGGGTGGTGTGTCTATTCGCTCAGCACCTCTTCGTGTTTCCCATAGTGGGTGGTGTGTGTCTATTCGCTCAGCACCTCTTCGTGTTTCCCATAGTGGGTGGTGTGTGTCTATTCGCTCAGCACCTCTTCGTATTTCCCATAGTGGGTGGTGTGTGTCTATTCGCTCAGCACCTCTTCGTATTTCCCATAGTGGGTGGTGTGTGTCTATTCGCTCAGCACCTCTTCGTATTTCCCATAGTGGACGGTGTGTGATAATCCGGTTGAAGTATTCCTTCGGTTCGGCGACTGCAGCGGCGGGCCCGGGAGAACAATAGCGCGACACGAGACAGTATCACGATTCACCAAGTTTATTACACAAACAGGAACATATATAGTGCTGGATCCTCATGACGTGACAACAAGATATCAGACATAATAACGTGCCTAAGGCTGACCTTGCTGTCTGAGATGTCTCTCGTAGCCTATAAAGTATGCTACAGATCAGGCAGTACACAGTACATTATCAAGTACACTGTGTCTCACGTTCAAGTACACAGACATGGGCGATCATGATTATAACAACAACTGCTGCCTTTTTCGAGTTATTTAAAATGTTCTCTTTTATTTTCTCTTCTGCACTGTAACTGTATACTATACATTATTTTGTTTTTTGCTTAATGCTATTTTATAATTGTGTTTCCTTTGCTTGAAGTTAAAGCACATTGAATTGCCTCGTTGTTGCAATGTGCTGTACAAATTGCCTTGCCTTTCAGCACATTTTAGGTGGGATATGAGTTACAATTCTGTTGGGGAGTCGGGACATAACTCCAACGGCGCTGGGCTGGATTAAGTGGACTTTGGCGACTTGTGTTTTAGCGTTCCAAAAACAAAGGAGTTAGTAGGCTTCACTTCGCTACACGGTGCGAGAGGCTTTTTTTGGTTTGTTTCCGTGGGTGAAGTCCCTTGTCCCATTTAGACCTGACTTAAAAAAATGTCTTCTAAATCCTGACAGTTTTCTGAAATACCTATGTGTGGTGCTCAATATGTCATGTCAAGGACCACAGAAACTGGCCACCAACCACCATCTGATAATATGTTGTTCCAGGGACCCCCCTCAGTAGCTCTGAAAGAATATATATTCAAAGATGTGTGCCACATTTTCACGATTTTTCAAAAATAGCAGACTTACAAGCTGAGCTTGTAGATCTGCTATTATTCAATAGCTAAAGCCTAACATAGTGCTTAAAACACCAAAAGGGGTTCCCGCCGAGGACGGATTAACGGGGAGCAGACTGTCTGGTAATCACACTCATTCTCTCCCCCCAGTCTCTCTCCTCAACTTGATTATATGAAACGAGACACCGCGGTGAAGACGTGATGAGCGAGAGCGGTGATGAGACCGAATCCATCACTAGGGGGAGGAGCTTTGGACTGGAATGGTTTAGAACAGTGGTTTTCAACCTTTTTCATGTCAATGTCCGTTATTTATTTGGCATTTGAGCCACGGAATACCATTTGATGAGATTTTGCCTCTCAGACCCAAAACGTAGAATTCTGTTGTTATCGTTGGAGTCCACAATTCAATGCTGTATTGATGTTGGTACCATTAGAAGACACTAGACCTGTGCATGTCGGCCACCGGCCTACTTGGGAACGATGCAAGTTGGGAAACTAGTATGCAATATCCGTTGTCATAGCACCCGTTTTAACCGTCTGTCTGAGTCCCTTTTGTGCCCATACTGTATACATGGAGATATCTGTATCTGTCTCTCTGCCTGTGAAGTGCAAACTGACTGTGAAAAGTGGAGTGGTTAAGTAATCAAATGGCAGGTGTGGGGTTGCCATGCAGAGGCTGGGAATTCTATAGGCGAGAGGACCTAGGCTCATTATGTCCACTGGCAGAGCCTGACCAGAGGCTTTTGTGGCGGTTCTGGACAACCACTGCACGCCGCGTGGTGGTGTGGAACGCGTGTGTGAAATGTGATGTTGATGGGGCGAACGGTTCTCCAGTTACAGTACATGGATATGGACGTACACAGGTACGCATGTACTGTACGTAGATACACACACAGAGAGACGTGGCACATTTATTGCTAAAGTGTCATCATAGGTTTAATGTGTCCCTGTGGCTGTTTAAGTTCCATGCTACTGGACTTTTGTTAAGGTGACTCAGTGACTATAGTTACTTTATTTATGCTCCTGCGGATGTCCTGACTTGGAGGAATAAATCTACAAACTTGAGGAAGCTGTCGTGTGTTTGTCCTTCCTTTCCCCTGGGTGGTTACGTTTTTTTTTCTTCTCCACTGATTAATGCCGTATGCATAGCAGTGCAAAATTGCCTGACGACACATTGTGAGCTTGTACATGAAGGTTTTCAACGCAACAGCGACGATATAGTCATAATATAGTCCCGTAGGGCGTAGGCTACAAACACATGTCACCCTCCAGAGAGAACATATGTGCACGTCACCCCCCCCCCACCACCAGAGAACACATGCACACGTCACCCCTTCAGAGAACACATGTGCACGTCAGTCATTTAAACAGCCTGTTGTTATTAGTTGCATGTGACATATTGTACATCCTAACCTCTCCTAACCTAACATAAGGCAAACACAAGTGCAAGCACATACACGGTATACACGCACACACACACACACAGGCCCTTTTTGTCTATATATGCCGATCTAAACTCGATTAGCCCTGCTCTGGAAAACGCGACCTACAAATGTAAGTACCACCACGAATAAATGACATTTGCATTGTGTAACTGCTCCTAAACAATCTTCTGCAAAACTTTAAATGAAATCACACAAAACAAAACACATTTTAACACAATGATTTATAAATGAAATGTATGTGAATGTGAATTTATATGAAATGTCGTTTTTGACAGTCACGCTGCAGCTCTTCTTTTTAAATGTCCATATTAATGAAATCCACATGTCACAAATCCACATGTCACAAATCCACGATGCAATGCAATATAACTTTAACAAACTAAATTACAGGCAACACGAAAACGCGAGCAGCTGACGCAGCTGCTGACGCTTGTATACGTGGAACCATGGCAACGAACCGTGTCTGTTTCCTGTTTCTGCACAAGGAGGCTATGCAAGGAGGGCAAGTGCGTTCCAAAGGTTTTTTATACCCAACACCCTAATCAACGGAACTTGATTCAGCTGGAGGGGCACTTCCGGACGAGGGAAACTCCCAAGAGCACTTGTCGATCAAGGGACTGGATTCAAAAAGGCGCACGCTCGCTCGCACGCACGCACGCACGCACGCACGCACGCAGACAGACAGACAGACAGACAACCACAAACAACCACCCACAAACACAAATAACCTGCACAAACAACCACCCACAAACACGCATATACGCATTTATAAACACACTCGAATAAACAGAGGTCACAGACAAACACACATACTGTAGCTTACAAACACCAAATCAGTGAAATCACCCCCCATATCTCTCTCTCTCTCTCTCTCATTTTGTCCTCTGAGATATGGTTACAGCTCAGTGGCCCTCAAACCTTTTCACGTTGTGTATTTGGCCATGGCCACGTAAGTGTATACAAACGTGATACAGTGCCCGCGTGCTAAAGCAATGGAGCGAATCCACAATCATTATTATACAAAGTGACCTTTCTGACTGACGTGGCTGTGTCAACAAGACTGACACGTTGACAGAGCTCAAGCTCACTCAACAGCCTGACGGTTGACAGGTGGAAACTGTTCTGTGATTGTTGGTCGCTATGCGTGTAAAAATCCTCTCTCTCTCACACATATCACTGCATGAAAAGAGGAGTTAACAGGCAATTATGGGCACTATACATTTGCCCGTATATATAAACCTCAAGTTTAACAGGCAGCAATATCCGGTAATATACAGGTGTGCTGCTGGTACAGGGAGTTTACCGGAGTTTGTTGGAAAGTTTAACGGGAGTGTCCACTGTCCTGTAATATACACATCCGTATTCCATGCTTTTTGCACAGTGTATGATGCCAGTGATCACCCTCCCCTGTGCCAACGTTGGCACCCGTGCCTATTGGTTTAGAACAGTGGTTCTTATTATTATTATTTGAAAAGAAAATCGAAGCCAGGACTTTCTATAGCTGTGAGATGACAGCCCTACCGACTGCGCTACCATGCCCCTGGCTGGTAGGCTAGTGCTACTTTTCAAGGTTCTGCGTGACGCTGTAGTATGATCAAGTAGGGCGTTCATTTACACAAAAGAACCCACAGAAAGTAAATATGAGTATATCCAATAGTGCAACGAGTCATAGTCCACATAGCTAACCGTGCCAGACAACCTGTAGTGTCCTTTTAAACCCCTACGGCTCCCATGGTAGCAGCTCAGCACAGCTGTATCTGTCAACTGCTCCTCAGTAGAGGAAGATAAAAAAGACATACACTGTCTCCTCCATGGCAGAATAACAGAGTATTTTTTTTGTGGTGAGAGTCAGAAAAGCATGCATGGGGGAAACGGCGCAGAGGCGTGTAGATAATGAAATCCTCTTTATGATTATGACGTATCTATAGCTGTATCCTCCCAGGCAGGACATACGCACGCACGCACACACACACACACACACACACACACACACACACATTAAGCACGCACGCACGCACGCACGCACGCACGCACACACACACACACACACACACACACACACACACACACACACACACACACACACACACACACACACACACACACACACACACACACACACACACACACACACACACACACACACACACACACACACACACACACACACACACACACACACACACACACACACACACACACACACACACACATTAAGCACGCACGCACGCACACCACACACACACACTACCCACGCTGTCTGTGCATCGCTCTGAGGAAACACGGTTAGTCCTCTAATCCTCTGTCTCCTCGCATGGCTTCAGAAATGCTGCAGCAAGCCGTTTTCTACTTCATTACAAACATACCCGTAAGGGGCTTCCATTTCTTCTACGCGCTCTCTCTCTCTCTCTCTCTCTCTCTCTCTCTCTCTCTCTCCGTGACTTTTAAATTGCTGAGTTTATTTTGCCGGCGTGAGGCACTTTAACTGAGACAACTTCATCAAAGTGATGATGATGACGCTATAAGCATGAGGGAGACAATAGAAAGGAGACAGAATGCGAAGCAGCTCTCGCACGCTCAGCACTAAGCACTTGGAATGGAAGCCGACAAAGCACAGCTAATAGCCTATATATGCTTTACTGCATTGGGTCTTCAACAGGAGGTCCTGGGAGCCATGGGGGGTCCTCAGCGTTACTACAGGGGGCCCGCCAAAGCTTTGTGTGGCAACATTTCCGATAGATTTCTTTTTTGTTTGTTTCTATGTATGTTTTTACAATAACCAATGGACCCTAGAGCATCCCTAGTCCAGAACGCGTCACAACATGATGCAGATTTGGCATAGATGGAAAATAGATCAGGTAACAAGTCTACATGAAGATATCGAAATCTATGAAAATCTGCAACACAATGTTACCATTATACTGTACTGTATGTAATGGGGGTCCCTGCTTCATCTCTCTCTCTCAGAGAGGGGTCCTTGGCCTGATAAACGTTGCAGACCCCTGCTTTAGCGGAATATCCAGCGTGGCTGAAGCATGTCATAGTTTGTCTCAAACGATGCGACACATTATTTGTGGTATGACGGAAAACCTATGTGGAGATTGTATGGGATCTCTACCCCATTAAACACAACACAGAGTGATGGGCAATGAGCGGAGAGGAGGGGAGATAAGTGAACCAATAGGACACCTTTCTCTCTGTGAAGGCTTCTGTAATGTAATACCCCATCGAGCGTACATGCACATAATGCACATGCACATATGCACGCACACACAAGCAAATGTGTTCGCTTTTACAATTGTTGTTGTTGTTATGCGTGCACACTACACACAATTGTAGTCATCACACCCGTAAGAACACTTACAATTAACTGTGCACAAAAAATGCAAAGAAACACAAAGACGCACACACGCGTGCACACACACACGTGATGTAATCACCTGCAGGAGAGAAAGCAGGTGGGAGGGATGGAGTTACAGCTATGACCTCATGTCTGTGGTGTCACATTACACTGCACACACATGCACATGCGTGTGTGCGCACACACACATGACTATATGTGCACGTTTGATGCACATTGGTGACACATGCATCATTATGTGCCTTGCTGTGAGCTTGTACATCTGATATTTTTGAAAATGTATCAATCTTAAGGTTAAAATAATAATAAAAAGGGAATGTTTTTGGACATTTAGGTTTCCACCCGACAGCGACGACATGTGACCACGCACGCACGCACGCACGCACGCACACGCACACACACACACATACATATCAAAGGTCCCAGGCCACGTGCTAGATGACACAGATCAATAGCTGCCAGGATATAGATGAGGTAAGGTCCATTGGCACGCACGCACGCACACACACACACACACACACACACACACACACACACACACACACACACACACACACACACACACACACACAAGGTTACCAATACCTCCTGTCTGACACGTACATAATCCATTTACAACATGTAAATATCCATGATGCCGTAGAGAAGCTGACATTGGACTGAAGATGCATGGGGAGAGAGGAGAGAGGAAAGGAGAGAGGAAAGGAGAGAGGAAAGGATTATGTTTACTTACGTGGTCGGTTAAGACTGAGGTTAGGGTTAGAGTTATAATGTTAGGGTTAGTAGTCGGATAGCCTTGGAAACCCAGACGTTTTATTTCCAGGGAGAAAAGAAAAGTCTGGGGCCGAGTCCACTTCAATTTGGCATACAGTATAATGCAAACGTTGCACACTCTCTGCTGATTTCTGATCGTCTGGACCTTTGTTAAATTGACGCTCACACACACACACACACACACACACACACATATTGTACACACACACACACACACACACACACACACACACACACACACACTCCTCTCTCTCTCTCTCTCTCTGTCGCTCTAATTAATTAGTCTCATGTCCAGCAGCTGCGCCTAGTTTCTCCCGGTGGTCAGTTCCAGTCCAGTTCCATCATGGCTCCATTACACCATTATCCAACCCATAATACTGGTTGACTATGGGTTGATAACGTTCAAATCCGCCAAGAGGGGGAGGGGGGGGGGGGGGGGGGCTCCCTCCATCATCCAGGCCCTACAAGCTTATAGTTTCAATTACATGCTTGTCAATACGTTTTTTCATGATGTAGCCGGACACTGGCCATGAGCCAATTAACCCATTTAGACCTGAGGACGGTTCTACAAATGCCTTCTAAATCCTGACAGTTTTCTGAAAAACCTCTGTTTCTAGGTCAGTGGTTCTCAAACATATATGTAATTGGCTGCCGACCCCCATCTGAAAATATGTAGTTCCAGTGACCACCCAGAAGCAAAGATATGAGTTAAAAACGCTCTGAAAGAATATATTCAAAGATTTGCGCCACATTCTCACAAAAAAAAAAAAATAGCAGACCTACAAGCTCGTAGCGCGGCACTCGGTGCCACGCTACGAGCAATAGCTAAAGTGTAACACAATGCTTAAAACACCAAAATGGGTTAAATGTGAAGTGATACCAGGTGTCCTATAGTTGTAACATGATAATTGATGAAAACAATTGCACACCCCTTCTGGTAACAATGCATGTTTTCCAATTTGTGGACCGTAGTAGACAGACACTCACGCACAATAACTGCGTCTTTGATTTCAGACTGTCGCTCTCCCCTTCAAAGCAAATCTAAAGATCAGCATATCACCGGAATTTCCAATACGTGCAGATTAAATGACAATTTACCATCGAAACTGACACGATAAACTATGATAATAATGGTGTATTGTGCAGCCCGCACTGTACTGGCAAGCCAAAGTAGAAGCCAAAGGCTTAAAAATAGAGTGGAAAGAGACCACACACATCATGAAATAAACATAAGACACAGCCCACAGATGCACTCGCTCTCTCAAACACTCCCGTTGCTCTCGGTAAAGTGGCACTTTGCAGCGCCTTTGCTCAAATCTCAGAGCCAACATCGCAAAGTCATCAGCGAACAGTTGGAGACAGAGACACTATTTGCCTGTTAGCAGGGGTTCTGTGTTTATACCGTCTGTCTGGGCTGACTGATTTTGATGTCTGTCTGCATGTGTCATAGAATCAGAAGCACTTTCATTGCTCAAATGCAGTATAGGATATCCGTACGAGGTTTACATCGTACAGGATATTTGACATGAGATTGACACAAATTGCATTTCACAAATGAACCCTCTTACATGTAGGACTGAGGCCAGATTCTAGAAATGTCTTCTAAATCCTGACAGTTTTCTGAAACACCTATGTTTCTGTCAGTGGTTCTCAAAAATTGATATGTAATTGGCCCGCCGACCCCCATCTGAAAATATGTTGTTCCAGGGCCCCCTATAGAAGCAACTATTTGAGTTAAAAACGTTCGCTGTGAAAGAATATATATTCAAAGATTTGCACACGTTTTCATGATTTATAAGCCCATAGAGCACTGTCTGGTTCCCAGGCTATAAAAAGCTTAAGGCTTTTGCACACCTACAGGCGACAGGTGTGCAGGACAACCAAGGGAAAAGGAACAAAAGCTCCCACACACTGTCTTCAAATGCAGCTGAAAGGTTTATCAATGGGAAAACACAATGTTTCAGTGTATTCGTCTGTCTGTCTGTCTGTCTGTCTGTCTGTCTGTCTGTCTGTCTGTCTGTCTGTCTGCCTGCCTGCCTGCCTGCCTGCCATGTCTGTCTGTCATGTAGGTCTGTCATGTCTGTCTGCTTGTCTTTCAATCTTTACATTTGTGTTCTTGCCCCAGTGAACATCAAGGTCACATGTGTCGGGATAAAACAGAGGGTCACCGTAACATATGCTCAGAATGAAATGAGTGTCTGGCTGTATATGTATGGACGGGACGAATGGAAGAGAAGAGAAGAGAAGAGAAGAGAAGAGAAGAGAAGAGAAGAGAAGAGAAGAGAAGAGAAGAGAAGAGAAGAGAAGAGAGTGCATTTTAAGTGGTGTCCCAGGCAGACATCACCATCCTGACTAAACAGGAGTGTGTACACAGTGTACTGAAAGTGGACAGTATACTACATATTATTTAAACATGAATGTGTACAGTAGCCTATAGATTATTTGCATTTATATTATTTCTTCTGTGTAAAGGGGCTTTCAGCCTGCAGTGTGTCCGCATCCCACAGCCTTTCTGGCACGCCTACAGTATGATGCATTCTGCAATGGAGACCGTCAAGTGTGCACATGCAGGCCACTTTCACGGATTAAAGCAAATTTAAATCAGGAGACAAATTGTGTCCTATAATGTGCTAAACATGTGTACTACATGTATATTGAGGCTTTAACCTTTGCTTTTATGAAATATCCGAGACCACTGAGGTTTTCTGGAAGATGCTTGTAAATGCTATAATCTAGCTCTAGCCTAGCCTCGGTCCCATCCTTACTCATCTGCAAAGAGAATTTTTTTTTTCGGCCAATCAACAACACCCGTTTCATTCACAGAGAATGTATAAACTGATTTTCAAGGCACCAACGTCATTTCTTTGAGCGGTACTTCTACCAAAGTCCTGCACAAACTTCTGCCCAAAGAAGATGATACCGTCTACAGAGCAGGTCTTGCCCAGCATGAGAGCTTGTAGATGGGCTATTTTTGCTGTACGTCGTCCATAGAAGACATGCTGACTTCTATGGAATCGACACGAGTGCATGAGAACTTTAATTCATGCACCTTTAATAACCACAATCATTAACCCATTTCGACCTGAGGACGATTCTTCTAAATCCTGACATTTTCATGTCAAGGACCCCCAAAAATATATGTATTTCGCTGCCGAACGGCTGAACCCCATCTGGAAATATGTTGTTTCACCCTAACCCTATATTCAAAGATTTGCACCACATTTTCAAGACATTTTCTAAAATAGCAGACCTACAATCTCATAGTGCGGCACAGAGTAGCTAAAGTATAACATAATGCTATAAACACCAAAAGGGGTTCTCGTTCAGAATGGGTTAAGTAAGTAAGTAAGTAAGTAAGTATAGGGAGATCATAAGTACACTGACAAGCCTTGTCAGTGTAATATAGCCTATACACGTGTCACACACACATTTAAGTGGTAAATAACTAGTTTTTGCTAACGCTGAAATCTGTCTGCCACAGGGTTAAATTAGCACTCGTGGGAGGACCACGCAAGATTCTGAAAATATAACTACAGCGGTATATAGGCCAATGCCTTTAAATATTATATAACTCCAGCATGCTGGAGAGACCTCCCTTCATCTGCTATAGCTGGGCTGTGCTGACTGTGGAGGTATTATTCATCTCCATCACTCTCTTCTTCCTTTGCAGGACGCACCACATCCCGTCCATGTTTTCCCCCCGTTCTTTCTCTATGTCTCTCTCTCTCTCTCTCTCTCTGTACTTTCATGCCGTCCTTTATATTGTCTCTTTGTCATCCTCTCTCTGTTCCATCATTGTCTCTTTCCACTCGTCTCTACCTGACACACACGTTTTCCCATCCTTCTCTTTGGCTTCCCTTTCCTTTAGCTTTGTCTCTCGTGTCTTTTTTTTTTGAGTGCAGCCTTCTACTCTCCCAGTACGCACTACTCTATCTCTCTGTCTTTTTCTGTCAGTCTTCATTTCTCCTTATCGTGCTTCCTTCCCACTTTAAGTATATCTTCCTTCCTCTGTATCGCTTGTATTTCTTCCTCTGCAGATACTCTCTCTCTTTCTCTCTCTGTCTCTCTCTGAGTTTCTCTCTCTGTCCCTCTGGTTTTTATCCCTATATCCATCCCACCCTACAGTATATAAATCCCTCTGCTGGACTCTCCATCCATGTACACTGTACAGTATGTGTCCATCCCACCCTACAGTATATCAATATGTATATCTGCTGGACTCTCCATCCATGTACACTGTACAGCAGTGTTGTTTTAGGCAGCAAATTTCTATTTTAGTTTTAGTCATAGTCTCTTGAATAGTTTTCATTTAGTTTTAGTCACATTTTAGTCACCTGGAATGTTTTAGTGTTAGTCTAGTTTTACTCGATTAAATATCATAAGATTTTATTCGACTAAATCTACAGTTGATTTAGTCGACTAAAATGTATTTTGGCGGTGCCTTGATGCCGTCGTAATGACTGCTGAAAATAGCAGATCTACAAGTTGTAAGATCTGCTATTTTCAGAATGCATAATTGTAAAATGACTTATACTGGATCTCTTGTCCACTAGTCCCTTCTTAACATTTTAGTCTAGTTTTTATTTGTTGACGAAACTGTCAGTATAGTCTTAGTTTTAGTCATCATGGCATAGATTTAGCTTCCATTTAGTTTTCCTCAGTGGAAAAAGGTAGTCGACGAACATTTTTCGTCGTAGTTTTAGTCGACGAAAACAACACTGCTGTACAGTATGTGTGCCTCTCACCAGAAACAAAGAAAAGCTGAAGAAAGAAACCACGGTCTCTTGCTGAGACATTGATCCACACAGTGCCAATTAAAAACAATGGAGTACGGCTTTGACTCTGTGAGCAGAGCCTCCATCTCAACTCGCAATAACAATTAAGTAAGAAGTTCATCCTCGGGGTAAAACAGATCTTGGAAGCAATACGGGTAATACTTAAACGTTTGCTTTTGTTAGACATGGACAATATGGTTGATGTTATATCGTATTCCATGTTGTAAATCTCCACATTGCATGTACTAACTTCTGAGCCAAGCCGTGAGCCACACACATCCCCTGAGATTACAGCGTTTAGTTCACCAGGGGAGTTCCTCATTGACAGTAATGTATCTGTGGCCTGCGTTGTTCACCCACTTCTTCCACCGAGGAAGTAGAACATCCCTGCTGAACCCTGTGTGCATGTTTATGCACAAGCATCGAGCCAACCTACTTTGTCTATTTGAATGGCATGATATATTCTCAAGCTGTGAATTTCAAACAATGCTGTTGTTGTTGTTGTTGTTGTTGTTCACTTCGTCAGGTTTGCAGAAGCAGTGCGTGTCCATACTGAAATATGTTGGCTGCCAAGCTGTGGGAATGAAAACAATAGCACGGTGTGATATTTGAGTGCTGGTGGAGTAGTGAAACAAGATAGTCAGAGCATGGCAAATCAACACACTCTCACTCCCCAAAATGCATGTAGTGACTTCTTGGGAGTAATGTGACCAAACATCAACCGTTTGACTGGCCGTTCTCCAGTCAAACCGTGTCTTCCCAGCAATGTGGAAATACAGTTCTCTGTCCGCCCCCAAAAAGAGAACTTGACCCACGAGGGGGATCAGATCAACATAATGGAATTAATTCTGTTGGCCATATATGGAGCATGTCTTCAGTGTACAGGGTTTGACAGGGTCAGCTCCATATATGGAGATCTAAGGGTGGCAGAGGGGGCAGTGTCTTGAGTGTACAGATTTTTATGAGGTCTGTGTTGGCCATATATGGAGCGTGTCACGACGCGTGACGGATTGACAGGTTTTGCAGGTTTTCATAGTAAACTGCGACCTACTATCGCAACAATATACAGTATGTACAGTACACACACAGTGCTGGAGAACTGTACTGCCCTAGTTTTGCTGTACAAATATAATAGTAAAACACACTGTGATGGCTTTCCTAGCGGCAAAGAGTACGTGGGCGGGCAGAAAGGACAATGTGAACGAGAGAGAGAGAGAGAGAGAGAGAGAGAGAGAGAGAGAGAGAGAGAGAGAGAGAGAGAAGAGGCTGGAGAGAGAGAGAGAGAGAGAGAGAGAGAGAGAGAGAGAGAGAGAGAGAGAGAGAGAGAGAGAGAAGAGGCTGGAGAGAGATGGAGAGAGAGAGAGAGAGAGAGAGAGAGAGAGAGAGAGAGAGAGAGACAGACAACGAGAGAGAGAGAGAGAGAGAGAGAGAGAGAGAGAGAGAGAGAGAGAGAGAGAGGGGGTAGGACAAGCGACAGGGGGGGCAACAGTGGTCGGCATAGGGAGAGGATATGGGGATAAAAACACAGAGAAGGAAAAAAGGTAGAGAGATTAAGCAAAAACTATGGAGATGGAGGAGGGGTGAAGTGGGGGCATAGTGGCATGGAAGGATATAGGCATGAAGGAGAGGGTGAAGTGGGGATAGGGGCATGGAAGGATAGGCATGGAGGAGGGGGTGAAGTGGAGGCATAGTGGCATGGAAGGATAGGCATGGAGGAGGGGGTGAAGTGGAGGCATAGTGGCATGGAAGGATAGGCATGAAGGAGAGGGTGAAGTGGGGATAGGGGCATGGAAGGATAGGCATGGAGGATTAGAGCAATGAAAACAAGAGAGGACAAGGAGGAGTGGAGCTGTTGACGGGAGTGCTGAAGGAGAAAAGGGGAGAGAGAGAGAGAGAGAGAGAGAGAGAGAGAGAACAAGTACATTTGGTTGGAGTTAAATGCAGGCTCTGGATTTGACAGTTTTTTCGCAGTGAAGCGACAGCATGTGTTGATGGGAAGAACAAAACAGCCGAGAACAATGGACGTCAACTCGCATGCGGACACTTAATGGGAATAATTACAAAACCAGGACAAAAGACCATGCACAACTGAACAGCAGTCCTTGGATTCATGAGTGCTGTTCAATCTCGCACACGCAGTCGCATGCACACACACGCGCACGCCTGCAGACGCATGCACACGTGAGCACACATTCACACAGCCACAGCCCA
The DNA here is from genome assembly GCF_963924005.1 of Protomyctophum bolini. NCBI lineage: Eukaryota > Metazoa > Chordata > Actinopteri > Myctophiformes > Myctophidae > Protomyctophum > Protomyctophum bolini. The sequence goes on from NC_137863.1 coordinate 19,283,825, forward strand.
CACAAATGTCCAAGCGCACAAGACAAAGCATGTTCAAAGACACACGCATGCACGCTCACATAAACAGACACACACGCGCCACAGTAACACATTTGTTAATGTATATCCATTTGCAACTCAGAGATTGTGCACCAAATGTACACCTTACAGGTCCTTTGGGTTAAATTCTTACACGTCAGTGTGCACTGTAGGGTATGTGCAGTATTGCAGTAGTGTAATGAAATGCATCTCTCTCCCCATGTCAGGAGTCTCGGGACAATATCCACTCTGATCCGTACAAATGCATCGATGACTTCTGAAACAGTCTAATTTATCTGCTCCTATTCATCTTCATCAACATCATCATCATCATCATCATCATCACCACCGCTATGATGTGATTATCTTCAATTATCATTATCGTTGCCACAACTGATGCCGGCATGAAGATTGTCACAGCGTGACTCCTCCTCCTTGATGATATCATCATCGTCATCATCATCATAAGCATCCCCTACACGCTTCACGTCAACATTGTGAGCCGGGAACTTCTTCTTTGGTCCACCCCTTCCTAGGACATGTGAGCCTTGTCCACCCCTTCCTATAGGACATGTGAGCCTTGTCCACCCCTTTCTAGGACATGTGAGCACTCAAAAACCAAGGATGGGGGCAACCAGGGAAACAAGCATACCTTCGACGATGCCACTATAAGGCCTCATTCACACGTACCAAACACCAATCAAGAAATGTTTGGTGTTTTTTGGAAAAGCATTGTGGTGGCCCAAAAAAACAAAAAAAACTACCAAACATTTGCTTGATTGGTGTTTGATACGTTTGAATGAGGCCTAAGCAGCAGCCTACAGAAGGTACCCAATTGGGACCCACCCACATCAGAAATCAGCAACGAAACAAAACCATAATAATCCTGTGAAAATCACCTGATGTTAGTGTTAAACGAGTGCGGTGTATATATATATATATATATATAGGGAACAGAAGCATCTAGGATGCTATAGGATCACCTTCACGCTTGCCATGGCTGTGTGGTTAGTGTTGACATGCGCTGCTGAGTGATGTGACTTTGGGTTTTGAACATCATCGTCGTCTCCTGCACCTGTTCCATGCCACCAAGCTGCTGGAGGACGTCTCAAGGACAGACAGCTGGCCGGGGGCCGACCGGCAGCCATTTTGGAGAGGTCTCTGGCTGCCAAAGCATAATACACACATATCAAAGCCCCCATGCACATTATATACCAGAACGCTGGAGGGAAAAGTGAAGCGCTGCTGTCCTGGTGGCCTCCAGTGGTGGGTTGTACTACCGTCCCAGACAATTTGAAATCAATCGTATACCCTCCACTAACCATTTCATACGGTGACCACGTGCGTATCAGGGAATCATTATGGTATACCTATATAACACACTACTGGCCGCCTCTGGTATAGGGCAGTAGCCTTGCAGACGCAGGCAATTTTGTTTCAAAAGAGAGGGAAAAAAAGCCTGGGCGAACGACCCAGAGAATATAGGAGTGAACCTTGTATTTCCCTGACCAATAACGTGTGCAGAGGGGCGTTGCTACCAATTTGGTGACATCAGTGTTCTCTGCTGTGTGTGGGAGGAAGCCGGCATCAGTTTCCAGCGCTAGTTTGATCCACCCCTCTATGCCAAGGAAAAGCTTGTTCACTTTCAGGCTAGTTATAACGCAGCTTAACCACAGCTGGGACCCTATAGTCTACTCTACATCATGGGTTTTCAACTCGTGGTCCACGGACCACTGGTGAAAAAACCTTGAAAACCCTTGCTCTACATGAATGAATGAAAATGGTTTCGACCCATAGGCTTGACTCACGGGCATATGCAATGGAGGTAGATACCATCTCTATTTGAAAAGTTTAGAGAAATCTCAAAAATGTTTGGAACATTTTGAATACATATATATTCTATTTGTTGATGCCTGGCACAAAACCTTTTCAGATGGGCGCCCGCAGTCAAATGCATATAAAAATTGTGGGCATGAAAAGGTTTTAACCCTGTCATACGTAGACTATGATTGCTGTCATATAGACCGGCCACATGAATTCAAAGGCCACGTTTACAGTCTCCAGAGAAAACGGCAAAGTCCCATTATGTTTTTATTCAGCCTTTACACTGAGACAGAACAGTGATTGACAACGCTGTAGTGTGCATGCCAGGTGGCTAGGTGGCGGTGGCGCACTGCCAGATAGACCATGTACTAGAACCACTTCCGTCATCATGGTTTACATTCACCAGCGCTAGTCGCTACATTTGTATTCGGAGGATGAGCGGGGCGAGGGAGCGCTTGTTCATTCTAGGAACTCCAAATTTCACCTAGGGCTCTGTACCAATTTAATAAACATAAGCGTTGTGAACCCACGCGAGCCATGATGTCACATGTTTTGAGGATTCACTGTTTTGCCCGTTTACATGGAGACAGGGAGGAGAAGGCATTTTCAAAGATTTCCACTCTGGAAGGAGTTTTCACTTTTTTGCGTTTAAAACCCCCGAAAACGCTGTTGTCGTCTAAAAGGACACCCTGCAAGCGATACTTTATTTTTCTATTTTCCAGGGAAACGATATATATACCAAAGCCTCCTCGTCTCTCAAACTGAAACTCATTTCATGTCCTCCTTCACTACATCCATAAATCTCCCCTTTGTCTTCCTCTATAGGCCTCCTGCCTGGCAGTGCAAGCTTCAGCATCCTTCCACCGGTATACTACTCCCTATCCCTCCTCTGTACATGTCCGAACCATCTCAGTCTGGCCTCTCTGGCTTTATCTATGCCTTGTAATAAAATGGTACAGCAGTAATGTAAAGTACTCTACACTGACTCTATAATAGTCAAGTGGACCAAACGGGCAATGTTTGGTCAGCTCCTTGAAATGATTGATGTCAGCGTGTGTTCGTTCAGAGAGGCACGGCGCAGGCGTAAACCCTGGCGGTCTCCCTCTGGACTTGCCTAACGCCTCGGTAAAGAAATGAAATAGGAAAAAAAGAGACTGAACTTGCCCGCACTCTCGCTTTGACAAGAAATACACTGCCATTGATTGGAAGCTGCCTTAAATAGATGGTGTGTTTGCACGTTGGCTTGGAGGAATGAAACTCATTCACACAGCTGCACAACTCGGTGGAAAAGAAAGAAAGAAAAGCACAAAAAAAACACTACGGGGGGAAATACTGCATGAACAACCGGAACGGAATGTCCCAATTCATTCAAGGCTGGGACATTGACGTGAATTACATTACATTTAGAACACTTCCTCCCCGCCTTACATAATTGGAGTTGCCGCTCAAGGTGATAAGAAAGTGAGGGAGACACAATTTAGTGCCGAGTGCTGAGGCATCTTCCGGGCCATTTGCTGTAATTCCTTTTCCTCGTAGAGAGACAGGCCAATGAGAAAGGCAGAGGAGTTGGAATGTGGTGGTGATGATAGCCACCGTTTATTCCTAACCCTATAGTGTACCTAATGTATTGTAATATATTAGTAGGCCTACAGTATGCTGTAGTGATGGAAGAAATACTAACATTTGATTTTGAGCGGTATGTCTGAGTACGAGGCCTCAACTGCCACAATATCGCTGGGTGACCTAAAGTAGCCCACTGAGCACGGGTGTGATTTTTACTATACTAAAGTAAGTAGAAATAGCCTGTTACAAGAACATCAACAACAAGAAGTCGTACAAAAGTATTGGCATCAGAATATACTTAAAGTACCAAAAGGAAAAAGAAGGTGCAGAAGATCCCATTTCACAAGTATTAAATGTATAAAATGCATAAATATCCTAGCAGATCTACAAGCTCACAACGCGTGGCAACAACAACAACAACACAGAGAAACAACCAACCAATTCATGTCAGATGCTTCTCGCGTTCTTCTAAATATATTTTCACGATTTAAAAAAAGTAGTAGATCATAACATAATAACATAATGCTAACACCAAAAGGGGTTCCCGCCCAAAATGGGTTATAGTACAGTGGTTTTCAACCCTTTTCATATCAAGGTCCATTATTTATTGGGAATTTGAGCCACGGACCACCATTTGATGAGATTCAGCCTCTCAGAACCAAAACAAAAGAATAATTTGTTATCGTTGGATAAGATTTTGTCCACAATTCCATGTTGTATTGATGTGGTACCATTAGGAGAGATTACAGGCAAACGTTGATCAAAATAACAATTATTTTATACATTATCCAATCATACAGACTTCTTTTAAATTAAGTAATGCATATATTTAACATCTCTTACGGGTCCATTTGGGTTCATTTTACGCTCTCAAGAGCTTTCTAATGGTCCATTTGGTTACCAACATTTATAGCTGGGGGACCACCTGGAACCCCCTCAAGGACCACTGGTTGAGAACCACTGTTCTAGAAGATCTAGAAGCTCACAATGCAGCTTGTTGTGAGCTCGTACATGGGCTGCTTTCACAATTTGAGCATAAAACAATGTAGCCTATAATGTTAAAGCGGTTAACGGTATACTATGTAACTAACTTCTCTAGCTTTTTGTTTGTTAAACAAGGATTAAAACGTGGCCGCACGCCCGCAGTCCCACACCTGACCACGGCCTGGTATATAGAGCACTGCATAGTCCCAGTGGCTACCTGACAACAGCCTGGTATAGAGTACTGCATAGCCCCAGTGGCTACCTGACAACAGCCTGGTATAGAGTACTGCATAGCCCCAGTGGCTACCTGACCACGGCCTGGTATAGAGCACTGCATAGCCCCAGTGGCTACCTGACAACAGCCTGGTATAGAGTACTGCATAGCCCCAGTGGCTACCTGACCACGGCCTGGTATAGAGCACTGCATAGCCCCAGTGGCTACCTGACAACAGCCTGGTATAGAGCACTGCATAGCCCCAGTGGCTACCTGACCACGGCCTGGTATAGTGCACTGCATAGCCCCAGTGGCTAGCTGACAACAGCCTGGTATAGAGCACTGCATAGCCCCAGTGGCTACCTGCTATAGAGGGAAATTATGGGTATTAAAGTTACATGCTATGCCTTGAAGAACACAGAGAGCCGGTGCCAGAGAGACACTCCGTGTAAGCAGCCTGGGTGCTCTTAAAGCCACGCAGGGAGGAAGACATGAGTGAACACACATCACCAGAAAAACATGGACCTCTGGGACCCGGGCTTGACCTGTCACTGTGTTTACTGTCACTCACTGGGAAGATATACTGTACACAGACGCACATACGCACGCAGGCACGCACGCTCGCTCGCACGCATGCACTGACGGACGGACGGACGGACGGAGTGTAGCCCACTACATGAACATGATACTATATACGTTAAGTGCAAACAATTATATTTATGTATTTAGCCATATCCATCCAATGTTCTACAACGTACTTCTTTCACTGTAATGCATCATTATCGTAGCAAAAAATGCATTGCATATGAACTCATGGCAATGAAATAGAACCGAAAATAGAATTCAATAATAACTCATATGAATAACGACATATGAATACCTCAAAAGCTAGATCACTATCACCAACAACAACAGAAGCAATAACAGTGTGAGAAGTGCGTACGCACACACACACACACATACACACACACACACACGCACTCTAGGGGAGATGGAGATGTGATCATACAATTTACAATTTATTTAGGCATTTAGCAGACGCTCTTAATCCAGAGTGATTTACATAGGTTTGTTAAACAACAAAGACAGCAGGTTTGTCAACACAAACAGACACAAATCAACTATCCATTCCTTTGTTCATGCTATAATTATATCAGCCTACTATTATCATCATTGTTATTTATCATATTGTCTCTGTCGGGTGGAAACCTCATATGTCCACTCCGAAATCAGGATTCAATTCGTAGCAACGTAAGCAAAAATTGCAGATCTTCAAGCTCAAATATTTTGTGTGACGCTGTAGTAGGATCAAGCAGGGCGTTAATTTGCAAAGAAAAGTTAAAGAATGGAGATCAGATAAGAGGTTTCTGCCCGTTTCTACCAACGATATGTATTATTCTTTCTGCATGGATAGCACTTACTTTAACACTTGCAAGCTTGAAATATGTTGTATTCAACTGCCAATACTGTAGTTAGGGTTTTAGATAAAGTAAACATTCCTTAAAAAAGGTTTGCTCTTTTCTGTCCAGGTAAGTGACACTGGGAAATGAAGTCCGTAAATCCTCAGTTCCATTTACCCATTTGTAACTCTGAGAATGTACAAATGTAACCATTGTCAGTTCCATTTACCCATTTGTAACTCTGAGAATGTACAAATGTAACCAAATGTTAAGCGTCCACTGGGTTAAAAAAACACAGAGTATTTTACAGTGCGATGAGCGAATGGAACAAAGAGCCTCGCTCTCGCTCTCCCTATCACTCTCCATCTGCTCCTCTCTCCACTCTGTGTCTCGCGCCTCCTTTCTCTCCGCTCGCTATCTGTGCTTTTCAGCGTGGCCGACTCGTTGTATGCAGCTCGCACGCCGTTGAGACCGATTGGAACGACTCAATAGTGCTTGTGCCTTGTGTGGGCAGTTTGAGCATGCTGTGACTCCACAATGCCTCCTTTTCTAAAGAAATCCCAGGGTGACATTTCACTGGGTACTTTGTTGCTGAAGTGCTCACTGTTTGAAGTGTGGCGGGGGAGACACGAGGGAATGGGGAGGGGGGGGTTGGTATTTAAACGTTTTTTTTTTTTTTTTTTTTTTTGCTGTAACGTCAAAACCAATTAATTCTGGTGTTGTTGAGTACCAGCACTGTGAATGAAGTCTCCATATGGAAAATGTAATGGATGCTAATTTCTTGTGCATATACTGCAGGATAAAGGCCTGCTACTCTACTTTGTTTGAGTATACACGTGTGGTCGTGTACAGTAAATCAAAATGTTTTTAAAGAATATTGACGGGTTTGTGACTTATGGATAACACTGGGTATACTATTTTGATATCAGCCGTAGTTGTTTGGGTATTTTGATTTTGATACCTTATAATCCCAAAGGGTGAAGTTTCCCATGCGTGGCACTTTGTGACAACATATATCTAGTGCTTACAGTTGCCATGACCATCAATCAGTTGTACAGTTATAGCTGCGGATAAGTTAACCTATATGGTCCTCCTCATTGTCTTCATACAAAGTAGTAGTAGTAACTTGCCGTAGCACTTGCACTAACGATCTTACAGGCTTACAACTTGTGTAATTTAGATAGCATTTTATGTAGACATAGCACTCTAATGACTCTATAGTGTATAGTTTCATTACAGAGATTAAAATAGGGTGCATTTTGCATCCCAAAATGCAGTTTATAGTTAAGGGATGCAATAAAACAACGACCTCTGCATCCATGGGATGCACTGCTGTACTACTGTACTGTTTTGTAAAAAGAAAAAAAAAGACTCCTAACGTCGTTGAAGTGGGACTCATAAAATGTCCCTTGGACTCATCTAAAAGACCATCCCTGCATCCCGGGACTCATTACATTAGGCGGCTGTGGCTCAGGAGGTAGAGCAGGTCGTCCAATGATCCATGGGTCAGCGGTTCGAATCCCAGCTCCTCCTGTCCACATGTCGAAGTGTCCTTGGGCAAGACACTGAACCCTACATTGCCTCCAATGAGTTGGTCGGTGTGAGCTCGCCACCATTGGTGTGTGAATGTGGGAAGTGAGGACGCTGGCGTCGACTGTTCGCCGCTTCACCTCCCAAAGTATGAATGAATGAACAACATGAACAAAGTAAAGCGCTTTGAGCACTTGGAAAAGTGCTATAAAAATGCAATTCATTATTACATTGAAAACCTATTTACATGATTGTACAGATATTCTACTGTTAGACGGATGTTGTTCTTTAATAGCTTGCTTATGATCCTTGATGACTATTTCTATGCTGCATTACCATGTGTTGTTCTTGCTTCAGTTCAACGCTAACGGAAGATATGTAGATCCAAAACAACATGTTTTATGTAATCCCATATAGTACAGTAAGCTGTCCAATGACGCTGTATGCTGCCGTGTACTGTATGAGCGTGTGTGAATGTCAGGCATAAACAAGTCACCAAAACAACACCATCAGCAACAGCAAATGGTCGACGTGGTCTCCATTGTACACTAATGCAATACATGCAAATCAATATTTTGTGCCTGCTCCATGGGGGAGCTACAGTATGGTGGAAATATACATAACACGCTTTCCCTGAGTGGATATTAGTGTCATATTCTCCCCAGACAGGGACACAAAACAAACTATGAAATCTCTATCCAGAACTAAGCCTATATATCCTCAAAAGACCAATGTTTCCACACAATGACTTCTCAATTCAAGTGAATTGCAATTCTTGGAAGAAGCATCTTAACCCATTCTGACCGGGAACCCATTTTGGTGTTCCAGCATCATGTTATGCTTTAGCTATTAAAAAATAGCAGATCTACAAGCTCATAGCGCGCCACCGAGTGGCGCGCTACGAGCTTGTAGGTCTGCTATTTTTTGAAAAATCGACAAAAAATGACATTTTTAGAATCTGATCTCAGGTCAGAATGGGTTAATCAGACCAGTGTGTGTCCAGTGGAAACCTCGTATGAATCTGATCTCAGGTCAGAATGGGTTAACACCGTTTTTTCAGCTCCGATTTTAAATATTTTGAGTGCCCAGATTTTTTGTTTCTTTGTTTGTTTTTTAGCTGCTATTGTGTGACTCACAATATCACCAACATGAGAGCGCAAGAAGAAAAAACCCTTGAAGTCTATTATGCTAAGAAAGGTTTTATATCGTCTCTGTCGGGTGGAAACAAATGTTACTCTTCAGGATTCAAAATCAAAAGTAGCTAAAGTAGGAGACCGACAGCGTTTCACACCATGCTTCGAGCTTGCTACTTTTGATGCTTTTGTGTGACGCTGTAGTGTGATCACGTATAGGGCGATAATTTACAAAAGAAAAAGCACAACAAGTTAAAATACGGAGATAGGAGGTTTCTGCCCGACAGCAGCGTTATGAAAACAGTGGATTGAAGCATGCGGTGTGGTCACACAAACACCGCATCAGGAGGAGAGGCAGACACAAAGGACAGACCGCAGCATGCAGCGGCGCTATTAGGTCAGCTATCTATCACCGAGTAACTACAACAACACATTAGGGAAGAGGTGAAACACACAAACATGCACACACATGCACAGACAGGCCCACAGACATACTGTACAATGCATTTGATGTATTACCTTGTGTTTTCTTTGCTTACTGTCGCTAAATCGCTCTGGGTTGCGAAAGAGTGTCTGCTAAATGCATGAATGTGAATTGTACCACACAACCTCAACCCCATATTAGAACAGGAAACAAATGCACGCTGTGCAGGGTACATGAACATTTGGTTGCCCCGTGGAGGCTCAATTATGTAACTGAAAAGAGAGGATGGCAGTGATTACTTCAAAATAACCTGTAATCCACATCTCCAGTCACACACACACACACACACACACACACACACACACACACACACACTAGCCTATACTTCTATACCACCATTTCCACTAATAGGCACTATACTAACTGCTGGGTGCTTTGTTCAAACATGACGAGCAGATCAATTGCCTCCGCTATCACATTTGAAAAACAAAACACAACACAACATGCGGATTGCAATGTGATGATCATTTCTTTGAACAAAAGAGGAAGCCTTCAAATTGCTCTTGCTCTTTGCCTTTTGTATACGAGAACCACCTAGTTTTGACACAAAGAACGATCAGCCCTTTGTGTTTGCCCGATCGAAATGTGTGCCTCCATCGCACCTCTGACAAACTTTCATGACATCACTGAAAAAGAAAAACACTGTTTACTGTTGTTTAGCACAAAGGATGCAGTTACAGCAAGGCTGTTTACAGCCGCTGTGTGCACATGTGCACTGCTCACAAAGAAGTGTGAAAACGCAACACCAACCAGGCATGTATCTTCTGTTTGGCTGGTCGGGAATTCACGGGAAACCCATTCATGGAAAACATGGCATATTATAGTATCACTTATGTCACTGTGACGGATTAGCATGTATCAACGACAGCTGATGTGTGCTTGATTTCAACCATGTGACATAACATAAATTATATCAATTTAATGTTACATGTGTCAGGCAGGTAAGGAAATTGGTACATATTTTGCTGCTGTGTTCTGTTATGTTTATACCATCTGAATCATGTAGTGAGAAAAAACCCACACACATATATACATACATACATACATACAGTACATACTGCATGCATGCAGATTATGACTTGACAGCAATAAAAGGAGCTTATAGGAACAATAACATCCCATCCTCTGTAAAGCCACTGTGGCACATCCAGTGGGTTTACTACTGTATATATAGCCGTGTTCAGCACTGCCAGGGGCATTGCATCGCCTTTGTCTGAGTGGATGTGCCACGCATCGAGCAGCGAGGACAAAGGTAGCCTACAACATGAACATGCCTCAGACCTTGGCAAACAAACAGGCTATAGTGGGAATAAGCACATGAGGTGCATGCGACATGCAATGTCAAATGCCAAACGAAGGTCCCTGGCTCAGACAAACAAAAATAACAAGGGGAAAATCCATAGTAGTAGTAGCGTATAGACCACATGATAGTGAACCAAACAATGACCTATACAAACAACTTTATGCATCTTTCTTTGTGCAATGGCAACCACCAGCTATACAGTATATCAATACCCGTGCACAAAGACTGCTGATCATAATGTACACGAATAGAAAAAAAATACAATGACAAAAAATAAATCTCCATGTAGTATAGAACTATAGATAGACTAGGCTACTGCCTGCCTTCTCTCTCCTCTCCTTTATTTGCTCTCAGCCAACCTGCCATTTCAATAAATTATGGAGGAAGGCTATATTTGGAGTCAGGGATGGAAGATGGAGAAAATCTTGGGGATGCTTTGTTCAGCATCCGTGAAGACTGAGAGCGCGTGGTGGATGGAGGTGTGTGTGCGTGGGGGGGGGGGGGGGGCATGGTCATTCAGGTTCGCTTATTAATCTGGCACGCTGGTGATGATGATATGACTGCTTGCTTAATGCTTATTATTGACAAAATGCATTACCATTGTTGCTAAACGGGCAGCTTTTTTTGGACTATACCCCAGTCCCCAATCCATCTCAATTCATCTAAATGCATGCGCACATGGAACGTGGTTTGGTCGTGGTTGGAAATAGAGCTAGAAGCTCAATTTAGGCTAAACCTGAGGAGAGACATAGCCCGATATAGGCTACACCGTAAAAAAAAATCGCCGGTGCAATGGAGCCCCATCCCCATGCCATGTCCATTTGGTCCCAAACTACCATGTAGCCTACCGAGAACCGAGTTAAACTATAACATCACAGCCTCAGAGCTTCGAACCGGCTCTACAAACCAATTAAGCCGGTAGATATAGGTACAGTACAATACGGTTGTGGCAGATACTGTCAACTCACAAACGGAGATGTAGTAGCCTACACTCGGACTATTAGCGAAAAAGACCAATCACCGTAGAAGCAATTATTGCCATTCATTATTGCCTTAATTGCTGCGGGGCTGTGGCCAGTACGTGGCGGGCCGGACCAGCTGTTCAATATAAAACTCAAAAAGCAACGAGCCATTATTGGCACCTCTGTGCGTAAACAATAAATTATCCGGACATGGCCGGCCGGGCTCCATATAGCCTATAGGCTATATAACATTTACGCATAGCATACATCATGGTGCGCGTGTTTCTTTGAAAACAAAGATTAGGCTAATATAGCCTGCAATGTGTACAAAATAGCTCAAATAAAACGCCAGTGCACTGACTGACGCGTTCATGCATGTGCCTTAATTTATTCATCTCACAGACTCATACATTATGGATCACTGTTCCTTCGTGGGTATCGCTTTCACGGTAGCCTGCTCAGGAGTCCATGTGTGTGCGGGATGAGAGAGAGACAGAGACAGAGAGGGAGAGAGAAGAGTCCCGGAGACACACAAAAACATCCCGAGGAGGACCGGAGCGCACGGACACGCGGTCCACCTGAGTGCTTGGTGTAGGCTACATACACACAGCAGTGTTGATTCTCCGACAACAATATCTTCGAAAATAGCCTACATCTAAACATCAGTAGAGAAAGAAAGAAAGAAAGAAAACATCCTTCCCATCAAAACCACCCCTGGTTTCGTTTAGAAGAAGCACACTTTGCGTGTTTTGTTTTGTTTTGTTTTGTTTGGTCGTTGTGTTTACCTCTACAATGAAGGTCTTCTCCTCTCCGCACACAGAAACGACCCAGAACAAGATGTGAAAGGAGCATGTTTTCCAGCAGAAGCCCTGGAGCGACGCGCTACTCCTCCTCCTCCACCTCCTCCGCCTCACTCCTCCTCCGCCACCCGCCATGGCTTCTCCTCCTCTCGTCCCGTCAGATCGCCCCCCGTCCCCCCCAAACCTGCTCTCCGTGCCTGGGCTGATGCAGCAGATGATGATGATGTCCAGCCAGGCTCCTGCAGTTCCCTTTTTATTCCCGCGGAAAACAGCGCTTCAGTTCATCCTCTGTCCTCTCTCCGTTGGGTTAAGTGTTGTTGTTGTTGTGGCCAGCCAGCCCAGCAGCTCTCTCTGCTCTCTGTTCTCTCTGTGCTCTCTGTGCTCTAGTCTCTGCTGTCTGCTTCCAAATGCAGAGCGTCGCTCGCACTCCGCTACGCTTGACGAGCGAGTCCCCATTGCGCAGACTCCGTAAGGCAAGAGAACAGCTGGGGATGCCTGGCTGGCTGGCTGGCTGGCAGGGCTGGCTTGGAAAACAGTGCGCACGGCGCACGCACGCACGCACGCAACACACACACACACACACACACACACACACACACACACACACACACACACACACACACACACACACACACACACACACACACACACACGCACACACAAATACCCCAGATATTGTGTTCATTAATGAAATTAGACACACTGAAATAGGCTGCCCATTTGATTTGTATATGGACACTTGTATATGGACTATTATCCAAATGTAATAGTCCACTTGCCAGAATTTGAACCCAGGCATGTTGAGTACACCAACGTTTTATGTTAGAAATGGTGAGTATATGGGTCCCCAGCATGTACAAACTGCTAACTTGCATGTGTTGAGCAATTTTCATAATTGGCATAATATGTGACCATATTAACGACCTATAATTCATTCCATTCCATTCCAAGCATCAGTGTTGCACAAAAAACACTCCTTGGGCTGAAAACGGCCATAGCCGTCATCACAAAATGTGATGATGTCAGCGCATTCTATGGCCATTCTTAGCCCAATGAGTGTTTTTTTTAACACCATATTCAACATTTCTAGAACCTTGGTGTACTCAGCATGTCCGGGTTCACAATGGGGCTCTATGAGCTGGCAAGTAGACTATCATGAAATATCAGCCTTTGGTGGAACATATTATGGCCTAGGGATATAATTGTCAACTCATTGTCCTTGTATTTGGAAGTCTGGGCCATGTCCATAAACTTGTGCTCGGGGATCTGCAATTGGATGGATTGCAAAAAACAAATGCAAAGATGTTGGCTAAATACTGTTCTGTCTCTATATGGGCATGTCTGTCTATCTGGAGAAGGTGATGTTTCATTTATCCTTAGGTGGCTTAAAGAAACAAAATATATAGTTCTACAACTTATCTTACCCATATTTGATTATTCTGATGTGTATAAACCACATCCAAATCCAATTTGTCTCAATATAGTTTACAACAAACTCTGCAGATTTATCCTAGGTTGTCCTTTTACAACTCACCATTGCACTATGTATGATAATCTTGATTTGCCCTCTCTCACTATAAGAAGACAGCTTCATTGGACCCAGTTTATTTCTAAATGTATACACTTTAACTATCCACAATATCTCAAACTGTTTCTAGTACCATCCACTACCAATTTGCAGTTGAGGCACTCCGCCCAACCCTATTTTTCTGTTCCAACAGTCTCCAATGCATTGGGTAGGAAAGCATTCGTAATTAAAGCCCCCTCTGATTGGAACAATTTACCAACACATATTCGAACCATCTCATCCTTTAATATGTTCAAAAACGCAGTGTCTTCCTATTTTACGACATGCCCATGAGCATCTCACTCCATTTGATCTATTATCTATATATTCATTACTTAATATTACTTATTATTACTTATACTTACTCCTCTTGTTCCCCATGGGACATAAGGTTTCAATAGGATTGTTCATTGTAGTTTCTTACTTTATTACTATACGTACGCTCATGCAAACAATGAATTTACAATCAATAAGATTAACGTAATGTTTCTCTTTATCAAAAGTTATCCAATGCTGAAAACCAAATGAAATGTATCTTAATGCTGACCTATAGTGACAGTGATACTGACGGAACAACTTTTTCATCTTGTTGCTACTCTGCTTGTTCCAAATAAAGAATTTCAATCATCATCATCATCATCATCATGTCTGTCTATCTGGAGAAGGTTATGTTTCATTTATCCTTAGGTGGCTTAAAGAAACAAAATATTATGTCCAAAATCCAAAGTAAATTGCCCAGAATTCCGAAGTATGACAGAAATAGATAAATGACCACCAAGTCAGGGAACGAGAACAAAATGTGCAGTTTGGGCTCAAAATATGCCAATTCCCCACAACCCTCGGTTCGCAACCTCTGCTCTTCAAACACCAACCTCCTCATAACCCCATGACCAACCTACAGCATCTGTTATAATGTTGTGATGATGTTTATGCAAAGGCTTATTGTAGCATTTGGGATTTGTGCAAAACAAGTTCATTATAAGAAAAATATATTATTGGGTTCCTAGAAAGTCAAATGAAAATAGATATGATTTGGTATTAAATTAACTTTGAATGGTGATCTAGTCTATGTCCATGTTTGGCATGAGCATCAGAACAACGTCTCCTCCCTTCTCCGCTCCCTCCATTGGCTCCCGGTCGCTGCCCGCACACAATACAAAACTGATGCTGGCATTCAAAGCAACCAAAGGTATGGCTCCCCCATATCTTGCAAGTCTGATCAAACTCAGCTACAAACCCTCCCGCACACTCAGATCAGCCAACGCAGGGAAGCTGGAAGTACCTTCACTAAAAACACAGGGACAACGCTCCACACGTCCCAAACTCTTCTGGCTCCAAAACTATGGAATGCACTTCCCATTACAATCAGAACTGCAGCCCTCACTCCCAATCTTCTGCCGTAGTCTGAAAACCCACCTTTTCAGACTCCATCATGGCCCGTAGCACTTACCCTAGCCGCTTAGATAGAACTTTAAGTAGACTTAGAATAGCATTTTATACAGACTTATAGCATGTTACGTAGACAGCACTAGAATCGCATTTTATGTAGTCAGACTCATAGCATAGATGTATAGTATAGTATAGTATGTATAGTTTATATGCATAGTCTCATTATATAGATATTCCACTGTTACGTTCTTAGCTTACGCATGTTTCATGATAACTATACTTTTTATGTATGTGATGTATTGCCATGCTTTTTGTTCTTGCTTATTGTAAATCGCTCTGGATTAAGAGTGTCTGCTAAATGCCTAAATTGTAAATTGTAACAACCAAAACAACAGAAATTCATGTATCCATGGCATACTAATTATCAGTTTCAGTTTCTTATTCCCACACCAATGATGAAGTAGACTGTAGTTAGGTGTCCATGCATATATCTTATGTTGGAATGGATTCAGAACCCCACAAGCTCATATTGGCCAATTTATATTTTGGCCAGTTTTTCACACCATGCAGGTCTTCTCAATTTTGATTGGAGTTTCCTAGAGCATAAGTGTCAGCACTGGGCAATGTGGGCAGCTGCCCACCCAGTTGAGCCCTTTGCCCGCTGCTGAAATACAGACCATAAAGGTTGGTTTTGGAACTCGTACATGATGTGATCACTTTGACTCTCAAAACACAAGCCTAGACTCCTCACTATTTGTTCAGTTAGGTGCAATATTGGCTGATTTATAGTGAAAATAGTTGTTTCATGACCGAAAGAATAAAGTTGCGAATTCAATCGGCCGAAATGAGTTTTCTTCGACGGGTGGCTGGCAGCCCTTAGACATAGGGTGAGAAGTTCAGTCACACGAGAGACTCGTGACATGTTTGGGAGATCAGTTTGTACTGGTCTGGCACACGTAAGAACTCCCACCTGGCCGTCGGTAACCAGTAGTTCCACATAGTATAGGACTGTAGGCACTACATTGACCTTTGGCTTTGTACCTGGTCTGCTCTTTCTTCCCTCTACACCAAACTTCTTTGCCAAAATTAAATAGCCGACAATGTAGGAATTAGGGCACCATTCATATACCCTATTACCCCTGATAACTGAGCCTTCCATCTCACAGACGCGGGGGCGTCCACCATCAGCTGGCAAGGCCCTCGGCCCAGATGGGACCACAGGACGGCTGCTCCAGAGCTCTGTGCATGACATGTCGCCTCGGAGCTTCTCCCCAGTTTTCTCCATTCCATCTTCTGTGAATCACTCCCAGACTATGACCTCTCGTGGCTTATTGCTTTAGTATAAACAAGCAAATAATAATCAAACTAATACTTTTAGTAATTGTGTCCTCAAAAGTTTAGGACAGAATTTGAGGATGGGATTGGCACCAAAGTGAGTTTACTATATACAGTATTACAATACTACTACAATACTATATATTGTCTCGTTTGTATCAATTTTACAGTATCAACTGGTTGCTGCAGTTTGGCCACAGACATGAGAGGCACTGCCATTTCATTATCCACCCTGATCTGTGTTACCGGTCAGGCCATGTCCAAACTTAATTGACATTTTGAAAAGAGTGAAGCACGCACAACTCCACTGTCTCAATCTCTTGGAACATTTTGTTGTGTTGCTGCTTGCAGCTTACCTTTCCCTTGTAAAGATGAAACAATAAAGTGCCTTAAAGGACTCCGTGAGTGCTGGTATTCTCCTTCTTCCAAACTTAATTGACACCTTTATCATAAACCCTCTTCCAATTGCCCTTTCATGCACACGCGTAACAACCCACACACACACACACACGCGCGCGCGCATGCGCGCACACACGCGCACGCACACAATGGAGCGAGGTGAGAGCATGACTCCTGGCGGAGATTTACACTCGACTGAGCACACCTTTGTAGTTGAATTTGTAAAGCAAAGTGAGGTGCTGATAGGTCCTTTTCTTTTTACATATATGAGAGCTTAATGAGACAAAAAGAGAATAAATCAAAAGCAAGAAACACATAGTGCTCACAAAGAAAGAACACCATCTGAGACTGAACAGTAGCCAAGAACACAACATCCAACTCACAGAATGTCCTCTCGTCTCCTCTCCTCTCCTCTCCTCTCCTCTCCTCTCCTCTCCTCTCCTCTCCTCTCCTCTCCTCTCCTCTCCTCTCCTCTCCTCTCCTCTCCTTCTCCCTCTCCCTCTCCCTCTCCACTCCTCAGCCAACCAGTCAGGCAGCCAGTTCACACCTCCCTCTATCCCTGCTGTTCAGTACCAAGCAGCGCATATAGTTTCTGGGTTGTGGCCCACTTTCTGCGTGCAGCCCACAACCCACATGGTGTTTGTCTGGTCCAGGACTGTACAGGGACTCCTGTCGTCCTGCTAGCTATCGTTACTAACAGACATTTACCTATACTTACCAACCCACAGCATCGACATACAACTTCAGTGGTCCCCACTCTCTCTGTGTGTGTGTGTGTGTGTGTGTGTGTGTGTGTGTGTGTGTGTGTGTGTGTGTGTGTGTGTGTGTGTGTGTGTGGCTACTTAGGAGACCATTTGTGTACCTTTCTTTATAGTGGCCAGGCGCTGATGGCATATATTGGTAAATTAAGAATCTTTGATGTTCAGTAGACACAATCGTGCATTGGGTTTGAAAATCACAGAAAGTAAAGTTTTACAACACTAACATAACATATTAACAATATAAACAATGGTTTAGAGGGGATGAGCTGTTCCCTATTTTATTTTATTTTATATATGTATACCAACGTACACGAGTCTTGTATGTTCGGCCTACTTTTGCATTTTCCAATATTTTTTATGAGCTGAATAAAACATTGTTATGGTCATGATTAATCAACAATGGTGTGTTCCAAGTCTGCGTTCTAATTTTCTTCATGACATACTGTATCTAGCCCTGGGTGGTTGCTATATCATCCCTATAGGGCTTATATGGCATCTGACCAATCAGTGCAGCTAAAGTTCCACCACACTCTGGCTGAACTATAGCACTAGTGAGTGTCATCGCTATTTAAGGAATTTGCCATACATCAAAAATATATGAGCATAACTCAGTCCCCAAACACAGTTGCTGCAGGTGGGTTGGCAGAGTCCACACACGGCGGTGCATACACTTTGGGTGCAAAGGAACCAAAACAGAGGGGGAAACATGTATAGAGACATGTATATGCACTGGTATAAGCTTTTTGTTTTTGTTATCCCGTGATTTTGTAACCCATTTGCCTAAGCTGTAGCCTAATCCTGGGCACTATACTCTCCCTCTGCCAACCTGGGGAGAGCTCAGGCTTCTTTCAATGCATGAGGAGTGAGCAAGTCGCTTCTTATCACCTGACGGGGGAGTTTCCCTGATCGGACGTAGCGCATTCAAGGTGAGGGCTGACCAGGGGGAGGCAGTATAGAGACCATGATTACTGCATGTTTGTTGTGAGGGTATACCTACCCCAGAGGACACGGGGAGAACATGCAAACTCCACACAGCATGCCCCTATTATAAGCTAACTTAACCAATACCAAACAACCAGAAACCTATAGTATACTGTGTGTATGCCACTCTGACATTGGACACCCAATACAAATACAATTTATGAAAAGCTACTACAGTGAAGTCTGTTCACAGAAGTTGTTGTAGGATATGTGGGGATTATCTGACGAGGTACCATTTGAGTGGGCAAAACCCATTATACTAAATAATACTAAATTGTTTATAGGGTCAATATAAGTAAAATAATATAGCCTTTCCACAGGAGTATCTTTTTATATTTTTCCAAAAAGAATACAAACAACCAATAGCATATGCATATTACAAAGTTATCCCCCTCACTGGTGAAAATTCCGGGAGGAAAAATGGGCAAGCACCGGGGTGAGTTGTCCAGTATTCGTCAGGCCAACATAATATAGGGATCAAAACACCCCCTGTCTGTCAAACACACAGCCATTGTGCACCTGCATGTGCAGGTTTTAGAACCAAGAAGGCACATGGGAGAGGAGAGTAATCCTGAAGTTGTTTCATTATAGTCGTATAGGCAACATACAGTATGAAAACTATTTGGGGGACCGGGGACAGAGGACCGGTGTGTCAGATTTGGATGAAATCAGATCAAAATGAAATGACATCATCCGTCGCCGTGGAAACGGCGTCTTCGGCGCAGATGTTCTAACGGCGACAGAACGCGTAGCTGTCCTCGCAAATGAAACTAGGGGCTACTAATATATACTATTCTCTGCCTATCGGGACGTAACTCGGACGGCGCTGAGTCGGGTCTGGTGGCCGTCGCAACGCTCGGCACGGCGACTCGCTCGGCTAGCGCCTCGCTCGGCGGTGCCTTACGTGGCTCAAGGCCACCAGACACGGCGCGCCTCCGTCGCGAGGCGAGGCGATTTCAAGTTGATCTGCTCTCACGTTAAACCGGCTCACCGGGGACTTCCAAATCGTTTTTGGAACGTGATTGGAACTTTCTTTATTTAAAATTAACCACTTTGAACCCTATATAATCCCTATTCCGAGGAAAACATTAGCCGAAAATAGCCCAAAAAGCTGAGCTTGTAGATTGGCTACTCATGTAATACAGGTGTTCCTTGAGAGTTTGAAAACTGTAGGCCTACATTTCATAATAAAATATTGCCTGGTTATAGTGGTCTCTGGCGCCCTCTTCTGCAAAATGCAGGGAGCGCATGAACTGGAAAAGCACCGTGGCAGACTGGCAGTAGCTCCGAGTCCATTAGCCCCTCTCGGAACCCCCTGGGTCAGCCCAATCCGAACCGAACCGGGCAGACCCGTAGGGTTCCTGGTCAAGCTAAGATTTTTCAATGCGATTGTTGGGACGCGGATATACACGAACTCATCGTTTAGTCCATCGGCGCGGAATTAGGACGCTTTTTATTGTGTTTGTTTACGGATGTGCGAACTATAAGTACCTTACATACCTCTGATAAAATCTCCTGTGTCGCGGAAGCCGTTAAGTATTTTTAATCCATGTTTGATTAAAAATGTCGCTTTGATTTCTTCTTGTTTATTTACCGTTTATTGTACCGCCTCTCGATGTGCGGTTGGCTTTGCGGGCTATGTCCCTTCCTCTGATCTGCTCCGTCATAGCTGTAGCACCACTAGCTAGCCAGATAGGCGGTACATGAGGTGTCAATAAACAAGGTAGGAAGAAGCGACATTTTTAATCAATCATGGATTAAAAATACTTAACGGCTTCCGCGACACAGGAGATGTGTCGGTATGGTATGTAAGGTACTTATAGTTCGCACATTCGTAAGTCAATACATGAATAACCATGGTTAAAGCGCGCAGAAGTCCGTCTCATGGCTTGTTTACGTTGTATTTGTTTGTGCGTAACTGGCGACAGCCCCACTTGAAGCAGGACCCAATGCAGTAAAGTCTTAAAAGTGTCAGACACTTTACTACATTCGGGTTCTGCTTGCGGGGCTACGAGTCCATGGCCCTCATTTATCAATCGAGTGTAAAATCTGCCACAGATTCGAGTGCAGGTTTCGTAGTACACCCACGTCGCCACGGCATTTATAAAGTGATCGCAAACAGCTGATCCTTCCTTAATTTCGTTCTCACGTTAATAAATGTGACGGCTGAAATCTATCTGGCACGCCCTATGAAATCAAGCCTCGCCCTCGTTTTTGCGACCTGAAAACGGCAATACGTTTACTGAAACCATGGCAACATGAAAAAATAGGTTTCTCCCGTGCCTTGCTGCGCCTCACTCTCTCATACACACGCACAGACGCACAGCACGCACACGCAACTTGCAAGCTGCCCAACTAACTGGTGTGTTGTTAAATAAATAAAAAACGAACACCTGCATGAATTAAATAAAGTTGTAGGCCTACCCTGTCTGTTTCTCCTCTCGCTTCCCTTATTGCTGCCCGCCTCACGGTCCTCACCCCCGCACGCCACGCACGCACGCACATATCGCAATTTGCAAGCAACTTTCACTGTGTGTTGTTAGTTGTATATTAAATTATTAAAGTATTTTTAATTTAATATACAACAAGATATATTAGTGAA
Source organism: Protomyctophum bolini (assembly GCF_963924005.1). Lineage (NCBI taxonomy): Eukaryota > Metazoa > Chordata > Actinopteri > Myctophiformes > Myctophidae > Protomyctophum > Protomyctophum bolini. The sequence goes on from NC_137863.1 coordinate 19,305,074, forward strand.
CGAAAACCTGAACCTGAACCATAATTAAATAACAAATAGGCACACACACGAACGGTGACACGCTGCTGTTTTGCAGGTGCTCCTCCTGTCCTGTCTGTCTGTCTCTCTCTATCACTGTGGTCCGTCCGTGACCAACTGCATGCACGTTCGATTGCCTCGCAGTCGCTGCAGTGGCTGCAGGACTGTCAACTGTCAATTATATTAATGTGCAGCCAAAATATATGGTAGCCTTGGTGGTGGTGGGCTGACTGGCTGGGTTAGCCTATACCTATCGCCGATGCGGTTCCCATGCACTTGCGCTGGGCTGGCACGGCACATTTGACATTCCAGTGACACGTCAGGTTTATTAAACGAGGAGGAGATTGCATATACCGTAACTCCAGAAAGACAAGTGCTGTTGGCCTGCTGTAGATTACAGTATATAGGCTACCCATGCATGTTGGGACTCTCCGCAGCTGCATTGCACTATAGGCTACTTTCCAACGTCATGGAAATATTCCAGCACAGACAGCCCAAATCCGCATGTATGCCGCATGGACATACATGCAGCATGAGAGAGGCTATCATGTCGTCAAGGCAGTCATAATCAACGTTTATGTAGTGATTTCTGATTTGATCATTGATGAACGAATCATAAACATATGGATGAAGGCTTGCCGCTTGCATGTGTGCTGGTATGTGTTGGCGACGCACGCCGCGCGGTCCCGTCCTCCCGAGCCCCGAAAATGATCTCGCTTTTATCTGAACTGTCAAAACTGTCAAAACCTGTCTAAGCACTTATTTAAATGGTGAATGATTAAGTCCCTTACGCCTATAGCCTGCTAGTACTTACTACAAATAGGCAGCTGTATGCTTGTCATTGTCACTTGGAAATAAAGGCGTGCAGTCCATTTATGCCTTTTTTTAATAAAATAAGCTAACACAATCATAAGCCGCATCACCGCATGCGCTCCAAAAAGTTGCTTGCATAACAAGGCCAGTAAATCACTGTTTGATTAAGCACAAACTAATACATTGTAAACATGTTATATTGTTTTTAATTTGCGCGATTTTAATTACTTAATTGTAAAGTTGGAAATCTCTCCCTTTTTTTTTACATACACATACCGTTTTATATTAACATTTTAGGAGAGAAAACATATGTTTAGATGCCTGTGACAGCGTGTCAGCAGTTCAGACAATGCTGCTCCGCAGCTCGAAGACAGAAAAAAATGCGTACGCCAGTTGAGGAGCAACCGTGGATTTTCAACGTTGTCACGTTCAATTTCAAGCTTTGGCGGAAATGGTAAATGTCAAAAATGTCGGCAATTTCGGCGTGCACCCATATTTTGGCGTACGCACGGTTGATAAATGAGGGCCCATGTGTACAGAGACAGAGACAAACTTATACAAGGACAGTTAAACGAATGAAGAAGATATGTGCTGTAACTGGCAGAACTTACCATACTGGATGGAGAGTTTGATTATTGCAGGCCAAATACTTTCAAGCACTGGTAGAACGCTGGTGGGATTCTACTAGCCCTGGTCCAGGGTTTACAGCGAGTCTGTACAGAGAGCATCCAGGGCTAGTGGGATTCATAATGGTAACAAGACTACTCAGACGTGTGAGTGGCTGTCTGGCTGAGATGCATGGCTGCTAAGTGCTAAAGTGCTACATATTCCAGCAGTTCGTTGCTTCCATGGACAGCTCCACAGTCCACAGCACGTACACAGCTGTCTCCTGTTTAACTCATTAGGACACTACTATAAAGCTAAAGCACAGCTGAGCTAAGCATGCTATAGCAATTGGTGTGCCAGCTGCGGAGAAAGAAAACATTAGTTTTGTTCACTGGCCAGTGAACAGTGGTGGAAAAAATATATAATTTTTTTGAGGGGCGCCCCCGCCGCCCCTTATGTCCAGCTTTGAGGGTTTGTGTAGTAAACACAAACATTGTCCTAACAGAAACATTGAATGTCATTGACAATGAATGGCCAGTTTTGAGCCCCCCTCACTTCACACAGGTGGTTTTTAAGTAGGCTATAAAAGTATCAATACTGCAATAATACTAAGTAAACGTCTGGAATTCAAAATACATAGCCTACCTACTCATTATGGGTCACAATTTTTCAAATGTTGAGGCTATCTAAATGTTTTGAAAATAGCACATATAGGCCTACAAGCTCACAATGTGTTGCATCAAGCTGAAATATATAGCCTACGGTTGAAGTGCTTACAGTAGGCCTAACTAACGTTTTCAAATAATTGCCTCTGAGACTGGCCGGGGTCTTGGGGTATCATCTGAGTAGACCTATAGAGGGTATGCGCATGCATAAAGTAAATGGCAAATCGAGTGGCAAAGTGAGTGACAAAGTCAATTTAATGTTGTTTAAAGTCATTTAATGCAATGAAATAGGATTTTTCTGTTTGGATGTATGGGCTGTCAAGGTGCGACCTTGAGTGCCCTGAAAGGCGCCTTATAAATAAAATGTATTATTATTATTAAGGCCATAAAGTAGTTTTTTTTTGCCACTCAGCAGGCATTCCTGCATAACTTCCAAGTATGATGATGATGTCACGTTGGTCTGGTCTGTTCTGACATCACAAATCATAACACAGGCATCGCTCTAGTTATTGTATAAAACAAAATCAGTCACAAGATTGGCCACATGACGTCTCATGTCGTCAATGTTTGTTTAACTTCTGCCCTAAGCAAACATTAAAATCTTTTGAAAATAGCAGATCTACAAGCACAAAGCCTGTTGCTTCACACCGCGATTCAAGCTTGTAGATCCGCTACTTTTACTGTTTTTGAATTTGAATCCTGAAAAGTGCAGTTTTGGACATATGAGGTTTCAACCCAACAGAGACGATATGTGATTTTCTGTATTCTGGTGCATCTTTACAGGGAGATTGGTACTTTTATCAGGCTTTACTAGCATAGGATAATTATGGATAGATTTCTTTTTCAGGCCTTTCAGAATCATTAGGGTCCAAAGTTTATGTGGAAGTAGACCCAATCTGTCCCCAAGCGACGCACTTCCACTAACAATAAGTGTAGTACTTTAGAGAATTCCATATCATCTCTGTTGGGTGGAAACCTCATGTCCAAAACAGTGTTCAGGATTCAAATAAAAAAACATCAAAAGTAGCAGATCGACAAGGAAAAAATGTGTTGCTTTGTGCTAGATTTCAAGCTTGTAGGTCTGCTATTCTTTATGCTTCATGTGCGGAGCTGTAGTATGATCTAATAGGGCGTTTATTCACCAAAAGAAAGGCATCACCATGTAAGGCCTTTGCACAGTGACCGGTAGCGCGTGATGTAAATGTCACTGATGATGACATAGCAACCGAAGGTTATATATAAGTAACGATGATTCCAACCTTGTGTTATTCGACATCCGCCGGCTGTACAGACAAGAAGGGATTAAAGGGTAAGAAGAGGTATACGTTTAGTGATTACCGAAGGACGTTCGTTCTACAATCCTAAAAAGACACCTCTAAATAACTGTAGAGAAGGTTTTCATAATAAAAATGAACGCGCCCCCTGCCTTCGAGTCCTTCCTCCTGTCTCCAGGGGAGAAGAAGATCTCCATCGTGAAAGACACCAAGGTAGCCAACGCGTGCCTGTTCACCCTGAACAAAGAGGACCACACGCTGGGCAACCTCCTCAACTCGCAGCTGCTGAAGGACCCCAAGGTGGTGTTTGCGGGGTACATGGTCCCTCACCCGCTGGAGCACAAGGTGGTGCTCCGGGTGCAGACCACCCCAGACTACAGCCCGCAGGAGGCCTTCACCAATGGCATCACGGCTCTGAGCACGGAGCTGTCGCTGCTGGAGGAGCTCTTCAGAGTCGCTGTCAAAGACAAACAGGAACAAGGGTCAAACTTACAGGGGGTAGTATAGCGTCACAATCATTGTATCCACTTCATGTTATTCAAAAATAGCAGATCTACAGTACAAGCTCACAAGAGTGGCACACAAACTTGTAGCTTTTTGAGTGATGCAACCACTCCTAGACAGCTATGTGTTTGGGTCCCTGCATGTGTCTGAGTACGAAAATAGCGTTATAGCCTTTGTTCACCCAGACACAAACACACACAGGCCAGGGAGGAGGGCCAGTACAGTACAGTACAGTACAGTACAGTACAGTACCACTCGCTTCAGACGGGTCCGAAAAAATATCTATTTAGATTTAATTTTTACACAAGCTTCTGGGGGTACCTAGGAAAAACATTTTCAGATGTGGGTCTGCAGCCAAATATACATTTTTTTTGGGGGGGGACTTGACGTGACAAAGTTTGAAGACTTTTGAAATTATGTCATATGGCATAGTCTAAAAAATGTGAGGGGCGTCGCCTTTGGGGCCACATGACATCACAGGGGCCATGAATAAGACATAAAAAGTCCATATAGCTGCTACATGATGTCACATGGGGCATGGTTAAAGCAAACATTAAAAAGTCCATAGCATTGGCTGCCACATGACAAGCGCAATGAAAATCAATGACGTCAGTCATCCGTGACATATTTATGATGGAAGTTTCAGCCCGATTTGACTGCTTTTGACTTCCATTATCATAATAATTAAACATCCCACTTGTGTGAAGTGAGGGGTGCTGTTATCATCATACATCACATTTGGTGTTCAGCCAATCAGTTGAGCACATTCCGTGCTATACGGACAGACATACACGCAGCTGATGTGCATAGGAGGGGCTAAAAATGTTTAGAAATATACATAACCATATAGGTGCTATACTATATATTGTTCCTATATGCCTCTTATTATTTAGCTGTCAATAATGCTTTTATAATTGTTACAGCATAAGTGATTCTCATATTCATGACTCAATCTCATGATTCAATCTCACCTTGCTACTAGAATTACATGTACCGGTATGTTACTAGAATTACATGTATGTGTTTTGTTGTGGTATTTACTTATGCATTGTACTTATGCTGTGCGCCGTGCCATGCATGCATATAGCGTGTGCGTGCATGATTGTGATTGTGTGCATTCGACCATGCTTGCATGCCTGAGTCAGAGAGCCCAAGGACCCCCAGAAGTCATTGGTTTCAATCTCTATAATTCTCCATTTACTTTTCACCTCATCATAGATTAGGTGGTTCAATTTGGTTTAATTGTTGGTCCCCGGCACTCGTGCATACCCAAAACCTAAAGTTTTTAGAACAAATCCTGTTGCTGTATTCATAGCAACACCTAAAATGACAGATGCTTTCCTGGTTTTAAATTAAACATATAGCTACATAGGCCTTTTCTGAATGGGTTGTCTATAGTCGACAGTGCTGCCCAAGTTGGGATGGTCATAGCCTCGGTCCCAGCCTTACTCATCTGCGAAGAAAAAAGCCTGGCAGAGAATGTATCAGTTTCGGTTTACTTTGTAAAGGGTATTAAATATGACATAGCCTTGCTGCCCTTAGGGTTGGAGCCTAGCTCCTGTCTGTTTCTGTTGCGTGAGGCAGTTTGATGTACAAGTACACCCCCTGGACATGACGCTAGTATGTCGCAGGGACTTACCTCAGTCTAATCCAAACCTTTATGCTGACTGCTGAGTGCCAAGCAGGGAGGCACTTTGAGACTTTTTGGGACCTGGCCGGGGATCGAACCCCGGCCAGGTCCCTGAGAGGACCCCCGAGTCCTCTCAGTTTCAGGTCAGACACTCTAACCACAAAGCCAAATATGACATAAGAAAGTGGCAAACATTGTGGAAATCTACAAGCTTTGCAGTCACAGTGCGAGGGGTTGTGAGCATGCAGTTTGGCTATAGTTTCACAATATTTATACGAGTAAAAAAAAAAGCCTCAACTCAATGCCTACATTCCAAGTACTTGTCAGCTGGGCGTATACAAAAATAATCAAATATGATTATTTTGGGGGGTCACAGCCTGAAAAGTTTGAGAAGCCTTAAATAAATTATGGATCCTTACCTCTTCCATTCTTGTGAGACATCGAGGTGACTGGAGGATATATAGGGGCTGTCACATTACAAAATGTAAGTTGACAATTTATTGTCACACAAATAATTGCAATTAACGATTATTATAGTATTGTGTTTTTGGCATTGAACATTGGAACATGAATCAAATGATTTCTGTTTCGTGACACGTTGTACATCAGCTATTTCCACTTCTTTATATTTGAAGATGAATGAACATTTTTCAACATGGAAACGACGTTTAGGCCTATACAAAATAATTGTGATTATCAAAATTATTGCAATTAGAAGAACCACAAGAACCACAAGAACCCTGCAGTTCTTGTGGCAGTCTACAGAGGGAAGCATACACAAACACATGGACTTCTACGACAACAACAACAACACAGAAGCCAGAGTTGCAATGGGAGAATGCAATTGCATTGTCTAGTTTTAGCAGTTATTACTCTATTTACGTTATTGAGGGGCGTATATTTAAAAACGCCATTGACAATGAAGGGAAAATTTACGTCATATTGTCCCTCGTTATGTCATATTATCTCTTTGCTTTTAATGTTTGTGTTGGCAACGTTTGTTTTACATCACCATTACATCACCTAATCAATGAGTTAGACTTTAATATATTAGCGCCCCTCACTTCACACAGGTGGGATTCTTTTAAATAATATATATATATATATATATATATATATATATATATATATATATATATATAATACTGCCACCAGATAGGCCTACTCTTTGTTTTAACATTTAGTTGTATGCTTAATTTCCGATCAGTCAGTGATCTGGTGTGCCATCTAAATAATGTAAAAAAGGAAAAAGCATGGCAGATAACATAAAAGACCAATGTTGGATTCACAATTTCACACCCAAATCCTCGCACTCGTGCTACTCAAAACTGCTACTTTTGATGCTTTTGAAATTGAATGAAAAGCAACAGGTTTGGTCATAAGAGTTTCCCACTGGACAGAAACAACTCTGAGTTGCTGATCCCCCCCAGCAGATCCGTACCACCTGCATGCTCTTTACAGAGCCAGACACTCAGCCGGTGTGGCAGTGGCTCAGGGGCAGAGCGGCCGCTTCATCATACAGGAACCGCCAGTTTGATCCCGAGCTCTAGTGTCATGTCTTTGAGCAACCTCTAATTGCTCCAGATTGTTTGGTGGCTAGGATGGTTTCCCGCCAACGGTGGATGAATGTATAGGACTAATCTATGTAAAGCACCTTGAATATATAGGCGCTATGTATACTGTATATGCACCACTTACCGGGCAAAATAACAATTGAGCTGACCGGTTTGTTTGTCTGGGAAAGCTGCATGTAATTTTTAGATTTTAGATACAACTACATTTGGCTATTCAAAAATAGCAGATCTACAGGCTTTTAGCACTTCACTTCATGCTACGCTATGAGCTTGTAAATCTGCTATTTTAAAAGAATTGTGAAATTTGTGCAAATCTTTTAATATCTATATTATTTTAAAGTGAACATGAAAACGTTTGAGCACCACTATAGCAACATATAGATTCCAGAAAACCAATTAGCGTTCTGGAGGTTATTGACGTTGTTTATTTTTTCCTCCCTATTGATTGGTTTGTCAGCCAATAAGGGACAGCTGTTCCACATCTGCTCACTGACAGGATATGGGTCTGTTCTCGCTCTGACCATGCAGGTGCCGTCGAAAGTCCAGCGATGTGTCTGTGTCCGACATGTCTGTTTGTGTTTGTTTGTTCGTCGGCTGGTTGTTGACGAGTGAAGTCAATCACAGGAAGGAAACGAACGCTGCGGCAGCAGATCCTGAGATGTGTTACAGCTGTGTTTCATTGTGTTCTGTACATAGCTCACTGGCATGGTAGCATCGTTTGTGAGATGTGTTACAGCTGTGTAGTATTGTAGGCAAAAAAGTGTTCATATGAATGAAAGGCTTTTGCATATTGTGCTTATGTTTTGAGCACCAGACTGATATAGAGGACAAGCTCTCATGATGTGTTTGAAGCGGATGAAGATGTAGAAGATGGAAGATGGACTATAAATCCTGCATGCACTTAAAACGATAGAATGCATCAGGAATCAGGATAATTATTTCTTGGTTATAATGGACACTGCATTCAAAAATCTGAAGTGGTCACAAATGGCGGTGGTTTGTGATGGATGAGCTGCACTCAAAGCTCATCTGTTGTCTTTTATGTTGATGTGCATGCCGCTGACAAATGTAATTTGCTGAACTACTTTTTTTTCACAGTTTTGTTTATTCAAGATTTCAGGGTATGCAGTAAATCAAATAATATGACAGTATATGTGACACACCCAAGAGGAACATATACCAAAGAGATAACATGTACATATAAATGTTACGACCACTATATGCAAATTATTGTGGTAGCATAAAATAAAAAATAAATTGTATAGACCTATGCTAACAGGGAAGTGACACTGATAGTTACAAACCACATAACCTGAATCAAGTTTGAAAAGACAAGACAAGACACAACATGGCATGGTCATTGGTCACCCCTTCAAAACATAATGGACGTGGCAGTGCACCCACACATGGTTCCTAATAATAAATATACTGAACAACATTTGCTGAACTACTAGCTACTTCATTCTAAAATAGTGAGACCTGTAGAGAAGTAGTAGATGTAAACATTTTGTTTGTTCTATCACCAAGTCTCATACAGCTCCATGCCGGTTAGATGAAACTGTTGTTTCTTCTCCTACTCATATGCCCCACAATATAGAAATATATATTACATGACTGGTTGTTCCAGGTCGACATGAGCAGATTCCTAGAGTAGGCTATCAGCTGTATGTGAACTGTGTATGAACTAGGAACAGCTCACCTGTTAGTACAGAGATGATTTTCATAACAGATAACCATCTTTCCAGAAGGCAAATGCCATCCTCCTACTTTCCCAGGAAGTATACAAGTCTCTCGTGTATTGCATTATTGGAAATCACATCAAAACATCTGTAGCATCAATTAAAAACTAATTTGCTGGTGTTCGTTTACATCTGTGTGAATATCCTGTCCTCCAGGTAGAGTAGCATATTAAATTACTGTCTGTCTGTCTATGTGGGTCATCATATTTTTTGCGACACCCACAATACTAGAGGGAGTGACAACAACGATCTGGTACCACCCACCTATAGAACAAACTAGGGTAAATTATCTTTCTACTGCACTGCCACCAAAGTGTGGAATGCCCTAACATCATCCCTTAAAAAGTGTAGATCACTGGATTCCTTCAAAACCAAAACAATCCATCTTCCATGCAGGAAGATGGATTGGATCGCCCCAACCAGTGGGTTGGGGGATCATAGGAACACAATAAAAACAAGTCCTCGGGACGTTTTCGCGTTATCCTTGTAGCTCAAGTGTAAAGGCCATTTCAGACACACCTTGGCAATTCATTTTCTGTGCTTTTGTGCTTGTTTGTGCACGCGCCCGTGGGCGACTACGACTAGACCTGGATTGTGGTTCTTTTTCACGCAACGTGTCCCACGCCCCTCATGAGCAGACATCCAGAACGCGTCCCCGTCTAAAACAACCGACTGTACAACCGACTGTCAATCAATCAATCAATCAATCAATCAATCAATCAATACCAAGGTCTCTCTCTCTCTCAGGGCACTTTGGCGTGTACGTCAATCAGTGATGACTAATGTTGCGGTAGTACTACAGATTTCTTTTTAAAAAGCGGGATACAATGGGCTGTGGTCACCATGGTCACCATGGTGGTCAAGTGGAAAAATTGTGGTACAATTTGCTTGCTTGCTTATATAAGCAGTGATTGTATTACAGTCTGTTGAAGTATTTTTGGAAGGTATACTGTAAATAGAATCAGTGACCGCTTGCGAATACAGAGAGACACGGTCACATTTCCGCTAAAAAGGAGTGGGGTGTATTTTTCAAAAGACAGCATTCTGGGAAATACCTTTGTTGTCGACAGATTGTCGGAAAGCACAGATGAAAGTAGAAAGCATGGGGCGTCTGGTTGTTTCTGGATGAGATGCAGATGATTTTGTCACAAACACAGCAGTCACCTACTGTATCACACCTACACCCACACCGCTTGGCGAGCGCTTGCGCGTGCCCACACACACAGTCACACACACGCACGCACGCACGCAGGCACGCACGCAGGCACGCGCTGAATTAGAAGAAACCATCTTCACAGACCAGATGGTCTGGCTTGCATCCCTGCAGAGTTGTTGCTCCTCTACTGTTTTGCTCGCATGACACACACACACACACGCACACGCACACATACACACACACACACACAACACACACACACACACACACACACTGACACACACGTGGGCGACTAGTCCCCTGTCGTTCTGACCATGTCCGTCTTTCAAAGGTTAAAGCATTTTGGTTGTCCATTTTTGAGCGCTCCAACATGTGACTTTGTGTGTTTGGGTCTCTATTAGTCAGAAGCAGCACGGTTACTGTGGTAGTGTGGTTACCGTCATGTGAGTCTACACCTCATCATCATACATCATCACCTTTTCCAGAAAGAAATCTGACCTCAAACCCTTAGATCTCCATATATGGAGTTGACCTGTTCTGACAATCCATCCTTCCCCATGCATCCTTCCTCTTTATCAACATCATCATCATCATCATCATCACCTTTATTTATTCTCGGAAATACAGTTTAGAGCAAGCCATCATTTTCAATGTAGCCGAGGTTACAATTCACAAATACAGTCAAAACAATACATCAACACAACATTATAAATCAGGATACAATTACAAAGGAACTTAAATGCAACCAGTAAAATAAATCAATTGAAGCAGGAGCAATCACGGTGAAAAATGTTCTGGAGCATTCCTTTGAACTGACCGAAGGATGGCAGGGAGCTCAGTTTTAAGGAATTTTGAAGTTCGTTCTACGAGGTTGGGCCATTGACAGACTCCTGCTCTGTCTGAGCAGGAGGAACCTTGAGCCTTAAAAAATCAGATACGTGCTATTGTTCAATTCCAACATGGAACAGATATAGTCAGGGAGCATCCCAGCAATGGCTTTATATAAAAAAAATAGGTGCCAATGCTACTACTACTTTGTACTACTAGGACTAAGACTAAAAAATATGTTTAAAAAAATAAATAAAATAAAGTTTGATGAAAAATGTATAATAATTATATAATAATATAATAAATTAATAATTTACATTTGGGGGATATCTTTCACAATAATGAATAAAACATGTTCTAGACATTCTAATGATCACAAAAAACATATAATACAATTATTGCATTGCAATGAACATCACTGATGACGTTTAGGTTTTTTTGTAAAAAGTAATTAATTAAAATATAATTGTTGCTATAAAGCAACGCTGGGTCTTAGAGGGTTAACCGTTTCCATCCATCCGACGTGTCCACACGTCCTAGGGAATCCAATCGAGGGATGCATTGGACGTGTTAATATTCAGATCTTTTTCCTTTTTTAAATGTTTCAGTCGGACTGTCGGCCACCATACTTGCAGAAAGAATGCCTCGTAGGCCTATGTATATGCTCATCTAGGGTGCTCTCCGTGGTTTATATATACTAAGAGCTTCATTTCTGACTTCAACATGCCTCTCGTTCAAAATATGAACGCTTTGGAGCTTCTAGCGATATAATAGACTCGAGACCAAGGTTGGGTAAACTAGCCAAATATTTCTCCATTTTTTTTTTCTGTGTCTGGACAACATGTTCACCTACCTCTACTAGCCAGTGCCACTGGCGGAACAAGTCAAACCAGGCCAGGAGGGGGTGGGTGGGTTAGAGAGAGCACACGATCAGGCCCCCAGAACCGAATGTCTATATAAATATATGAACTTTGGCTAAAACCTTGTTTTTAATCCATCACTTCCTGTTTACTAATCTTTACAGTGCTTGCCGGAATCATAACAACTGAAACTGACTTCCTCTTCCTCTTCGATATAGACATTTGTACGACTCTGAGATAATGCTTTGAATGGGCCCGCTGCCTGGCTTGCAAAGTGCGACCAAGTAAAGGTATGTGACTGTGTAACACTTCCAAATATACTACAACATACATTTTAAAATAATTTTAAATATTTCATATCAGACTGTTTAAGTCCCTCAAACATATTTCTAATCGTTTCAGCCTAAATCACCACTTTGATATAACCAGCTGCAGTGCCGGTGCTAGGCCTTTTGAGGCCCTAGGCAACATATTATACAGAGCCCAAAATGTTTATAAACAAATCACAAATGTTTATAAACAAATCACAAATGTTTATAAACAAATCCCAAATGTTTATAAACAAATACCAAAATGTTTATAAACAAATCCCAAATCCCTTGGTCCTACCCCCCCGACCATGAGACTCACTACAGGTAAACTGGTAGTGGTCCTACCCCCCCCATGGGACTTACAAATCCCAAATGTTTATAAACAAATCCCAAATGTTTGTAAACAAATCCCAAATGTTTATAAACAAATCCCAAATGTTTATAAACAAATCCCAAAATGTTTATAAACAAATCACAAATGTTTATAAACAAATCACAAATGTTTATAAACAAATACCAAAATGTTTATAAACAAATCCCAAATCCCTTGGTCCTACCCCCCCGACCATGAGACTTACTACAGGTCAACTGGTAGTGGTCCTACCCCCCCCATGAGACTTACAAATCCCAAATGTTTATAAACAAATCCCAAATGTTTGTAAACAAATCCCAAATGTTTATAAACAAATCCCAAAATGTTTATAAATAAATCACAAATGTTTATAAACAAATCACAAATGTTTATAAACAAATACCAAAATGTTTATAAACAAATCCCAAATCCCTTGGTCCTACCCCCCCGACCAAGCATGTCATTTCTTTCTGACTTCTGAAGGCGTTTTAGCTTCAGTACCACAATGTTCTGAGGTGGTGGGGGCACTGATATGCAAATGATTTATTCTTTGAGTCATTATAATACTGATAAAAACCCAGGCTTGTTTCCATTCATTGGAAAATAAACAATGGCGGACATTGTAAACAAAGTGGAAATGCTAATTTCCATTTTGACTGAAGAGGGGGAGAAATTATCCAAAGTAGCACTGTCCGCAAAATATAGGGATGCCTGGTACAAACTCATTTCAGAAGAGGGGTTCACAGACAAATTTGGAGGTCCTTATACAACGAGATTAGTTTGAGGACCAACTGGTTTGAACAACATTAGGAAGCAAGCCTAAATAACCAACTATACATTTTATAGACAAGCCCCCCAAATAATGCAACCCGCGCAAGCTATACTTTACAGAAACAAACAAGCCCAACTTCGCTTAAATTCTGATAAGCAGCAACACTCCCTCGTCCACTGTGAATGTCAATCTTTATGCCTCACTAAAGAGACCCCATCACCATCATCAGTCAGGAGGAACAAGCGGTCGTGCTCGACTGCCTGTCTGGTCCGGAGGGCACCTTGCAGGCTCTGTAGAGGATGAGGAAGAGGAGCAGCAGCAGACCCGCCACGAAGGCGTTGCAGCCTATAGCCACCAGCGCCGCCGCGGACAGCCCTGTTGTGATCTCCTCAGATTCCATCACGGAGAGAGAGAAAGTTGGGCTTTTGTTCGTCTTTCAAAAAGGAACACTATACTGTTCTTTTTTTAAATGTTTTTGGTTGTGATTTCCAGCTGCCATAAGATTAAAAGGAAACGAGTAAGAAGAGTCTAGGTGTCGTCATCATCATCAACATGTCTGCCTTCCTTCAGTCAAGACGTATAGTATTTGAAGACTCAAAGGCCAGTCTTATATATATGTGTGGATCTTGTGGATTTAACTTGCTACATGTCAGTCTTCAGAGCAGTAGAAAAATTGTGTTCCCATTGTGAGGCAATTTAGTAAATATACAAACAAATACATATTATACATTCAAAATCCTAGAGGGGGACTTTATACTGTATATCGTGCTGTCTTATACTGCTTTACTCTTGCTCTTTGAGTCGATTAGACGGCGGTCTTCATAGCAGATAGATAGATAGATCTGTCAGGTACAGTGCGTCCATACCATTCCAAAGGCTCTGGTTTGGGTTTCTAATGTATTGGTGATCCACAGTATTGTGGTGCAGACAGTAGACTCTATACACCATGGTCTTCACACAATGTCATCTAAGACTTGAGACGGCTCAGTCCTCCTCCAGCAGGGCTGTCCAATGCCTGCATGGCAACAGGGAAAGTATACCGTATACAATTAGATGAATCCTGGGTAGAAGAGGAAAGTTACATAGTGCAGCCACTTCAACTCTACAGTATAAATATGTTGTTGTATCTCAAATGATGAAAAAAAAAAAGATCTACAAGTTCACGATATGTCACGGCATGGCGCATTGTTTGAGCTTGTAGATTTGCTATTTGTGCCAAATGTTTGTCAATTATAGGGACACTATAGGCTAGGTTTCATGAGGTTAAAAAGGCTATAATGCACAAAGCCTAATGGACAGTTTGCCCTAAAGGTTGTTGGGTAACTCCACATTCCATCATGAGTGCTAGATCACAGAATGAATAATATGCTGTTGTGAAGTGCACACACATTCTGCTTGGATTTTGCTTATTGTTTTCCTGGACAGATCAGGCTTATCCTCAAGGCGCGCACACACACACACACACACACACACACACACACACACACACACACACACACACACACACACACACACACACACACACACACACACACACACACACACACACACACACACACACACACACACACACACACACACACACACTCATATGGCATGTTTGGAAATTAAAAGACCTCCCTTATGACTCATATTATGTTAGCCATAAGGGAGGGAGAGCAGAACTGCTTGATGAGATTGATTTGTGCAGACTTGGCTTGTAGCATGTGTGTTGGTTAAAGTCACATAGCATTAGATCCGGCTTTGGTGCAGCTCTCATTCCTAAGGAGGTGAGGATGCACAATATGTCCCCATGGGGTTTGTGTCTGTCTTTAGTTATGCATGACAAATATGTTACATGCATGGCAATTGCCAACCCCTGTAGCATTCACATTTAATAATAATAATAATAATAATAATAATAATAATAATAATAATAATAACCCCTGTAGCATTCACATTAAATAATAATAATAATAATAATAATAATAATAATAATAATAATAACCCCTGTAGCATTCACATTTAATAATAATAATAATAATAATAATAATAATAACCCCTATAGCATTCACATTTAATAATAATAATAATAATAATAATAACCCCTATAGCATTCACATTTAATAATAATAATAATAATAATAATAATAACCCCTGTTTGACCCCACATTTGACCTCAAATTCTGTTCTATGCATATTGTTTTAGTTTTTTGTTGTTGTTTGTTGCATATTAATCCGATTTTAGATCTTCGTTGTTCAATCTCAATTCACACATGTTATAGACATGATTTCTATACGACCATAAATTAATATTAATAACACACATGTTATAGACATGATTTCTATACGACCATACATTAATATTAATAACACACATGTTATAGACATGATTTCTATACGACCATAAATTAATATTAATAACACACATGTTATAGACATGATTTCTATACGACCATACATTAATATGAATCACTTTGAAGTTGAACCATGGCCGTTTCGGGCATGTGACATTTAAAACATAATTTCCTTTTTAATAAATTGCTGATCTGCAAGCTTTAAAAAAAAAAAAGATGGAATAAAATGTTTTTTGTATTTAACTCTGGGCACATTTTCACATTGATGTGAAAAACGGAATGTTGATTTACTGTACGTGCACTGTCCCAGAAATAAGCTATAAATAAACAGGTTAACACCAAATCACTAAACATGCAGAAACCTTTCAGTCTTTTATAATATTGTCTGTCAGGTGGAAACCTCATATCTCCAAAACTGTTACTTTTCAGGATTCAAAACCAAAAATAGCAAAAGTAGCAGATGGACAAGCTCTAAACGAGTTGCTTCCCGCCGCATATTGAGATTGTATAGATCTGCTACTTTTGAGAGTTTTGACGCTGTAGTATGATCAAGTGGGCATTCATTTAGGATTAAACACAAAGTTAAAATATGGTTTCCGCCCAACGGCACTCTTCTAGTACGTACTTACCCCAAAAACAAGAAAGAATCAAGTGATTTGACGTCTTCTCTCGTCTGCTGTTGCTGTATAACACTGTATAACACTGGGAAACAATGTTCCTCTCCGGCATCCCATCTGGCATGGTCTGCTCTTTCATTCATTCCCCTCCTTCCATCCGCCTCTCTCTCTCTCCGCTCCGCTCTGCTGCACTACAGTACATGCAGGGATTAGAAGAAAGCAAGACAGGGGCTGTGTGCATGTGTGTGTGTGTGTGTGTGTGTGTGTGTGTGTGTGTGTGTGTGTGTGTGTGTGTGTGTGTGTGTGTGTGTGTGTGTGTGTGTGTGTGTGTGTGTGTGTGTGTGTGCGTGCGTGCGTGCGTGCGTGCGTTGTGTGTGTCTGCTCACCAGAGAGCTCTCCAATGACAGAGTTGGAGGAGGGAATATCAGCCGTCATACCAAGCGTGGTGGTCCGGGGGGATGGCGTGGTGTTTTATTACACGCAGGGTCTGTGCTGAGGAAAAGCAAGAAAGCAAGAAAAACTTAACGGCATAGTATGTATAGGCCTATAATGTAGCTTTGCCCTGTGTTTACATAACAAAACATTTGTCTCAGCCAGGCCGAAGGCATGGCTAAGTCTATATGTTTTGCACCCTGTCTGTCCGTCCGTCCGTTCATGTGTCCATTCGACATTCTAGGGCTATTAACAATTAAGGTGATTATTAGGAAAGCCAGACAACAATGCCAGACAATATTGTTGGCTGGTAGGAGCGGGGAAAAAAGCAATTAAGCCTTAATGTCAAGCCCTGCTTTTCAGCATTCAAAAATAGACAATTTTGAATATCTGATGTAGGCTACAAAGTATAGGAACTCCATCAAGGACCCCTGGGGGTCCCTCGACCCTGCATTTTAAGAACCACAGCATTAGAGTATGATGAATAACATTATAATATACTGTAAAACGTATGTGCAAGTCCGGAAGAGATGTATTAATTTAGAAAGAAAATTAAATGAAAAAATAATACAAGTTTCTGACAGACAGCAATGATAGGCTACTACTATACTGTTATATTCTATTCCAGAGCCTCGCTCAGGGTTGGGACAATGTCGGGTCTCTGCTCTGCATGTAAAGTGTCATGTTGTGATGTGGTGAATTGAATTGAAATTTGAAAATCGAATGAGATCATCAGATGAGCTGTGTCCTTGCATGAATGTGAAGACATCACCATCACGCTCATGGCCAACAAATGGAAAGATGAATTTAAAATGAATAATTATTTCCCAGACAGTCATGCTACAGGCACTAAACCACTTTCATCATTCACAACAGAGTGCATTGTGTCTCCTCGGAATCTGTCTCTCTCTCTCAGGTGCGTGCGTGCAGGTGTGTGTGTGGGTGGGCGGGTGTGTGAACACATACAGTAGGTGACTGTATGTGTGAGAATATAATCTGCATCTCATCCAGAAACAACTAGATCCCATGCTTTCTGTTTTCATCTAAGTGCTTTCCAGCAATCTGTCGACAACAAACGTATTTCCCAGAATGTGTGTGTGTGTGTGTGTGTGTGTGTGTGTGTGTGTGTGTGTGTGTGTGTGTGTGTGTGTGTGTGTGTGTGTGTGTGTGTGTGTGTGTGCTGTCTCACTGTGGAAGAAAGGAGGTGGATGTCAAAAGGAAAATGTGCCACACACTGTCTACATCTGTAACATGCGATTACCAGCTTGTAGATCAGCTATTTAAAGGCCAACATTTAATCAGAGCTGAAGAGGTTAATGTATGTTTTGTAATAATAATGAAAATCTATGAAGTAACTAGTAACTAAAGGTTTCAAAAATAATTATAGTGTAGTAAAAGTACAATGTTAATTGCCTCTCAGATGTAGTGGAGACTATAGTGTAAGTAAAATTATTTCAAAATGGAAATAAGTACAATAGTATTGTACAGTATTTAAATACAATACTTAAACTTGAGTGAATATACTTATAGTTACTTTCCACTGTTTGTTGAACTTGAATAGCTCCATGCAGGACTCTCCAGAGATGATAATCTGTCAAATCCTTTGTACAGTATACGCATGCAGTATGTAAAACTCTTCCCGTTAATCATGTACCATTGCACCATGTGGGAGAAATAGCTCCTTCAAGTGAGAAGGCAACGTCAGATCCAATGACACAGCGGCCTGGATCCTGGAGGAAGACAGGTGAGCTCCAGGGGGTTCAAGAATCATCAACGTCCACCCCGCTGCCTTCATCATAGTGCAGGCTGAGCGGCAGATTCAACTGAGTCATCTTTTTCCCTTGCTATTAAATAAACTAAAGACCAGTTGAACTTCAAATATTCATGTCTGTTCTGTCGGGAAATGAGTCAGTCCCGCTGAGTCAGCATAGTGGGTGTATAAAATGTTTCAGTCGTCGCCACCGTGTTCTGGCCATGCAGTGCTCCAACTGACCAACTCTGCCATTAAACTAAGCAAATAGAAATAACCGCAACGACAGCTACGACAACAACTCCAA